>NC_084620.1:23993379-24348379 GCF_033978795.1 Nerophis ophidion
AAGGTGGTGATGTACATAGTGATGCAGCGGTACATGTACAGTGTTCCGATGAGGAAGAAGCAGCGGCGGCCCACGATGGATCTGTGGGAGGAAAACGGAGCTAATTTGAGCAGGAATGGCACTCTGGTGCTCATTGTGCGGTTTTTACTTGTGTTTGAGGAAGAGCCACTGGATCATCCACAGTCCCACCAGGATCAGGCCGTTGACTTCGGTGACGGTGAAGGCCCAGGGAACGCGGTCCACGTAGTCAAAGAACTTATCGGGAAGCGGTGGGCTCACCGACTTGTCAGGGACCCTCTCGTGCACGATGGTGATGACCACAGTGGTGAAGACCAAGTTGAAGATGGCGTAGAGGAAGGCCACTCCTGTCTTCCACCACTCTTTGGGAAGGCGGTCGGCACGCTCCTCCGGGACCGAAATCTTGACATAGTCACAGTGGCGTCTCAGACCGTTGCTCAGAGTCTGGACCAGCTGGTTCTGCTGAAGAATAGCCTTCAGTCTGCTGGTCTGGTTCCTGCTGTCGGTGGAGTCAGCAGGGGCAGCGGCCACGGGTCGACTGGGGCTGCCGTTGGGGTGAGAAGGCATGGGAGGGGGCGTCGGGGTTACATTTGCTTCCACTTGGGGGCTGATATCGTTGTCACCGTGGTCCTGGATCAGACCCGAAACCGCCATGGAATTCTTTGGATGTAATTGGACCGCTTCTTTTTTAGCTCTGGAGTCCAAACACTAATGACAAAGCTGCTTCCAGCTGACTGCTCGATGGAGTGGACTCATGAAGGTGACGCACAAAGCTGAAAGACAAAAAAAGGTGTTTACAAATAACACAGCAACCACGGTGATGCCCAACAGGAAGGGATTTCATACTCAATTGACATGTGACCTCTGGTCACCATCATGGGCTTTGGCTCCAAAAAGTCCACACTCCGTCCATCCCGCTAAATGTCTCATGTCTCTGCAGCCTCTCCACCGAGCATACACTTAGCGCACACACACATACACACCGTAAAAAGTCTAAAAAACTTGGGTTGAAGGCATATAAGGAGGTAATTGGGCTACAATGATACAAACAAGTGGACTAACAAAATCTTGCATCACTTCCCGTTTACGTCTCTCAAGCTCAAATCAACATCAGGAGATTCTAATTAGGCAAATCCAGCAACAACAGGCGTGACGTCACTGGTCTTGCCACACAACTTAATGTAAACAATGTTTGTCTTTTTCGAAAAAAGACAAACATTGTTTTCATGACAAAATGATTCGTCTACAAAGAAGAAGATCAGTATGGACTATGGACAGCAATGTAAAACACTTAAACACGCATCTTTTATTCAAAACCGCGTTTAAAAGAGAAAGAATAAGAAAAAGACAAGAGCAGGTTCGCGTCTTTCACCGCGAGTCATACCGGAAGTGAAAAACCTACCTGTTGGACGGACTGAAGACGGTTCAAGGTGAAAAAGAAACGAAGCTGTACAAATAACTACTCTCCCAACCTAGAACCTTCTTGTGGACTCTATTAGGAAACTTTGTAAATGACTGTGGACGCACTCGTGCTCCTGTGGTTTCGGTGAGAACCCGCAGTTAACTAACGACCTCACAATGATGGGCCCTTCCGGTAACGCCTCCGTGACTAACCTGGCAACAGACAAATTCCTTGTTTCTCCCCGTAGTTCACTGACGAAATGCCATAAAACCAAACAGGTGACTAACTGTTGCCGTATGATACATGTTATTATATTATTATATGATGACAACCGGAAGGGGCACTGTATGGAAGTGGGGATCTAGTACAATTTCAGGGCCCCCAAAAATTTCGGAAACAGCTGCCCATTAGGGGCCCAATGTGATTTTTGTCCCCTATGCGGCCCAGAATCCATATAACACGGACAGGGGCGCCGCTAGGGATTTTGGGCCCCATGAAAATAATCTTTACAGGGCCCCCAACACATCATTGCATATAATTTCATCATCATTAGGGGCCTCTCTGGGCCCCCCTCCATCATGGGCCCCTAGAATCCGTCTCCTTTACCCCCCCTTTTTCGGTGCCCCTGAACACGGAAACGTCTGGACCTGTCTGTCTGCAGTAATATTGGCTGTAGTTCTCATCCTTTCCGATAGAGAGAGGCCTTTGCTTAAACACGTCTGGTCACATGGTCAACTTTTGCATGCAGTGGAACAGTATGTTAGAGTTTAATTGGACATGCTTAATTTTTTTTATTTTAGGAACATCACGTGGTTACGCTCAATTCAACATAAACTGAAAAGGAGGAGGAAGAAGCAGCTAGCTCATTTAATTCTACCCTTTCTCCATATTTATTACTCACACCACACATTTTGCACATTGATATATTTATTTTGGTTACATTTTTTCATCTAAATTTTTTACACTTATGTGTGAAAAGAAAGGACGATGTCGATAAAATAGGAGTTGAAAAAATGCCTGATTAGTTTTAAAGAAATTACATTTAAAAATAACATCGTAATTCAACAAAAGTAATAAATATTGTTAATAATAAATGGAAAATAGACAAGTTAGGTCATATGGGGACATTAAAACCAATCAATCAATCAAAGTTTATTTATATAGCCCTAATTCACGAGTGTTTCAAAGGGCTGCACAACCCACAACAACATCCTCGGCTCAGATCCCACAAACAAATAAATTCAGAATAAATATGTCCATCCATCCATCCATTTTCTACGGCTTGTCCCTTTTTTGGGATTGCGGGGGGCGCTGGAGCCTATCTCAGCTGCATTCGGGCAGAGGGCGGGGTACACCATGGACAAGTCACCACCTCATCACAGGGCCAACACAGATAGACAGACAACATTCACACTCACATTGACACACTATAGCAACCTTTTTTCAGTGATGTACCCCCTGTGAACATTTTTTTAATTCAAGTACCCCTTAATCAGAGCAAAGCATTTCTGGTTGAAAAAAAGAGATAAAGTAATATACAGCACTATGTCATCAGTTTCTGATTTATTAAATTGTATAACAGTGCAAAATATTGCTCATTTGTAGTGGTCTTTCTTGAACTATTTGGAAAAAAAGATATGAAAATAACTAAAAACGTACTGAAAAATAAACAAGTGATTCAATTATAAATAAAGATTTCTACATAAGGAAGTAACGATCAACTTAAAGTGCCCTCTTTGGGGATTGTAATAGAGATCCATCTGGATTCATGAACTTAATTCTAAACATTTCTTCACAAAAAAAGAAATCTTTGACATCAATATTTATGGAACATGTCCACAAAAAATCTAGCTGTCAACACTGAATATTGCATTGTTGTATTTCTTTTCACAGTTTATGAACTTACATTCATATTTTGTTGAAGTATTATTCAATAAATATATTTATTAAGGATTTTTGAATTGTTGCTATTTTTAGAATATCTTTTAAAAAAATCTCACGTACCCTTTGGCATACCTTCAAGTACCCCCAGGGGTACGCGTACCCCCATTTGAGAACCACTGCACTATACGGTCAATTTAGTGTTGCCAATCAACCTATCCCCAGGTGCATGTTTTTGGAGGTAGAAGGAAGCAGGAGTACCCGGAGGGAACCCACGCAGTCACGGGGAGTACATGCAAACTCCACATAGGGATCGAACCCAGGACCTTCGTGTTGTGAGGCACATGCACTAACCCATGTGTCACCGTGCTGCCCAGAATAGATATGTAACTACACTAAATAATCCCGTTAATTGGGTCTGGACATGACCACAATAAATAAAAAGTGCAATAAGAAAATATGCTTGTATGTATTTTAAGATTTTCTGTTAAAATTAAGTCATTAACACATTTTTTATGGTCCCCTTCATTTTGTAAAGTATCAAAAATTATCAATGAACATTTTGATACCGCTAAATATTGGTAATGGAACAACCCTAATCTCGAGCATAAAAAAAAAAATTGTTTATCACATTCTTAATACATTTTCAACATTATGAGAGCCCTCCCGACACATACACATAACACGCTTTAGTCACATTTACACTATTTTAAACCCAATATAGCAATGCTGCCTAAGTCTACATAAATTTGAAAACTCGAGCAGATTTAATAACTGAAAATGTACATGTATACACAATCAAATTATAGGTGTCCCTGCCCTTGAATTCTTACATAAAATGTTTGTTTGCCATGTAGTTGTCAAAAACAATATAGAAGGCCAATGCATCAACAGAGGTCTCATATAAAGTGTTTCATAGGCCTCGTTCGCACTGCAGGTCAATTCCTATTTTTTTGCTCATACGCAAGCTTTATCTTAATTTTTCATGTCAGTGTGAACAGTGCAATTCTGAACTTTTCATATCCGACCCAGGCCTCATTCGTATGTGGGAATAAATCGGATATACAGTACATGCGATGCGTCCTCAATGTTAACGCTCCTGCGCTCAGATCGCATTCATCCGACCAGAAAGTCGTCAAAAAGCGAAGAGCATCATAATTATTCACCAAACTAGACAGTAACAAAATAAATAGTTTCTTAATGGAAAAGAAAACAGGTGAAAATAATGTTTTAGGGAACGCAAGTGAAACTACTCCTGTCTCCGACTGCTCGCCCGCAGACACGCTCTTCAAAAAGATATTGAAACAAAATATCCCGTACTACCAGAGCCAAAATACTTGTTCTCTTCCTTCTTAATCTTTTACACACAATAATTCTGTTCAAAAAATATTGACTTTGGTTGCACAAAATCTTTGAAATTGACACAAATGCACTAGTACTGAAACGACAATGTTTACATCCGTAAACACTGCAGTGCCTGCGACATCATGATGTCATGTCTGCATACAGGTTAGGTTGTATTCACATTAGAAATCATGTCTTTTTTGTAATGTGATCGGCCTTATAAAAAGATTGTATTTGACAGAAAAATCTGAATTAGAGACCTGACACTAAAATGTGAAAGTAGCCTTAATGAAACTATAAAAGCCGTTTGCTAATCGCAAAGGAAGCAAGGACCACGATTAAACATTATTCAGGACCACAAAAGTAAGACAAAAATGTTGTCTGCTATTACCGATGTACAACTTGTTGCAACTACTGCGGCAAGGAAAGTGCATGTTCTGTCTGTGGATACAATAAATCAGCTTGAATGAACAGATGCAAAATTTAGTTCGATGAGTCTGTTGACTGTATCACAGCTGATTATTCTTTAGCAAATAACATGTTTCACCCTAGTTTCACTGGAAACTACATCTAGGGCAGTTTATATTTATAAAACAACATGGTGTCTGTGAAAGAGATATGACAGGTCTTCACTCGGGATTCATTGCACACTGCGGTGTAGACCCGGACAGTTTCAGTATCAGGCCGTATATGGACCATTCCGCCGAATCACTTTTTAACATGCTCCCTGTACATCCTGATGTTCTCAGATAATCGAGCCAAACTTGATTAAAAGTTGCCCACGCTGGTATAAATGATACCGCCGGATGCGTCCTAATTGTCAGCTAGCAATTAGCGTTCTAGTGCTTGCCAACTAGTGATTAGTGCATAGTTGCCAACTAGCGATCAGTGCACTAGTTGTCAGCTAGCGATTAATGCTTTACTTGCAGCTAGCGATCAGTGTGCTAGTTGTTTGTTAGCGATTAACAAACTGGTGCGTTAGCGATTAGCAAACTAGTTGTCAGCTAGCGATTGACACTCTTGTTGCCATCCAGCGATCAGCGTGCTAGTTGCCAGTAAAACAATTAATGCTTTACTTGCCCATCTAGCAATCAGTGCGCTAGTTGTTTGTTAGAGATTAACGTGTTAGTTTTCAGCTATAAATTAGCACACCAGTTGTCAGCTAGCGATTAGTGAGCGCATTGTTGCCAACTAGCAATTAGCGTGTTAGTTGTCAGCTTGTGGTTAACGTGCCAGTTACCAGCTAGGGATTAACCACACAATACTGTTATCTGAATATTGTTAGTATTGCACAATAACAAGGTACATTTAGGAATAGTTTAATGCAAATTCCAATCATAATTTCATACAAGATTATTAAAATATTCTCCTTCTCTCCATCATTTTGGGGGTTCTTGGCCTGGAAAACATTGAAGACCTCTACACCACGCACATTACAATGATTCAACAAAAACAAATACATTGAAAATGAGCACGGTGAAACAGGGGTTAGTACGTCTGCCTCACAATACGAAGGTCCTGGGTTCAATCCTGAGCTTGGGATCTTTCTGTGTGGAGTTTGCATGTCCTCTCCGTTGTGATGTTAAGAGCCAAGGAATAAAAGAACTACACTACACAGCATGCAACAGGAGTGACGAGCATGCGCGGTAGCTCGGAAAAGGCTGGGGGTATGTTGCCATGACGGCAGCTAGGATGTTGTGATATGCACGCTGTAAAAGTAAACGTTAAGAACTCAGCCAACACGCCTCGTCTGCATTATTGCTATTTAGACCAGACAACACACCCGTGACTGCGTGGGTTCCCTCCGGGTACTCCGTCTTCCTCCCACCTCCAAAGACATGCACCTGGGATAGGTTGATTGGCAACACCAAATTGTCCCTAGTGTGTGAATGTGAGTGTGAATGTTGTCCCTAGTGTGTGAATGTGAGTGTGAATGTTGTCTATCTGTGTTACTTGTCCAGGGTGTACACCGCCTTCCGCCTGATTGTAGCTGAGGGCTCCAGGGAATAAACCGGTAAAAAATGGATGCATGGATGGATAAAAATGAGCAAATATGAACTGCTTTTGTGGTAGCAAAGAATCTGGATGGTGCAACTTTCCGTTGACCATGTGATTTTTGGAATAGTCCATATTTTTCAGAGTGGGTACGGTAGGAGTAAATGGACAAAATGTAATGTGAATTACAACCAAATAACTGTTTTAATGAAGACCAACAAAGTACAGTTGGGAAAGAAATACCATCCATCTATCCATTTTCAACCGCTTTATTCCTTTTGGAGTCGCGGGGGCGCTGGTGCCTATTCAGCTACAATCGAGCGGAAGGCGGCGTACACCCTGGACAAGTTGCCACCTCATCGCGGGGCCAACACTGTTAGACAGACAACATTCACTCTCACATTCACACACTGGGGCCAATTTAGTGTTGCATCACTATCAGGTGCATGTCTTTGGAAGAGGGAGGAAGCTGAGTACCCGGAGGGAACCCACGCAGTCAGGAGGACATGCAAACTCCACACAAAAAGGTCCAGCCTGGCATTGAACCCAGGATTACTCAGGACCTTCATATTGTGAGGCAGACGCACTAACCCCTCTTCCACCGATTTGAAGAATTATATTTCATGGTAAATTCTAATTTTAGGAAGCAGGTACAGAAAGAAAATGCTTGCTTTTCACGATCAATGTACTTATTTATCTAAATTGTATGGTCAAAGATGCATTCAGGTCATTATGCAGGACACTTTGCTTTATGAAGCATTTATATATTTTATTTCCCTGGGATGGAAATAGCATTGATTGTGTGGAATGTGACATGTCATCATGGTTGCCTGTGGATGTGAACATTAACTCATTTACTGGAGGGAATGTTTGTGGATTTTGGAGGGGTTGTTGTGGTTTTTTGGTGGGGGGTTTTTGGGTGTGTGGGGGTTGGACTTTGAAAAACTTGAACTTTTCCTTCTGGATCTGGACATAGGTGACATTTCAGGACAGATGGCGGAGCTGAAGTTGAACTGTGGTTTGATTGATTTTTGTCCCTTCAAGGGCTATCAAGGGTACCAGTTTTGAAGACGTGGACATCGGATCTGCAGAGATTCCCGGGGGAACCAAGAGTTTGTGTAGGTGTGATGGCTGGGAAAGTGTCAAGATTACTTCAAAGACAGAACTTGTCGTGTATGGTTGGGAATTTGAAATATATATTTTCTGGCACACTTCTTGTATTTGACAATATTTGGACACAAAACACTTCTTTGCACGGTAGTTGTGGGATTGACGTTTGTGAGAGACCTGTTAAACAGACAGTGGACAAACGTCTCTGTTGGCTGCAGACGCACTGTGACTGAGAGCTGATGGACACATGGACTGTGGGCGACGCACTGTGCTGAGAGCTGAGGACACATGGACCTGGGCGAAGTTTTTCATCCCAGGTAGGAAAGTGGCGCTAAAATTTGTTATATTATTATGTACAAAGTGTGTTTACACCACAATGGAATTGAACCAGGGTCACTCCTTATTGCTTATTTGACTTCTGCTGAATTCAAGCGGAGTGCCCATCAGCTGAGGTTATTTCTAGCCGGCGCAGCTGTCGCGCCCCCGCCATTTGAGACTTCAGACCATGTACTCAAAGTTTCAAAATGGCATGTTATTTTTCTTTTAGCCTGGCGGCGGCGCTAATGAAGCTGGATCCTGAAGACGGCGAGATAATGGAATATTTTCACACTCACGCTCTGCTCACCAGAGAGAAAGCTCGTAAGACGTGCAGCTCTCAATTTCGACTGCATTAGTGCATAGAGCATATACTTTGGCTTTGTTTTAGCATTAGCATGCTACCCGCAGCAAACGGGGTCTTCCGTCTGTTTTGCATTGCCATGACACCTAGAGAAGGGGTTCTTAATCTTTTTGACTCCCTACAGAGGGGCTTGAAGCCCACTCAATATTACAATTGAATTATTAATTTTATTTTTGATTTTAATCATCCATCCATCCATTTTCTACCGCTTATCTTTCGGGGTCGCGGGGGAGGGCGCTGGCGCTTATTTTAATCATAATCATATGCAATAATTTTATCTAACCTACTTACAGTTTACAACCTTGTTATTATGTTTGCTGGGGGAGTTGTGACGGCACAGAACCACAAGGGGGTAATGTTGCTCTTTGTTTTATTATATATATATGAACAATATATAAATAATACACAATACTAAATATATATTGTGACGGACTCTAGCCGTCGTGCGGGGGTCCACGGACCACCAAGGAAGGACATCACTTTAGCAGGTTTGACTCTCGTTTATTTTTTCAAATAAAGGAAGTCTTTTGCGCCGTCATCGCTCCCACTGCTCGCTCCTCCGTCTCGCTCTTCAGCCGCCCCCATCGTCGTCTGCGTCTTGCTCTCTATCGCTTTCGCTCCTCATCCATTGCTGTAGCTGTCCGACTCCTTCTGCCCTCATCTCTCCTCCCTCTCCCCTTTTATACATTGAGAGGAGATACATTGATTGTGCCCAGGTGCGCGATCCACACACCTGATCTCGCCTGCGGCATCGCTCCCGGCACGCCACGCCTCGCCGCTCGCTCGCATTCTCCGCCTCCTCTGTCTCCTTTCCGCCATCTCGGGGCGGGCTCCAGGGTGCCCTGCCACTCCGTCGGACCGTTGGCTCCGCCTCTCCACATATACAAATACACTAAACAAGAGAATGGAGTGTGACTAATCCAAACGGGATATATGGTGGGAGACTATGTGTATGAATGATTAGCTGTTGAGTATTACTTAATTGTTGGATGACAAGTCCAAAGGGGTTAAACAGAAGAAGGTCCTTGAGACAAGCGGGAGGTCCGTGGGGCTGAGAGAGGCATTAAGGGGTCCATGTGCAAAGTGGGGGTCGAGGGTTAAGGAGGGCAGTCCAAAGTTCAAAGGGGAGCAGAAATGCAGAGAGAGAGAGAGAGAGAGAGAGAGAGAGGGAGAGAGAGAGAAAGAGAGAGAGAGGGAGAGAGCATCAAGCTGGGTTAGTCGGCTTACGGTACACGACGGAAGATTAAGGATCCTTGGGTCCAATGGTCTATATACATCTCGCCCTCATCAGTCCCAGGTGTGTTGATTGCTGATCGCCCACAGCCTTGCCAGCATGTGGGTGTGATAGCAGGGGCGTGTCTCGCCGCGCGGCCAACGTACGTGCTGGCAGACCCAGCTGCCGGAGAAAAGCCGGTTCGATCCGTACACTTGTCAAATGATATGAAACCATGTCTAAATCACAAAGATTATTATTTACTTAACACATTAACCAGGCTGATTAGAAAATAAATATATTACATAAACAGGGACACATAAATAGCAAAAAATACATTTACATACAATTATGATGTGCCAAAATTTAAGTGAAGTGAATTATATATATATATACATCCATATATATATATATATATATACATCCATATATATATATATATATATATATATATATATACATATATATATATATATATATATATATGTATATGTAAATAGCAAAAAAAACCTTTGCAAACAATTATGATGTGCCAAAATTGAAGTGAATTATATATATATATATATATATATATATATATATAGCGCTTTTTTCTATAGGGACTCAACTCGCTTTACATGGTGAAACATATTATCTACATCTTTAAGCTACATTTAAACCAGTGTGGGTGGCACTGGGAGCAGGTGGGTAAAGTTTCTTGTTTAAGGACAAAATGACAGTGACTCTGATGGCAGGTAGAGAGTGATGGGCAAGCTACTTGGAAAATGTAACAAGCAAAGCTAAAAGTTACTCCAGATTAATTGTATACCGAAGCCACAGGGAAACTACCCTATGGGCCCACATGTATAATATCAATGTTAATGTAATTGAGATAATAATCCTTCTGCCCCAATAATAATAATGATAATAATAATCCAATATGATCCTAGGAGCTATGTTGTCCGGGGGCTTTAAGCCCCCTGGTAGGGTCTCCCAAGGCAAACTGGTCCTAGGTGAGGGACCAGATAAAGAGCAGCTCGAGGACCTCTATGAAAAGTAAAAACAAAGGACCCAGATTTCCCTCGCCCGGACGTGGGTCACCGGGGCCCCCCTCTGGAGCCAGGCCCAGAGGTGGGGCACGATGGCGAGCGCCTGTTCCCGTGGGGCCCGGCCGGGCACAGCCCGAAGACGCAACGTGGGTCCCCCCTCCAATGGGCTCACCACCCATAGCAGGGGCCATAGAGGTCAGGTGCGATGTGAGCTGGGCGGCAGCCGAAGGCAGGGCTCTTGGCGGTCCGATCCCCGGCTACATAAGCTAGCTCTTGGGACGTGGAACGTCACCTCACTGGGGGGGAAGGAGCCTGAGCTAGTGCGCGAAGTAGAGAAATTCCGGCTGGATGTAGTTGGACTCACTTCGACGCACAGCAAGGGCTCTGGAACCACTTCTATTGAAAGGGGGTGGACTCTCTTCCACTCTGGCGTGGCCGGCAGTTTTATTGAAAAAGTAAATAAAAAAAGTTGGATTAAAAAGCTCCTCAGTGGCAAGGCCCCAGGGGTGGATGAGATCCGGAGTTCCTTAAGGCTCTGGATGCTGTGGGGCTGTCTTGGTTGACAAGACTCTGCAGCATTGCGTGGACATTTGGGGCGGTACCTCTGGATTGGCAGACTGGGGTGGTGGTTCCTCTCTTTGAGAAGGGGGACTGGAGGGTGTGTTCCAACTATCGTGGGATCACACTCCTCAGCCTTCCCGGTATGGTTTATTCAGGTGTACTGGAGAGGAGGCTGCGCCGGATAGTCGAACCTCGGATTCAGGAGGAACAGTGCTGTTTTCGTCCTGGTCGTGGAACTGTGGACCAGCTCTATACTCTCTGCAGGGTTCTTGAGGGTGCATGGGAGTTTGCCCAACCAGTCTACATGTGCTTTGTGGACTTGGAGAAGACATTCGACCTTGTCCCTCGGGAAGTCCTGTGGGGAGTGCTCAGAGAGTATCGGGTATCGGACTGTCTTATAGTGGCGGTCCGCTCCCTGTATGATCAGTGTCAGAGCTTGGTCCGCACTGCCGGCAGTAAGTCGGACACGTTTCCAGTGAGGATTGGACTCCGCCAAGGCTGTCCTTTGTCACAGATTCTGTTCATAACTTTTATGGACAGAATTTCTAGGCGCAGTCGAGGCGTTTAGGGGTTCCGGTTTGGTGCCCGCGGGATTAGGTCTCTGCTTTTTGCAGATGATGTGCTCCTGATGGCTTCATCTGCACGGGATCTTCAGCTCTCACTGGATCAGTTCGCAGCCGAGTGTGAAGCGACCGGAATGAGAATCAGCACCTCCAAGTCCGAGTCCATGGTTCTCTCCCGGAAAAGGGTGTATTGCCATTTCCGGGTTGGGAAGGAGACCCTGCCCAAAGTGGAGGAGTTCAAGTCCCTAGGAACCTTTTTCACGAGTGGGGGAAGAGTGGATCGTGAGATCGACAGGCGGATCAGTGCGGCGTCTTCAGTAATGCGGACGATGTACCGATCCGTTGTGGTGAAGAACGAGCTGAGCCGGAAGGCAAAGTGCTCAATTTACCGGTCGATCTACGTTCCCATCCTCACCTATGGTCATGAGCTTTGGGTCATGACCGAAAGGATAAGATCACGGGTACAAGCGGCCGAAATGAGTTTCCTCCGCCGTGTGGCGGGGCTCTCCCTTAGAGATAGGGTGAGAAGCTCTGTCATCCGGGAGGAACTCAAAGTAAAGCCGCTGCTCCTCCACATCGAGAGGAGCCAGATGAGGTGGTTCGGGTATCTGGTCAGGATGCCACCCGAACGCCTCCCGAGGGAGGTTTTTAGGGCACGTCCAAGCGGTAGGAGGCCACGGGGAAGACCCAGGACACGTTGCGAAGACTATGTCTCCCGGCTGGCCTGGGAACGCCTCGGAATTCCCCGGGAAGAGCTAGACGAAGTGGCTGGGGAGAGGGAAGTCTGGGCTTCCCTGCTTAGGCTGCTGCCCCCGCGACCCGACCTCGGATAAGCGGAAGAAGATGGATGGATGGAAGGATAATAAGTGTTTATTACTATTAACTCTCTGAAATTTAGCTGGGGACAGCCTACAACTACCTCTAGGGGGTCCCCACACTCCACAATATGTATTCAGTTTTTTAGTTTGCCTTTTCTTTGGCCCCCTTCCATTTTATTAATTTTCTATACCGACTTTAAAAAAACAGCTTCTATCTATACTTTGACAACAACAAAAACAATGAATTGTGTGTCGTTTGGGAACAGTTGGTAATGGTTATGTGCAGCAAAACTTTTCATGAACTCCACTCACTTTATTTGTGTTGGACGTCTTAGATGAAGAGAGCAGTTATGATTTTGGTTAACAGAGTAAACAAATAAAAACTAAGGTTTTGGGCATTGTTTTGTCAAACGCATACATTTGTCTAAATATGGCCAAAGACACACACTTTCCTAGACATTGTCTTCATCACTGAAGGTAAAGAAAACCTTTATTGAGTCATTTGTTGTAATTTTGCTTTTTGGTTTCAATGACCCGCCTTATCTTATATTGGCCAGTCCGTAATGTTTTTTTTCTAACCATAGTCAATTGTGACTCATCATACGAACACCAACCAATCATAATGGATATTTTCCGTATGTATGGACGTTGTCATTCATCCATGTCATTGTAATTTGTACTTTTTTTTTTTTGGTCCGGATTCGCAGTCCATTGTCTCTCTTTTTAGCTTGTTGCTTTGATGTAAGCTACCTCGCTACCTCGCTATATGGGTCTAAAAATAGCTAAACTACAGGAATCACTACTTGTTCAAAAGTAGTAAAGCTACTGCTAAGCTACTGGGAAATGTAGTTAAGCTACTTAGCTTTGCTACATGTTGCTTGTTACTGCCCATCACTGCTGAAGCGTGATTCAAATCTGAAACCCTCAAGTTGCTGGCACAGCCGCTCTACCAACCCTGCCACGTCACATCAGTAGATCAACTAAATTAGTGATGAATATGTTTCATAACTAAACTGTCAAACAAACAGAAGCTTCACCATCTTAGTCATACCTTTGCCCTTAAAGGAGCATGTGTAATAGTGTGGCCAGGAATGGTACTGCAATCACGGTCAAAATTCTGTAGTCCCCTTCCACTTTCCATGACGGAGGTTGCCAGATACACAGGGGTATCCGAATTCTACTGCAAGGAACCTCAGATGGAAATCGACGAGTCCTACGGTGTAGGTTTGTCTTGTTAATGCTTCTTGCAAGATGGTTTACTGAGTAATTATGCCACATTTTACTGATATTGATTAGCCAAATGTATTTGTAAAGTTACGCAGCAATATTTTCCTCTGCAGTCGAGACAGATTGTTGGCACTACCCTGCTAAAATGTCTAGTTTGACCACACAAACCACCATCAAAATAATTATATAGAATAATATATTATATACTATATATCGCATAAGCCTACTTTGATGGCAAGCCAAGGCCAACAGTAAAATTACCACCACATTTCGTTTTGCATAACTCCATGTTGCATCCAACCTGATGCACTGCATTCTCTTCCATTTCATCAACCATTCCCGTCTTTCAGTGCAGAATGTAATTCTATGAGCCAACCCATGTTAAATATAAATCATATAGCCTACTACCATGTCGATACACTACGTAGAAAATCATTACATGTACTGCATTATATTGTGCCAAGAAAATACCACCTTATATGTGCCTGATGCATACAGAACCAGAAACCACAATTAGCCATGCTAATGTTGGAACACATTTCTTCAGCGTACCAGCATATTGAGAACAAAATAGGTACTGAAACTACCCATATCCATGTACAGTTGTGGTCAAAAGTTTACATACACTTGTAAAGAACATAATGTCATGGCTGTCTTGAGTTTCCAATAATTTCTACAACTCTTATTTTAACAAAAAACATTGATGAAGTTTGGTTCTTTTGTGAATTTATTATGGGTCAACTGAAAATGTGACCAAATCTGCTGGGTCAAAAGTATACATACAATGTTAATATTTGGTTACATGTCCCTTGGCAAGTTTCACTGCAATAAGGCGCTTTTGGTAGCCATACACAAGCTTCTGGCAAGCTCCTGGTTGAATTTTTGACCACTCCTCTTTATAAAATTGGTGCAGTTCAGCTAAATTTGTTGGTTTTCTGACACAGACTTTTTTCTTCAGCATTGTCCACACGTTTAAGTCAGGACTTTGGTAAGGCCATTCTAAAACCTTAATTCTAGCTTGATTGCGCCATTCCTTTACCACTTTTGACGTGTGTTTGGGGTTATTGTCCTGTTGGAACACTACCAATAGCGCCTTACTGCATTGAAGCTTGCCAAGGGACATGTAACCAAATATTAACATTGCTGTATTTATACTTTTGACACAGCAGATTTGGTCACATTTTCAGTTGACCCAAAATAAATTAATCAAAGAACCAAACTTCATGAATGTTTTTTGTGAAAAACAAGTGTGGGATCCAATCACTCTATCACAAAAAATTAGAGTATAGAAATTATTGGACACTCAAGACAGCCCGGGAATCATTTTGGTGATTTAACCCCCTATTCCAACCCTTGATGCTGCGTGCCAAGCAGGGAGGTAATGGGTCCCATTTTTATAGTCTTTGGTATGAATAGGCCGGGGTTTGAACTCATGACCTACCAATCTAAGGGAAGACACTCTAACCAAAAGGCCACTGAGCAGGATAAAGAGGAATTGATAAATGGGTTTTACTTGTATAGCGCGTTTCTACCTTCAAGGTACTCAAAGCGCTTTGACACTACTTCCACATTTACCCATTCACACACACATTCACACACTGATGGAAGGAGCTGCCATGCAAGGCGCTAACCAGCACGGGTGAAGTGTCTTGCTCAGGACACAACGGATGTGACGAGGTTGGTACAAGGTGGGGATTGAACCAGGGACCCTCGGGTTGCGCACGGCCACTCTACCACCACGACACGCCATAGTCCATATGTTTCCAGATAAAGTCCAAAGTTTATATAAAAAGCTAAAAAAAAAAATAGTTTGAGAGATCCCAGGGGAAAGACAAGTGTTTGAAATCTTCTACTGCAGTAAAGCCATTTAAAACTGCTGTGCCGCTTTGGCATTATTTGAATAAGTAAACTAAACAATGAAAGTACAAAACATATGAAAAAAAACTATAGCTCTTTAGACACTATATCTTTTGAAAAGATGATCGGCTAAAATATAAACTTAAATAATACAGTCTATTTAGAAATACGGCTGTAAATCTGCCAAGATGACCACGTTCAAAGCTATGCCTAATTACCGGTTATCTCTATGGGATTTTGAATGTATGTGGCCGCGATGCTACTAAATCAAATAAAAATAATACAAAGAACATGTTGACTCACTGCTGAATAAAAGTTAGCAGAAACAAAGTAATAATCATGAGGCAAATAAGTCAATTGAAATAGAACAAGCAAACACCTGCACGACGACCACATTGACATTTAGCTGCTGAAGTGACCAATCACCATAATCATGTGGCCCTCCTCATCGTTGTTCCCATAAACCTGTGGTTCTCAACCTTTTTTCAGTGATGTACCCCCTGTGAACATATTTTTAATTCAAGTACCCCCTAATCAGAGAAAAGCATTTTTGGTTGAAAAAAAGAGATAAAGAAGTAGAATACAGCACTATGTCATCAGCTCCTGATTTATTAAAATGGATAACAGTGCAAAATATTGCTCATTTGTAGTGGTCTTTCTTGAACTATTTGGAAAAAAAAAGATATAAAAATAACTAAAAACTTGTTGAAAAATATACAAGTGATTCAATTATAACTAGATTGCAATTTTCGCCAGTCCTGATGTGTGTGCCAAGTTTGGTGAGTTTTGAAGCATTTTAAAGGGGTCAAATTACAGCGCAAAGAGTCAAAAATTGCATTTATTATGCAAATTTTGCTTCGAAGTGGTTTTTGAAAATTTTCTGTTGATTTTTGCCCTAGAAGATACGATTATGAAATCTAGGTCTAAGTCAGCCCTACATAGAGGTTTTTGTTTCACGTCTCTACGACATTCCTAACGGAAGTTACAAGCAATCTGGGGTTTTTTTCCCTAGGGGGCGCTAGAGAGTAATTTTGATTTTTGGGGTTTGGTTGTTTAATAAGTTGGGAAGGTTTGCCGGACCGATGTGTGTATAAAATTTGGTGAGTTTTGAAGCATGTTAAGGGGGTCAAATTACAGCGCATAGGTGCGGAATAATAAAGAATAATATAATAAAGAAAGAATAAAACACACGAAAAACAATAGGTCCTTTGGCCATTGCCAAAGGACTCCAAAGGAGTCCTTTGGCAATGGGCCATGCGGGCCCTAATAAAGATTTCTACACATAGAAATAAATAATCGACTTAAAGTGCCCTCTTTGGGGATTGTAATAGAGATCCATCTGGATTCATGTACTTAATTCTAAACATTTCTTCACAAAAAAAACAAATCTTTAACATCAATATTTATGAAACATGTCCACAAAAAAATCTATCTGTGAACACTGAATATTGCATTGTTGAATTTCTTTTCAGAGTTTATGAAATTACATTCATATTTTGCTGAAGTATTTTTGAATAGTTGCTATTTTTAGAATATTTAAAAAAAAATCTCACGTACCCCTTGACATACCTTCAAGTACCCCCAGGGGTACGCGTACCCCCATTTAAAAACCACTGCCATAAACAACTGCAATGACTGTTTATTCCAGGGTCCAGCCCTGGGCTTACCAGTAACAAAGAGGGAGTTAGCTGACAAACAAAAATGCATAAAAATATGTGAAAAGCTGCAATATGTGGAAAAGGAATAAAATGGCGTCATCTGTAAAGTGTTGGTTTCAGTGCTACAGGCGTCCATGCGCGAGCAGAAGAAGCTGCTGGTGGAAAACGGCAAACTGAAGAAAGACATCGAGCAGCTGAGATTTCAGCTTCAGGACAAACAAAGAAGACGTGTCGGTACGTTTTTGTAACTTTACATTGTCTAGTCCAGTAATTCTCAAACTGTGTAATGGTATGTAAGCTCAATCTGGTAGTACGCCAAAGAATCACTTATTTAAGTGATTAGTGTTTTTATTTTCCTACATTAAAACACAGTGGTACTGTTCAAACTGTGTGTAATGTTACAGTGGACAAAACAATTAAAATGTTCTTGTTAATTAAACATACCTTGTCTTTAATTAATACTTAGGCCTACTACGCTACTGTATTTTAATGTTGTTCATTATGGTGGTACTTGTAGAGCCAAGTGTTTTCTAAAGTGGAGCTTGGTGGAAAACGTTTGAGAACCGCTGGTCTAGTCAAAGTGCAGCAACAAGTGTTCCATCTGTTTCAGCTAAGGCCCTCCTCACACCAAACCACGCCCCTGGCACGCCTGTCAATCAACTCCCTCCAACCACTGGTTCCGGGGCTGCATCCTCGCCCCCCTCAGGCGTCCTGGATCAATGGAGCAAGGTGACTTGCAGGCAGAAAGGAGCCAAGAGAGGTGAGATGTAGTTTGGTTTGATTTCAAATTTATGAAGATACCAAATACACAAAAACATGTACCAATAAGTAAGACATTTTTTTTTGCACATTAGTACCCCTTTAAGGTCCCCAGATGGTTAAAGGAACCAAGGACTATGTTGGAGAGGATGCCAAAGTAAAACAAAAACTGAACTTACTTGTTTTTCAGCTCCCACTGCTGCGCTCCGATTGGGCGGGGAGCTTCCACTGGACGTGTCCCGCCTTGACCTGCGAGTCGGGCGGATCTTAAGCGTTGGCCCACACCCGCTAGCAGAAAACCTGGCCGTCCAAGAAGTGGACGTGGGAGAGAAGGCCCCCCGCACCATTGTCAGCAAACTACCAAGAAAGGAAGTATGTTTTCTTCTTTTCTCTTGGTCACGTTGTCTTTACTCTAGTCTGACTTCCTTCTTTCGTCAGATTGATGGCGCTCTTGTTGTGTTGCTGTGCAACATTAAGTCCTGCAAACTGAAGGGAGTGGCTTCGCAGGCCCGCCTCTTGTGGTGCTTTCAATCCGACCACGCTGTTGAGCCATTGGCCCCGCCCACAGGCTCCAACCCTGGAGACAGAGTCACCTGCCTGGACTTCCCCGGTAACCAACGTGAGGATAGCATGCGTGAGTGACGGGAAGAAATGCTGAATGAATGTGTGTGTGTGTGTGTGTGGCCCAGGTGAGCCTGACCGAGAGCTGCAGTCCAAACAGCGAGTGTGGGAGCATGTTCAGCCCAGCCTGCAGGTGAATGCAAGGGGTGTGGCCAACTACAAGGGGTGTGGCTTACAGGTGAAGGGGAAGGGGCTGTGTCGGGCGCAGTCCTTCACCAACTGCAACATCAAATAGAAAACAGAAAATAAACAAGCTTCTTGTCTTTTCAACGTCTCCGTGGTGAAGTTTGTTCGGACTTTGTAACTTTATGAAATTTTAAAAAATGATGGCGTCCCCAGACAGTTTTTAACGATAAATTTACAAAGTAATTCTCACAGTTTTCTGGATGCTACTCTTGACCAGACGTGAAGCTGTCATCAGATGAAGAGAAGCTTAGCTTGTTACTTGGGTCGCATTTATTGTCAACGGCTTGCTAGCTATGGCTCACTAGCTAACATGGCTAGCAGTGCCTTGAAGGACATCTTCATTGTGTCATACAGACATGCATTGGCATTAGCATAAGCTCTGTTAAAGGTAGCAAATATTAAACATCAATTCCCATTTCCAGTGACAAACAGGAAGTGACGGTCTAATGACATCACTTCCTGCGGCACACGTGCAGTCTGGTCTGCGGCGCAACGGGGGAACGTGCCGCAAACTTGGACTTTCCCGCCATCGGCAGCGCGGACGAGGACGAGGCGCTGTCATCTCCGGCGTGGCAGGCGAGTCCACGTCCACACGGGCAGCGCTGGAAGAGCTCCAGGTCCCGCTGCCGCTTTTTCCTGCCACGGCGGGAACACACCTGACCCTCCCGTAAGACCGGCTTGCAGAAGCGTGTCCAGAAGTGGCGAGCGCAGCACAGACTGTCAGAACAGTCTGAGGCGACGAGGCACGGGTCGCCCGCTTGACCTGCAACAGCGATACCAAGACGGTTACGACCACTTCCTGTCACTTTGACCGTATCCTGTGATGCTCACCTTTACCAGACACTGACCTGTATTTCTTCATCCATGCGGTCGTGTCGGGCTTGTCCAGAACCGTCCCATCGCTGGCAATTGTGTCTCCTTCAGGAACGCACGCACCTGCGCGAGACACTGTTAATGTGACACACCTCAACAACGCAACGTTAATGTGCGTCACCCCCCGTCGTACTGTTGCTGCAGCGGTTGCCAGGACAACACATCCCGTCTCGATGGCAACGCCTCTTCCTCCTCCTGCAGGTCTGGCAGCGGGAGTGGGTGGGGCCTTTTGAGGGGCGTGACAATAGCTTCCCTCGCTGGCACCCCAGGTCGCTTATGCACTGGCGAAGCTGCGCGCGCACACACACGCCGCACAATTGAACGGGTCGCCACAAACTGCACTGAAACGCGCACACTCACCGTCAGCTCCCCAGGGACCTCGTGCACGATTACCGTCCGGATGGAGTTGAGTCGCACGTGCGCGCACACCACCACCGCAAGCGAGAGCGCGCATAGCAGAGTGTCCACGTGACGCCTCATGGGTAATCCGAATGACAAAAGTTTCCAAATAAGAGTCCGAATTTAGTGATGTCAGTGAACGTGGGGTTCCTACAGAGTCTCACGTGATGCAAATTCGTGATGCTTTATAGCCCACGCGCTGGTGACACGCCCCCTACGACCTTTTGTGCACACTGATACCCCACCTCACCCCTCCCCACCTGCAGGACCATCAATACAGTGGAGGTGATCAGGGTGGGGTAGGTTTCAGTTGGACTGAGATGAAACTTCACTAAAGTGTCCGAAGGTCACCAGCCTTGGCGTCACTATAGATAGCGATTTTAAACTTGACAAACAAGTCAATGGCGTTTTAAAATCGTGTTTTTATCATCATCGTCTTTTAGCAAAGGTAAAACCGTTTTTATCTTCAACCTTTTGGAACAAGTAGTGCATGCTTTTTGATTGATTGATTGATACTTTTATTAGTAGATTGCACAGTTCAGTACATATTCCGTACAATTGACCCCTAAATGGTAACACCCGAATAAGTTTTTCAACTTGTTTAATCCACGTTAATCAATTCATGGTACAAATATATACTATCAACATAATACAGTCATCACACAAGTTAATCATCATAGTATATACATTGAATTATTTACATTATTTACAATCCGGGGGGTGGGATGAGGAGCTTTTGGTTGATATCAGTACTTCAGTCATCAACAATTGCATCAACAGAGAAATGTGGATATTGAAACAGTGTAGGTCTTTTTTAGTAGGATATGTACAGCCAGCAGAGAGCATAGTGAGTTCACATAGCATAAGAACAAGTATATACATTAGAAGTACATTTGAGTTGTTTATAATCCGGGGAGATGGGATGTGAATGGAGGAGGGTATTAGTAAAGTGTTGAAGTTGCCTGGAGGTGTTGTTTTAGAGCGGTTTTGAAGGAGGATAGAGATGCACTTACTTTTATACCTGTTGGGAGTGCATTCCACATTGATGTGGCATAAAAAGTCGCCTGGACTACTGCAATACACTTTATGCTGGCATGAGCCAAAAAGGTCTGTCCCGGCTGCAGTTAGTCCAGAAGGCGGTGTTGTACCGAAATCGGAATTTGTAACTCCAGGGGGCGATGTTCCCATGGCGTTTGTTTGATGGTTAAACGGCAAGGCCAAAGAGGAGGAGAAGAAGAACGCTTGCGTAAATGGCGTAAACTATCCTTAATGCTGCAACGTCAGTTGACAGAATTTCAGCATTAATAAATTACGACATATTCTTGAAATCAATGACTTACTTTCATTATAGTATGAGTCCATTGTATCAGCTGTTCACTCTCTCTCACACACATACATTTTCCAATATACTGTAGATAAGTGACGTTTCAGCATTACGGATAGTTTACGCCATTTACGCAAGCGTTCTTCTTCTCCTCCTCTTTGGCCTTGCCGTTTAACCATCAAACAAACGCCATGGGAACATCGCCCCCTGGAGTTACAAATTCCGATGGGTAACAGATTTCGGTACAACACCGGCAGCACGACTTTTAACAGGGGCCAGGAAAAGCCAGAATATAACCCAATCCTTGAGAGTTTGCACTGGCTCCCTGTTCATTTTAGAATTGATTTTAAAACCTTGCTCTTTGTTTAAAAAGCTGTACATGGACTGGCACCTCATTATATCTCAGACCTCATCCAAACTTACAATCCTGCGCGTGCTCTGAGGTCCAAGAGCCAGCTCCAGCTTGTGGTGCCCAAGACCAGATTTAAAACCAGGGAGACAGGGCCTTCTCTGTGGTCGGCCCTAAGCTCTGGAACACTCTGCCCCTCTATATTCGAACTGCTCCCACAGTGGAGTGTTTTAAGTGTCGTCTTAAGACCCATTTTTATTCTCTGGCTTTTAACACTATGTGAGTTGTGTGGTCCGCTGTTGCCCTCTGTGTTTTAAAATTTAGATTTCTATTTACTTTTTTAATTAGATTCACCCTTAAAATCGTTTTTAATCATATTTATTTTATATTGGTTTTATATGTGTTTATTTATTATTATTTATTTTTATTTTTTGTTTTTATTCAGTCATTGGTGGAGCTCAGGATAGTATTTGAATGTTATAAATAAATGATAAATGGGTTGTACTTGATAGCGCTTTTCTACCTTCAAGGTACTCAAAGCGCTTTGACACTACTTCCACATTTACCCATTCACACACTGATGGAGGGAGCTGCCATGCAAGGCGCCAACCAGCACCCATCAGGAGCAAGGGTGAAGTGTCTTGCTCAGGACACAACAGATGTGACGAGGTTGGTTCTAGGTGAGATTTGAACCAGTGACCCTCGGGTCGCGCACGGCCACTCTTCCACTGCGCCACGCCCTCCCTTGTTGTTATTAATATTGTTGTGCAGCACTTTGGAAACATTTTGTTGTTTAAATGTGCTATATAAATAAAGTGGATTGATTGAAAAACTCAACAAAAAAAGGTGCAGTAGAAAAAGGCTGTCACACAAAATAAAATATACACACATGATTTTTTATGTCCAAGTCCAAAGGAGCAACACTTCCTCCTGGCAGACATGTGGATAGGTTTTTCCTCCATGTTTATCGTTTACTTGAAGAAAAAGAAGAATCACTGTACAGGAAGCACAGTAGTGTGTGGTCAGGAGTTGAACTTAGTGACGACAGGCCAGCCCGTGTGAAGTCGTATCCACTCAAAGTAATGCGCCACCTGCAGGCGACAACGGTGAAACATGAGCGATCCCCTGGCTAGAAGCCCCGTGCATGCGTCTCACCTGAGTGTAAACTCCCGGGAAGCCAGGCTGACCGCATCGCTCGCCCCAGCTGACCACACCCCACAAGTAGGACATGCCCAGGTGGTCTTCGCAGATCAGAGGACCGCCGCTGTCCCCTTGGCACGAGTCCACGTTGCCGTCCAGGTCACCTGCGCTCACACACATTTTCAAACACGTGCTGTCACGTGCAATTGTCGGTACTCACGCACCTGCACACATCATGCCGGGTCGAAACCGATCCTGGTAGAACCTCTGACAGTCGTCAATGAGGGACACGTTGGCCCACCTGAGGACCTCGCTGGCTTTTCCCTCTGTAACACCACCAGTGAGCTTGTAGCGTTAATTCCCTCCAACAAGTACGCGCGCGCGCACACACACGCACACACACGCACACACACACACACACACACACACACACACACACACACACACACACACACACACACACAATTGTATTTGTTACCTTCTTGAGACCTCTGAAAAATGCCTACCTCTTCAGGACCACCCTAATTTTGATAGATTTCACCACCAGGGGTGCAAACGAGATCCCCAATTTTTTATTTTTTTTGTAATTTGCTCAAGGCCGCAGATGGCTCCTGTGCCGCACTTTGGGCAACCCAGCTGTAGAAGCTAACTGTTAATGGCCACTATAGTCTTAATAGCGTAGTGTATTTGTTCATCCTATGATCACATATGGGACGCGGGTTGTCTTACGTAATACTGAAAGTCGTAAAATCAGCTGCTCACCTGGCGTTCGTTTGGGGAGGATGAATAGGGAAGTCCTTCTTTAGCTTATTTTATCATATATTGCTGCCTTTGCACCTGTCAATGTTAACTTTTGCATGCACATTAAATCAACAAAAAATCCTAACTTTGGCACAACGTTCGCTGACTCTAGTATTTGGCTCGCTATTACAGTAGATGCAATGGGGGCAGCACAGTGTGAGAGGGGTTAGTGCGTCTGCCTCACAATACAAAAGTCCTGAGTAGTCCTGGTTTCAATCCCGGGATCTTTCTGTGTGGAGTTTACATGTCCTCCCCGTGACTGCGTGGGTTCCCTCCAGGTACTCCAGCTTCCTCCCACCTCCAAAAACATGCACCTGGGGAATAGGTTGATTGGCAACACTAAATTGGCCCTAGTGTGTGAATGTGAGAATGTTGTCTGTCTATCTGTTTTGGCCCTGTGATGAGGTGGCGACTTGTCCTGGGTGTACGACCCCTTCCGCCCGATTGTAGCTGAGATAGGCACCAGCGCCCTCCGCGACCCCGAAGGGAATAAGCGGTAGAAAAAGGATGGATGGATGGATGAATATTTGCAATGGTTTTCCGTATTGTGACCATGATTTCAGTTGTAACATGTTTACCGGTCCGCATATGGAAGGTACTTCTTCTTGTTGGTGTCTCAAGAAGGGTAGAAATACTAGATCACACACACACACACACGGTTGTTTGTTACCTTCTTGAGACGTCCGAAAAATGCCTACCTCTTTAGGACCACCCTTTCTAGATATACAAAGATTTGTATTTATAACAATAATGATATATACATACTATGCAAATATAAAAAAGGTAAGCTTTTAGTAACATTTTTTAAATTAAATTTTTAGTTTGTAATTGGTTTTTAATCTTAATTATATATATATATATATATATATATATATATATATATATATATATATATAAATATATATGTATATATATATATATATGTGTGTGTGTTTTTTTTTTTTTTTTAATTGGGCCAAAGGGTATGCATTTCAATTTCTTACAAAAACTTGTTAATACATATGTTGGCCAGAGGGGGAGCACTTACATTTTTTCTACTCACTTGTTATTTCAAATGTTGATCAGATCGGGAGCACTTTTAAAAAAGACACACACTCAATTTGTAAAATCCTTTCTTATTGGGACCACCCTAATTATGATAGATTTCACCACCGGGGGTGCAAATGAGACATCGTGTATTAGATGCAATGGTTTTTGGTATTGGGACCATGATTTTGGTCCTAACTTGTTCACTGGTCCTCATATGTAAGGTACTTTTTCTTGTTGATGTCTCAAGAAGGGTAAATAATACAAGAACACACGCGTAGATATGCAAGAACACACACACACACACACACACACACACACACACACACACACACACACACACACACACACACACACACACACACACACACACACACACACACACACGCACACACCTGCCATGCGCCCCCAACCAGAGATGCTACAGGTGTGATTGGGCTGGAAGAGCTGAGTTGACCAGGGGAGACAGGCGGGTCTCACAGCAGGGTTATCCTCCACACACTTGCCCTTCTCCTGCGGGAGGTCCTTGAGTCGCAGCAGCGCGATGTCGTTTTCGTACGTGCCGGCCTTGTACCTGCGACACACCATCCATTATTATATGCCAAAAAAGCGAGCAAGTCAGGACGACCGGCGCTACTTTGGGTGGATGATGACGTCGCCTACGGGAACGATGTCCGTCGTGTCCTGAGGCGTCAACTTCTTCCAGATGGAGAACTTCACGCGGAACATTGAGGGGTTGGGCCTGGAGCAGCAAGAGCCAAAGAAAAAATCTCTATAGCAGAGGTCTTCAACAGGGGTTCCGGAACCCCTACGGGGTCTAGAGAGGTACTGTAGGGGGGTTGTGAAGTATTTGGCTGATGAGACTTTAAACATCCATCAATCCATTTTCTACCGCTTATTCCCTATTCGCGGGGGATGCTGGTGCCTATCTCAGCTACAATCGGGCAGAAGGCGGTGTACACCCTGGACAAGTCGCCCATAAACTATTAATTATACTGTATCATTATATTAATGTAAGAATTTAGGATAGCTAGCAATTAGCCCTCTAGTTGCCAGTCATTTAATAGCAACACTACACTGTATTATTTGAATTACTTGTATTTGGACACGTGACGTCTTCCCGAAAGTGAAAAATATTGGTGGTAAACCAAGCCATCTTGGGGCCAAGTACGCAAAGGTACTAAACCTTCCTTTTCTTTCCTTTTGAACAATTTCCCTTGTGGATCAATAAAGTTTGTGTAGGTCTAAGTCTTGAGTCTTCCTGCAAAATGCTGATATGAGCAAAAAAAAAACATCTAACCATGCAATGGAATAGATCCCTACAGTTGATCAAAAAAGTATTTGTTGAGTGATATTAAAGATTACGTGTCGGTGTCGTTCCAAGACATATTAACGTTCTACACGACAAAACAGATGAAAACTTGGAAAAGCATGGAGGTATGCAACTTCTTTGTGTGTTTCTGGGTCAAGGAAATTGGTATCAAGAGTCTCCTGGATAAATATGCACAATCTTTGCTCAGGTAAGGTTGCATTTCATGATTTAACTTGGCGTCTAAGCAGCCATGTTTGTTGCTGTTTACAAGTACACGTGTTTTTCCCGTCTTTATCAAAATATAACTTTAGAGGTCAACATTGTGTATGTACTTAAATGTTCATTTATGATTGCTGCCTTTGGTAAAAGCCTAACTCTTTTAGGTTTTGCTCACATTTGCTTTCTTTTATTTAGACTCGCTGAATTGGTGCTTTTCGAAACACAAACAATATCAAGATAATACTTAAATGGGAAATACTAAACATTGAATGGATATCAAACAAACCTGCAAACTCACTGCAAACTCATGCATTCTTCGACTCTGCTCCCTTGGAATGTGTGCTACTTTTCTTCTTGATTACCTCTCGAGGAACTTTGGAAAAACGTTCATCCTTTTCGCAATTTGAACGGTTCGCACAGCCAAAAACAACGCAAGCAGAGGGCATTTTGCTTTTCTGTACCCAATAAGAACGGAGCGAGCTTGACCACCCCGCTTTTTCCCTGAGCCCGACGTGACATCATATTAATCTTAGTTTTGCACAAGTTACTTTTAGGACCAGTTTAATATAAAACACCATTTTTTTTACAGCATATATGAGTAACAGATCCCTGCTACACCTCTATATCACTTTTGGGGTCTTGTACACACTAGCCTTGTACTAGCATTTCAGTTGCCAGCTAGCTAATGGTAGCGTTGTAGTGTCCATCTTCTTCCGTTTATCCGAGGTCGGGTTGCGAGGGCAGCAGCCTAAGCAGAGAAGACCAGACTTCCCTCAGCTCGTCCCTGGGAATCCAGAGGCGTTCCCAGGCCAGCTGGGAGACATAGTCTTTCCAACATGCCCTGGGTCTTTCCCGTGGCCTCTTCCTGGCCGGACGTGCCCTAAACACCTCCCTAGGGAGGCGTTTGGGTGGCATCCTGACCAGATGCCCGAGCCACCTCATCTGGCTCCTCTCGATGTGGAGGAGCAGCGGCTTTACGTTGAGCTCCTCCCGATTTACAGAACTTCTCACCCTATCTCTAAGGGAGAGCCTTACCACCCGGCTGAGGAAACTCATTTCGGCCTACTCAGTGGCCTAGTGGTTAGTGTCCGCCCTGAGATGGGTAGGATGTGAGTTCAAACCCCCTAAAGACTATAAAAATGGGACCCATTACCTGTCTGCTCTGCACTCCCCAATAAGGGTTGGAATTGGAGGTTACATCACCAAAAATTATGATTTAACCGCTGCTGCCCACTGCTCCCCTCACCTCCCAGGGGGGGATCAAATGCAGAGGACAAATTTCACCACACCTAGTGTGTGTGTGACAATCATTGGTACTTTAACTTAACTTGTACCCGTGATCTTGTCCTTTCGGTCATAACCCAGAGCTCATGACCATAGGTGACGATAGGGACGTTGGTCGACCGGTTAATTGAGAGCTTTGCCTTCCGGCTCAGCTCCTTCTTCACCACCACAGATCACTTTAGTGCACAATACCAAGGTGTCTTTTTCACACATCTCTCCAGCTGGCAGTGAGCGACTAGCGCGCTAGTTGCCAGCTAGCAGTTAGCGCTCTGGTCACCAGCTAGCGATTAGCACTCTAGTCGCCAGCTAGCGGTTATCGCTCTTGTTGCCAGCTAATAATTACCGCACTCGTTGTCAACTAGGGCAGCACGGTGGTCGAGGGGTTAGTGCATGTGCCTCACAATACGAAGGTTCTGAGCAGTCCTGGGTTCAATCCCGGGCTCGGGATCTTTCTGTGTAGAGTTTGCCTGTTCTACCCATGACTGCGTGAGTTCCCTACGAGTAATTCGGCTTCCTCCCACCGCCAAAAACATACACCTGGGGATAGGTTGATTGGCAACACTAAAAATAGCCCTAGTGTGTGAATGTTGTCTGTCTATCTGTGTTGGCCCTGTGATGAGGTGGCAACTTGTCCAGGGTGTACCCCGCTTTCCGCCCCAATGCAGCTGAGATAGGCTCCAGCTCCCTCCGTGACCCCAAAAAGGGACAAGCGGTACAAAATGGATTGATGGGTAGTTGTCAACTAGCTAATAGTGGCGCCATACTTATTTAAACATCTTAGCTGATAACAAGTTACTTTTAGGACAAGTTCAAGTAAAAACAGCGCGCCATCTCTCCCTCAGTTTGAGGGTCCTTGGCCAAGAAAACGTTGAAGACCCCTGGTCTATGTTGTTGGAGAAGAAACACAACATGTTTTGGCTCACTTGACGCAGTGAGCCGCAGTGACGATCCAGCAGCCTCCGATGTACGTGCCACCGCAGTCCATCTTGCCGTTCTGCTCCAGGCCCACCTGCCACTGGATTTGGGTCTGCGGGGGGGCGTCGGCACAAATGCGTCACTTTCCTGCTTTGGCGCTTGTGAGGACATCAGAGTGGCAAACACACCCGATTGGCCGGAATTCCCCCGACCACTCGCTTGTATCGGCCCCCGCTCACACGATCCCTCACGCTGTCGTCTTCCGCAGCGGTGGCGTTGGGGACGCCGCATTGCAGCTTGGACTCCAGATGTGCACGGCTGGCGCTGGTTTCTACGCACACACACACACACACACACACACTAATGTGTTGCCGAGCAAAAGAGAAATATGTTAACATGCTATCTGTCCAGAGGTATGCTAACCTTTCCTGGGAGAGACGTATTCTGAAGCAGACATGACACAGTTAATGTTAGCAATGATTCTGGAAGGTTCTGGCTTGCTGTACCTGTGTTGGTAGGCCCTGCGCTCACTGCTTCTGCGTGACATAAAAATGGACGATTTAGAAACATGCCTTGTACGAGGTCTTCTCGTGTGTGTGTGTGTGTGTGTGTGTGTGTGTGTGTGTGTGTGTGTGTGTGTGTGTTTCTCACTGGACGTCACGGCCTCATCTTTGCCGTCCAAACAGTCCACCTGTCCATCAGCTAACGCGTCAGCGTGCACGCACACGCCCGTCTTACAGCGGAAGGCGCCGCTCCTGCAACCTAGCGGGCGGAGCAAGTAACTATAAACGTCTTCATGTGTGGATGTACAGTCGCGGCCGAAAGTTTACATACACCTGTGAAGGACATAATGTCATGGCTGTCTTGAGTTTCCAATAATTTCTAACAACTCTTATTTGTTTGTGATATAGTTAGTGATTGGAGCACATACTTGTTGGTCACAAAAACATTCATTCATTTTTTTATTATTATTATTATGAGTCTACTGAAAATGTAACCCAAAATAAGAGTTGTAGAAGTTCTTGGAAACTCAAGACAGCCATGACATTATGTTTTTTACAAGTGTATGTAAACTTTTGACCACGAATTTGTGCGTCTGGTTTACGTTTGCAGCACATCTCGTCGCTGCGGTCGCCACAGTCGTCCACGCCGTCGCAGGTGTGCTCGGTGGACACGCATTTCCCGTTAGCACACTTGAAGCCGCACTTGTCTCCTGAAAGGCAAGCGACCAAGTTGAAGGTGGTGTTTTGCGTGCGATGCCGTCACATAAGCGCTGACCTGCGGGGGCGCTGGACTCGTTATAGCACGTCACCGTGGCAACCTTGTCCATGATGCGGACGCTGTCGTGGATGACGCATTCGGCCAGCGAAGTCTCGAAGCCTTGACAGCGGACGCTGACACAGCTGGTGGGAAACGCCGCATCTACGCCTTCTTGGCTCAAGGTTGGGTAATCGAGCCATCCGGCAGACGAGGCGCCGCTGCGGACGCACCCGTGTTAGCATAAACGTGTTAGCGTCACTGGTAAAAAAAAAAAAAAAGAAGTCATCTCACAGTTCGTGGCCATGTTCCTTGCAGGCTACATTAGCGCTAGCCGTGTCCCACAGCTTCAAACACACAAGCAGGCGACGCCCACCGCTGGGACTCGCAGGCTCGGGGACGAAGAGCGAGACCATGCCAGTCTGAGGGTCCAAGGAGCTAGTGAACTTGGCTTGCTCTTCTGGACACACACACACACACACACACACACACACACACACACACACACATTGGCAACAAGCGAGAATGTCAGTGTAGACGACTTAGATGGCAAACCTGAGCACGTTTCTCCAAAGTGGGACATAGCGGTCTTCTTGTTGCGACACGCCAGCGCCATCACCTGACAACACGACCAAAGCACTTAGCCCAGCATAGGAATTCTCAAACTGTGGTACGCCGCCAAATAAGTCTGTTAAAACACACTAGATGTGGAGTATCGTTGTTGATGTTTCTGCATGGTGTGTAATGTAAAGTATATAAAGTTAAAGTACCACTGATACTATCCATCCATCCATTTTCTACTGCTTATTCCCTTTGGGGTCGCAGCTACAATCGGGCGGAAGGCGCGGTACACCTTGGACATGTCGCCACCTCATCGCAGGGCCAACACAGATAGACAGACAACATTCCCACTCACATTCACACACTAGGGCCAATTTAGTGTTGCCAATCAACCTATCCCCAGGTGCATGTCTTTGGAGGTGGGATGAAACCGGAGTACCCGGAGTGAACCCACACAGTCACTGGGAGAACATGCAAACTCTACACAGAAAGATCCAGAGCCCCGGATTGAACTCAGGACTACTCAGGACCTTCGTATTGTGAGGCAGACACACTAACCCCTCTTCTACTGTGCTGCCCCCACAGATACTAGGTGTGATGAAATAACCCTCTGCATTTGACCCATCCCCTTGTTCCACCTCCTGGGAGGTGAGGTGAGAAGTGAGCACCAGCAATGGCCGCGCTCGGGAATCATTGAAAATTAGAGTCATAGAAATTATTGGAAACTCAAGACAGTCCTGGAATCATTTTGGTGATTTAACCCCCAATTCCAACCCTTGATGCTGAGTGCAAAGCAGGGAGGTAATGGGTGCCATTTTTGTAGTCTTCGGCATGACTCGGTTGGGGTTTGAACTCACGACCTACCGATCTCAGGGCGGACACTCTAACCCCAAGGCCACTGAGTAGGACACCTGTTAAATAAAACCTCTGCCTTGATTTTAATGAATACTTAGGCCTACTACATTACAGTATTTTAATGTTGGTCATTACGGTGCTACTAGGAGAGCCAATTTTTTTCTTGGTGAATTTTTTTTATTAACAAACATATTAACACGCTAACATCGCTAGCTATACCTGGCAGTAGGAGCGGTAGAGGCGATTGTCCCGCCCACACACAGGAGTCATGTCCTCCACAGGACACAAATACGGCGGCTTGCAGGAGCAACGACCTTCAATGCAGCGCTCCCAGGGAGGACAGAACACCAGGTCACATGACGCACGCGTCGGCCTGAAAGCACAGCTTGTCACCTTGAGCGCACGTACGCCACCAAGCACTACCTACTTCCTGTGGAGACACGCCTCAGGACCCATGAAGTCATCTTGCGGCGTCAGGTGGTCCGCATTCGCCGACTCCTCATTTCTTAGGGCCTCCTGCTGGCAGACGACTTCATCACTTTATCACACAATGATGACCAGACTTATTGAGGCCATTTGGCTTTTATTTCCAAACTACAACACTGTCACTCAGGTCCTTGGACCGGACCCAAGTACTAGTCTCAGGTTCCATTACCCTAACCCTTGTCTAAATATACTGGTCTTAGTCCAATCCCAAACCATAGTCCTTGTCCTATAGTCTCCCGTCCAAAGGCAATACCTAGTAACTCACTTCTAGCTGATTTTGAGAAAACAAAGGAAAACCAGTCTATCTTGATGCTGTCTTACAAAGATCTACAAAGTCATCGAACATATGGATGATTTCTTGAGATTTCATTTTCTTGCCGATTGAGCCATGGATTGAATCTGTTCTCATAAACGTGTGCCCTTTCTCCAGATATTTTATTACAATCTCGGGTGGGCCCCATTCTGCGTTTGCACATTGGGCAAGCGTCCAGTTTTTACTTTGACCTCCACAGTTATCTGCCCAAAAGAGTATGCAAGAGGAAGAATCAAGAACAATACATTTAATGAAGGTGCTTGCAACGTCCTGGGCCAATCTTCCAAATATCCCCTCGTGCCATAATATCACATAATCAGGTTGACCGTTAGCCCCCATTCGTGCAAATGTCTCATTAAAGACAATAAGGCGACTGACAAAGAAGCTCCGATTGGTCCCTTGAGATACTAGGTTTTTCCGTTGTATCTACGTGGTTATGTGGTAGTTGCTAGGTCCTGCCATGCGCGTAACAGCTTACTTACGGAACAAATTACAATATCGCATACACTAATGTAAAGCATATCACCTAGGAACTCCAAAATTATTATCAGCTCAGTTTTGACCAAAATTGAGTTACTGGGTTTTGCCTTTGGACGGGAGTACTGGTGGTCCTAAAAAGAAGCTTTACTCACCGTCTGTGAAGCCAACAAAAGAAGAAGAAGAAAAGGAGACAGTCTCATCCTGACTTTGTCGTGGTCCTTGTTCCAGAATTCAGATGTTTGTGATGACGTCATCAGTCAATCATTAGTTGGTCACGTGAGCGCTGAACTAAGTAAACTGTTTGTTCTGGACCAGCAAACAAGTTACGATCCGCGCCGTATCTGTGGGCAGTCCTGGTCAGCATGCAGCAGGTGGCGCTAACACGCTAACATTTTTAGTCACTGCAAAAGGATGACTTTAAAGATTTGCATTTACTGTCATGATTAGAGAGAGATGTAGGAGCGTGGCACCAAATTATGCTCCCATCCCACCCTAAATCCAGTGTTGTCACCCCATACATGCAGTAAAAGATTAATTATAGATTTGGTTGAAACCAGCTATTTAAAACAGTTGTAAAAACCTTAATTAGGTTTATGACTGACATCTGGATCAGGGATGTCAAACATGCGGTGACATTGGTGTAAAATCCATCCATCCATCCATTTCCTACCACTTATTCCCTTTTGGGGTCGCGGGGGCTATGGCGCCTATCTCAGCTACAAGGACTGCAGGACCTTCGTATTGTGAGGCAGACGCACTAACCCCTCTTCCACCGTGAAGCCCTGCTGTAAAATTAAGCTGTATTTTTAAATGAAAGAAACTGCTGTTCTAAATGTGTCAACTGGATGTGGCAATAGTTATTCTGTTAAGCAAGCAAATAGTTTACACCGGGGTGAGCAAGTATGCCAAGCAGGAGGTACACGGTAAAGCGGGACTGTGACTCCTCCCCCTTGACACAATGTAAAACCAACAGGAGTAAAATAAACAATGGGTAACCCCACTTAAAATGCGGCATGAGACACTGCACATTGATATAGTTCTGTGAAAATAAGTGTCTTCTGTGCAAAAATGTAAAGCAAGTAAACAGTGTGTGATATACTGCAATACTGTCAGTAGGGCTGGGCGTATCGATACCAAGTATCGATAGTATCGATACATGGTGAGTATCGGTATCGTATTGACACTGGCGTGATGGTATCGATACTTCACCAAATTAAGCAAATCACTCCGTTTAAAAAAAAAAAAAGTGAGCACAGCGCAGCGCTCCTCACCACTCCACCCTCCTCCCTAGTGATGGATCGCAAACGAGATTTAAAAACACTTTAAAAATTCATCTTCAACCCAAAATAAAATAAAATTAATACAATTAACATGACGTTTGGTGCGTTCGCGCACACACATCAGTATAATTCGCTCCGAGGTTCACTCGGACACGCACACACACACACGCGTGCGTTTCCAGTGCGACTTAATTTCTTGGTTGTAAACTGTAAAGTATTTTATTGCACTAAAATAACAATAATTTCTCAGTTCTTTTGTTTTGTGTTCATTTTTACAACTGTTTAATAATAATAATTTTCTTTTTTACTTAAGTTCTTGTGTGTTGTGAGGCGACTATCCAAGTTCAGTATTTGTTTTCACCTTATTTGCACTACTTACTTTATTGTAATTGATATTATAACTTTTTTATTTGAATTTCTCAGTTCTTTTGTTTTGTGTTCATGTTTACAACTTTGTTCAATAACTAGAGTTTTGTTATTTACCTTACGTGTTTGTGTGTTTTGAGGCGACAAGCCAGGTTCAGTAGTTGTTTGCACCTTATTTGCATTACTTTATTGCTATTGATATTACTTTTGTAATAAATATATATATTTTTTTTACTTAAATCGTTGTCCTGTGTTGTATTATTATCATAATCAATTAATAAAGGCAAAAGTACAAATTTGTTTTTCAAAAGTATCAATACCCCGAAGTCCCCCCCCCCCCCCAATCAGATGACGACACTTCTGGTATCGGTATCGGCGATACTTGCCGGTATCGGATCGGATCGGTATCGATACCCACATTTCCAATATCGCACACCCCTAACTGTCAGTCTTTTAAGTCTTTATTTTTGGTTTGTTAAAGTAGTTCACACATTGCACAGCTTTTATTTTTCTATCAATGCACAGTGATGCCTAGAAGGCAGGGAGTAACTCAACCCTTTTGAATAGTTTCTACCTCAGTTTGTATGGTTTGTTGAGTTAGCACAGGATTGATATGTGGAAATGACAAATGAGGTAGTTGATCCATAGAACAGTTTTCAACTACCTTGAAGTGTTTTGTTAAGATGATTATTTGTGATATATGTATATATTTTCAGAATGTGCTTGTTCTATTGTGGGCCAAAATCCATCTGGAGTTGTTGTAGTTGTATTTTTAAGTTATTATGCCATGATTTTACCCATCCGGCCCTGGTGGGAATAGAGCTAAAATGAGTTTCACAACCCTGATCTAGATAAACCCCCAAAATAATTAGTTGTTGGGGTTTTTTTGTGTTTTTTTTTTATACAAACAGGTGCCAACAAATTCAATATAAAGTGGCCTGAATATAAATTCAAATAATCATATAACCTGTCATTACTTATGTAAATGTGATTATACGTCTGTCAAGTTTTCCTTTATTTCAGAGAGTAGTGAAATGAATTGAGTTAAATTTTATGTAGTGCTTTTCTCTACCCACTCAAAGCGGTTTATATATTGAAACCCATTGTCTACATCTTTACATTCGAACCAGTGTGGATGTTTCTCATGTTGCTGGCATGGCCGCTCTACCAATCGAGCCACGCCGCCCCCCAGTGTAGACATTAGCGGATTCATTTAGGATTATAATCAGTAGATAATATGAATAATTCATCAATATTGTGATTGTACCATTTCTCCTGTCTTTAAAAATGTGTAACTTTTAACATTCAAACTTACTGAAATTTAATTAACTGGTAGAGTAAAAAAAAAAAAGTCCAAAAACATGGCACACAGAAAATGTATACCGGACAACACAAAAAGGGACTGAGATTATTTTTTTAATCTAATTTTATAAATATGCATTTCGAGGGACAGCACAACAAAACAATGTATAATTTTATTTAAAAATCCTGATGAAAAGATATGACATTGAGTAACCTGATGTTTTTATTTTCTATGTTGTACGTTATGAAATACAAATATAGTCGTACCTCAATTTACGAGTACCGAGCATCCTAAAGAGAGGGTTCAGAAAGAAACTTTAAAATGGCCTGTAAAATATAATCTATGTTACATTTTGACCAAATAACCACCTTTATAGGTTATGTAGATGACAAAGAAGTGTTTTAAATGAAGAAAAATATCTTTGGCAAAACCTGTCACCGGGTCATGTATTGTTTTTTGTTTGTTTTCATTGTCCTGTTTAAAGTCTAATTGTGTTTAAGCATTTCTCCTTTTGTTTACTTTCTGGCAAAGAGGGTGCTGATTAATCTCACCTGCTCTTGATTGCTAGTCAGAGGGCTTTGTATATCGACATCACCATGCCCAAGTCGCAGGTCCATTGTTCATCACTGGTGACACGAATGTTTGGAGGCAGCCTGTTGAGACATTTAGGTTTTTTTCCATGTCTTCTTTGTTTTAATGCTACGCTAAGTTTACCTTCAGCTCGCTGCGTGCTTCTAGCGGCACAAACTCTTTGAACGCACCACTCTTATGGGAATTGAGATGCAAAAGTGAAACCTGTACATAACTTCTCCAATGCTGCGAGACACATTTAATATGTTTATCTGTCTTGTATCACTTCATCCTTGTTCCAAAATATGGGTGCTGTGTGGCAATACTTAGAGGTGTGCTTTGATGACATTATGACGTATGTGTTGAGTGAGGTGAAGTTAGGTTTACTGCTATCCTATGAACCATTTTGAATTTTTGATAGGTGTGTAAGTAGTTTTAGACATTCTTATATGATTTAAGCTACCTTAGCATTTAACTTTGGCAACTATATTAATTTTATAATAACATTTATGATGTGTTTAAAACTTCAAACTTTACAAAAGCACAGTGGACCCTGTGCATCATCCCCACTGTGATGCTGCTAGACAGATGATTGAGAAGCACAAAATGTTGGACGTGAATTTAATAAGACATTTCAGACATTTAATAACATCCAGAGACACAGAAGGACTGAAAAAATGAGCATAAATAAAAAAGAAGGTGCCTTTTCTGTCCATTCATGCATAAAGCTGAAAAAATATGGCTTTTAGTATCTATTGCACACTTTGAAACATCACAGCAGCTCCCTGCACATTTGCAGTTTAGCATTTGCAACCCTGAAACTTGACGGATTTTTAAATGAATTAATACATTTCTACACTTAGAAAACATGCTTTTTTCCCCTCGCAGAAAACACATCATTCAATCTTTTGCGGTAATCCAATATTTGACAATACAGGTAAAATGTACAGTATACATGTTTCCCCGCACACACTTTTTTGCACGTTACTACTTGTTAATGCTTCACTGACCATGATTGCTATGCATTGAGATGTCCCAAATGGTTCGATGGTCTTTAAATGCAACAAGTAAAAGTGACGCTTGTAGAGCTTAATAATCCATCTGTTTATTTATGGAGAGAAAACTTTGTCTTTTTTGCAACCAAACAAAAATGGGTTTGCAAAAAATAGAATATAACAAACTGCAACCAAAAAATGTAATTCAAATTAAGAAAATATATACTCTATATTCTTTCAAACAAAACTTTTGGTTGCAAATATTTTTTTTGCGGATAAAAAGATTTTTTTTGGTTGCAAAATTATTTTTTCGGTTGCAACAAAACTTTAGTCTTGTAGGCCACACCTCTTCTGAACAATATTTTGAATGCTTTTTTTTTTTTAATTGGTCAGTACCATCCATCCCTTGTCTTTGGTATTTTTTTCCTCCAAATGATTTGCAACCAAAAAAAGATTTGCAACCCAAATTAAATGCAAACGTTTTTGTTTTTTTTATTATTTAAAAAAATGTTTATTTTTTTAATTCTAAATACATTTTTGGGGGTTGCAAACCCTTTTTTTGTACGTTGCATAAAAAGACACAATCAATCTATTTTCATTCATAATCTCAAATTATCAAGTAATAGTAAAGAGTACCTGTGCATTTATACTTTAAAATGAATGTGTGTGACATATTTAGGGCATTAAACTTTCATTGTGAGCTGTACGTCAACAATATACATTTTTATGGGCGTCTCACTTGTTCACAGACTTTCGCCATTTGTGAAAACTGAGAATCGACTGTAAAACATTCTATATTTGCTTCTTTTGTACAACATTTCAATGAAACCACGTTAGATTTAGTTTTTTTTAAAAATGAGAGCAGTTTACTATGAGCTTACTTTTGCGGTTTAGCACCCACTTAGGAAACAGAATGAGTTGAGCGTCACAACTGACTCAGCAAAATGTAATAAACAATTGCCAAACAATGTGAAAAAAACAACAACATTAAAAACATTAGTTTTTTTTAGTTACAGCATTAGCTTGGTGGTTGATAGCATTCGCAGCTAATGCTTCATTTTGTGAATAAATCAATTAATTCATCAATGAATGAATGGCATTAGTGAGTTAAATAAAAGGGGCCTTTCCCACCAAATTCATGGGATTTTAATATTGGATCCTAAGTTTAATTTATTAGAATCCATCCATTTCCTACTGCTTGTGTAAATACTCCACAAATCTGCTTTTTTCTCTTGGTCCAACGTTTCACAGACCACCCCTACAGTTTTTTTTTTTTTAGGTCATTAGCTCTCAGAAAAACAAAAATGTTCCTATTGCTGCTCTACTCCGGTATAAATACGCAAAAAACGAAGTAAAAACTTCCTGGGAGCCACCAAGCTCATCATATGCTATTTCCACATCATATACAACAAGATTCCAATATTTGAACTCTATACCATATATCCAAAAAGTTATAAATAGGAAAATACCCCTTTTAAGGAACAAACAAATTAATACATTAATGAACAAACATATTGATACATTAATGAACAAAAGAATGAATGATGGAGTGTTTCAAGGAACATACAATCAGGTGATTTTTGTCTGGTTGGCTTTTTAAGGCTTTCAATGCACCCAAAATAAGAATCTAAACTTTGGTCATTTTTAAATAAGGCCAAACAATAACAATATTACAAATAATATTAACAGAGGAAATCCTACATAAAGAGGTAGAAGGATGAAAGAAAAGACACTTTTGAAGTAAAAAAAGGTACAAAGTGCTTGCTGTTACCGTGGAGACTAAACTGGACAGACTGTTCCTAGGTGCAGCCATAATGTGACATGGCTGCTAATCAAATCAAAGTATGTGTGTGATTGATGAACAGCACAGGAAGAAAAGACAACAAAAACATACAGACACACACACGCACACCTTGGCAACTGTGGGCGGTGACTATTATGGGGTGGCGGCAGCAGCAGGTGAGCCTTTGAGACTGTGGAGGGCAGCGTGGATCCTGAAGTGCAGTCTGGACTCCATAGAGTAGTCCTTGTATTTAGTCCTGACAACAACCACCAAAATAACAACATCAACTTACGGCCACACAACAGAAGTTTCCTGAACTTACTTGGCGTTTTCCATGAAGACGGCGGCCTTGCTCACATCACCTTGTTTCTGGTAGAGCAGACCCAGCTCGTACAGCGTGAAGGGAACCAGGTAATGATCGTAGCGGATGCGACTTTCACTGCAAGGACACTTCCTCTTAACCTGACTTCTCTTGTTGACCGTGGGTTTGTGTGTGTGTGTGTGTGTGTGCGCGCTACCTGGTCAGGACCTGTGTGAAGCAGAGTTCTGCCTGCAGAGGGCGGTCCAGATGTTTGAGACAAAGACCCTTCAGCATCTGGACCAGACAGCTGTCATCCATGTGGAACTCTGACACCTCTGAGGAGTGCGGGGGGGGCAAGAGGTCAGGACAGTGAAATCCAGCAGGGAGAACTCACCCAGGTCACTCACGGGAGTCACGTTTGAGCTGCTCCTCCGCCGTCTCTATGGTAACCAGTAGCGCCTCAGTGTAGTCCGCCCTCCTTCCCACGATGGCGAAGCCGTTCCAAACATACATCATCTCCTGCAAGGGGGAAGGGAGGGCGAGCCACCAACATGTGAACACAGGCACTTGACGTGTCGTCTCAAAGGAAGTCAAGCGTGTTTCCTACCAGAGCAGGAAGCACCAGCGGGACTGGCGTAGCGGCCTTGTAGCGGCGAGACTTCCTCACTGCAAACTTCTCTGTGGGGATGGACTTCCCTGCGAGGCGCTGCTTGAGCCCCTCTACCTGCCTACGCACACGCACACACGAGTCAGCCAAACCTGTTCCCGGTTCAATACGTGCGATCGGCACGCACCTGAAGAGCTCCACTATGTCCTCGCCGCTATTCTTCAGGTCATCCGCTGACATCATGCTGAGGATGGCGGCCTTCTGGTACACGTAGATGGCCTGCGAGAGGGAAATCGACACAAGCCAGCGTGTCTCCCTGCTGTATACCGAAAACTCGCATCTCACCTTGGACCAGCGGCTCTCACGACACAACATGTCGGCGTAGCGATACGCCTGTAGCCAGTCCTGCTGGTATGAGTGCGTCCACATGAGCTCCCAGTAGCACAAGTGGTGGATCTGCTTCCACTCTTGCTGGCTGCTCACACACTCCTTGTACCCCACGCACGCCTGCAACACAAAAACACGTCAGCCCCTTATTGCGTCCACCTTTCAAGAGTCCAGGACCTTCTCCAAGTGTCCTCGCAGCGCGGCCAGCCGAGCTGAGTAGAACTGGATGATGGAGCCCTGGAAGAGGTCACGTGCACGTCAGCCAAAGTGCGCAGTTGGTTGTCGCACGAGGAGCATGGATGTCTTACTTTAGGGTACTTGTGAAGGTAAGGCTCCAGCAAAGCCTCCGCCTCCACCAGGTTTCCCTCGCCGCTTCCTGTACAATATTTTAGTCTCACACCAAGTCAACACGCACACTCAGAAATACATAAAAGCGTGTACTGTATGCACATTACATGTACAAAAGTATGCATACACACAGTATACTTTTGTATGTGTATACAGTGGAACTTCGATATACCAACCCCTCTATATGACTCAGTTTGCGAATCATGTCTTTGTGTACAAATGCAACATTTATTCATGTTGTGTACCGCCTGCAGGCAAAAAGCAGGGTGTAGTATTTTTAGGGAGGCTGAGCCCTCAAGGCTTGGAATTGGGGTTTAAATCACCAAAAATTATTCTCAGGCACGGCCATCGCTGCTGCTCACTGCTTCCCTCACCTCCCAGGGGGTGAGGGTGATGGGTCAAATGCAGAGGATAATCTCACCACACCTAGTGTGTGTGTGAAAATCATTGGTACTTTAACTTTAACGTCACTTGCTGCCCAGTACAGTACCTACTCGTCACTTCTCAGCGTGTGTGTTTTCTTGCCTTTTGACAAGTTTTGTGTATTTTGCTAACTCAATATTAATCCTCAACGTGGAATGAAGGAGGGAATCGCCGTGGAGTTAAAAAAAAAAAAAAAAAAAAGACTATTTGCAGGCAGTACAGTAATGCCGCTCAAGCAGGGATTTATACCGTTATGACTTTATCGATACGAATATCGAAATTCCTTATCAATACCGGTATTCATCGGTACAACGTTTAAGATGTGGAAATAAAGATGTAAAAAAAAACATTTTCTATTAGCATTTTTATTGGCAGTGTTTCTATTCATTACAACTACAATCAGTATATACTCTGTATAAAAATAGTAGTAATAAAACAATAAATAATAAAGTAAAACAATATTATTGGAGGGTATTCATGTTCATTTACAGACCTTTAACATGATATCTCCTGTCAACTATACAATATAAATCAACACAATCAATTATCATGGTAAGTGGGTGTGCATTTCCTAGGAATTGTTATTCATTCGAAACTTGTCAGGCACAACACTTTACCTTACTAGCCTATATAAATTAACTATTTATAAATACACGTCAGTAGGCTAAATTAACCTTTTCAACATGCAATTCATGTTTATGAAGCACACAGACCTATTTGAGGGACAGACTGAAAGCAATCGACATATGTGTCTGTGTCATGTGTGTATTATATAAATAAAAAGACCACTTTTTTGTGTCGATTAATATTGGCCTGTGGATTACTGGATCGCTTAGAGCAGAAGTGTCAAAAGTACGGCCCGCGGGCTGTGTGAGGCCCGCAAACAGGTTTAAACCGGCCTGCAAGATGAGTGTGCCAAGTGTAAAAATGAGCTGCAATATTTTTATGAAAGAAACTGCTGTTGTAAATGTGTCCACTGGATGTCGCAATAGCAATTCAAGTGTGATTTACGTCACACATCACACTGTTTAAGATGAAGTGTAAACTGACTATAAGCGCCCTCCGGATTGGCTGCCGCTACTCCAATCAGCGCAGGTGCAAGCAATCAGCTGCTCCTGTTGTGGCTGACAGCAGACTGACGCTGTAGCGACACACAATACCTTCTTTCAGTATACAATATACAGAGTCTAAGTTTATTGTGTTCTTCATGGTGTTTTGGAAACTGTTCAATTTTTTCCCTCCCAAATTTCAACTAACTTGAAGTGTTTTGCCAAGAGGATTAGTTGTAATATTTACATTTTGAGAATGTGCTTGTTATTTTTTTGGTAAAAGTAAAACAAAAATAATTTCATGATTTTATCAGTCAAGTCCTAGGGGGAATAGATTTTCCTCCATGCGGCCTCTTGGCTAAAATGAGTTTGACACCCCTGGCTTAGAGGATGGCCGGGTTGATAAAGCACGCTGTAGTGGCGTTCACTTCAATCTGGCACTAACTCGTTATCATTTCTAACTGGAAAATTTACTGACAAAATTAAAATTGCAAAAGTTGTACCAATTCATAAGAATGAAGACATACACCAGTTCACTAACTACAGACCAGTTTCATTACTTCCACAATTCTCCAAAATCATGGAAAAACTATTCAATAGCTGATTAGATAAATTTATCAACAAAAGTGGGACGCTCGTGGAGAATCAATTTGGATTTAGAGCAAATATCTCAACATCAATAGCATTAATCAAAATAACAGAGGAAATTACCAATGCAATTGACGGTAAAGAATGTGCAGCCGCAGTATTCATGGATTCAACAAAAGCATTTGACACAATTATTCATGATATTTCAATACAAAAACTAGAACGATATGGCATCCGAGGTTTGGTATTGAACTGGGTAAGAAGCTATTTAACCAACAGGAAGCAGTACATATGTGAAGATGGGTGAAAATATGTCAACACGGTTGGATATATCTTGTGGTGTACCCCAGGGATCAATACTGGGACCAAGATTGTTTAATCTTTATATAAACGACATTTGTAAAGTTACAAAGGACTTAAAGTTAGTTTTATTTGCAGACAACACAACTGCTTTCTGTTCAGGAGAGAACACACAGAAGATAATACAAATAATAACGGAAGAAATGAACAAATTAAAAAAAATGGTTTGATAAAAACAGACTCTTTGAATCTCAGTAAAACTAAAATAATGCTATTTGGTAACAGTAGAAAAGAGCAGCAGACACGAATACAAATGGACGGCGTATTATTATTTATTTTAATCTTCTATTCTTTTCTTTGTACCACAGCAAGTTGTAATTGTAATGAGAGTGAACTTTTCAGAAAATATGCCAAAGCAGACTTATTTCACAGCGGAGGAGAAGCGATACCTCTCATTTAGCAGGGCTTCTTCCGAGGCCCCTCCAACCGATCCCTACCTTCTCTCCCACTGTCTGTTTGCTCCTCTCGTGTCAGGTCACTTTCACTAATGTTAACGTAAGTGTTTTTTCCTTTTTTAAATGTTTATTATTGTCACAATATGATTGTTAAAGTTAGATATTTTTGTTATTTCTGATCAATAGTGAGGGCACCAAATGGATTTCAGTGTGTACGTGCGTGTTGACAGAACAGCTCAGAGGACAGCTGCTTGTTGTATTAGTTTGTTAATGAAGAGAAACTTGATCCATCACCCCCTTGTTATGTTTGTTTAATATGAAGAACTGTATCTTTAGTTTGTGTTCCAAGTGTAATAGTCTTCACTAAAATATGGACTTCTGTCAAGGCGGGCACCCATTATTTATATTGAAATTGTTTCTAATGGATACATTTTTGCTTCACTATATGAACTTTTCTATTTACAAACCCTGTTTAAGAACCAATTACAGTGAGTTCGTAAATCGAGGTTCCACTGTATATATACACACACGTTTATAAATATAATATAAGTGCATGTATATATATATATATATATATATATATATATACATATATATATATTAGGGTGTAACGGTACACAAAAATTTCGGTTCGGTACGTACCTCGGTTTAGAGGTCACGGTTTGGTTAATTTTCGGTACAGTAAGAAAACAACAAAATATAAATTTTGGTTATTTATTTACCAAATTTGTAAACAATGGCATAACATAAATATACACACAGGGTCCATTGCCAGGATTAATGTGGTCAACATATATAAAATAAAAACTAAATAAGATAAGGCTCAGAATGGTTTCTTAACAAAACCTTTCTACATATAAAGTGATTGATTGAGACTTTTATTAGTACATTGCACAGTACAGTACATCCATCCATTTTCTACCGCTTATTCCCTTTTTGGGGTCGCGGGGGGCGCTGGCGCCTATCTCAGCTACAATCGGGCGGAAGGCGGGGTACACCCTGGACAAGTCGCCTCCTCATCACAGCAGTACAGTACATATTCTGTACAATTGGTAACACCCCAATAAGTTTTTTAACTTGTTTAAGTCGGGGTCCACGTTAATCAACATTAAACTGCCTCAAGCTGTTGTTCGGATTAAATAAAATGACAACATTTTTCTTGTACATATAAAAAGTGCAACATTAAACCGTTTCAAGTCAACTCAGCCTCAGATTAACTTCCCCCTCCCCCAGCCTGGCTAACTTGGCAGTAAGAGGATATATGGGTTCATTGTTCTTCCACCATAGAAGTGGGTCAAAATCTAGTTTTTAATGCAAAATGGACTTAAATCCGCTGCTATAAAAAAATGTGTTATTGCTTTAGCCCTGCCTGACTCGCCGAGAAGAGGCTGCTTGAATGCGGGGCTGACGCTTCAAATGGGTTAGCACGTGTTATGAGAGTAGCGTATGTGTGTGTGGCCCTTTAATATGTGACAGCATGTGGGGTGATTGTGTGGCCGAGCGAGGTGAGGGAGCGGTAGCGAGTGCGGGGAGTGGCTAGTGTTTTGTTGGATTGGCTGTGTGTAAGACCTCAATAAAGCCATGATTTGCAACTAATTGTCAGACTCTTCATTTACCCTGGAGTCCGGAGCTGTGGAGACCCACTGCCGAGTAGAGTGAAGGGTGTAGCCCCCGAGAATACATCAGCCCTGGAGGAGTGTCTCTCCTGCGCTTCTTGACTACGGTCAGGTAGCCGGAAGCAGGAAAGGTGCAACACATGTTTGACGTGTTGTCAGAGCAGCTGCTGAACAATCACGGCAAACCTCCGTCCTCCATTGGTGTATCGCGCAGCCAAAGTGTTCCCAAATGGAGATCTTAACAAGGCAGGAGGGTCTTCCAGCTCTGGCTTTTACATATTGTCCTAGCCCGGTCGCTGCTAGCATGTGTACTCGTTCGGCACACCTCCGAACCAAACCGAAACCCCCGTACCGAAACGGTTCAATACAAATACACGTACCGTTACACCATTAATATATATATATATATATATATATATATATATATATATATATATATGTATATATATATACACACACACATACATATATATATATACAGTATATAAAAAATACATGTATACTATAAATAAAATGTAATATGCTATGTATATGTATTATACTATATACATACATACATACATATACACACGTACCCAGGACCAGGCAGACATAAGTGTGGTAGAAGAGCAGTGTGAGGGTACACAGAATGGAGCGCAAACCACAGATGGACGTTCCGTCTCTCAGTTGGGACAACCCAAAGTTCTGTTGGAATATTTGTGTCTTGTCAGTTTTCTACACACACGTGCACGTGACCATTAGTGCATGCCAACTTGCCCTGTTTCCAGAGAAGCCCATGAACTCCAGTAATCTCAGGATCCTCTGCGGCAGAAGTGACAACATCTGATGGACAACACATTTTACTTTGACAACACCATCAAAAACAACAACAGTGATGCTTTTCACATCATTCTTGCTCTGGAAAAACACCCACCAGGTTGAAAGAGCCAATACCCAGCTTGACTCCGCCTTCAAACTGCCTGAGTGAATCTGATTGGCCACTTAGGTCCTGAGCAACGTTCAGCACGTTGAGACAGTCCCTGAGACAGGAAGTCAGACACTATGAAAACATGACAGAGAAGAAAAAGAAGAGAAAGACACTAACTTGTAAATTTGGTAGCTGGTTCTTATCTTGATGCCACCTTTGATGAAACTGATCATGTTCTCGTCCTGTAAAAAAAGAAGATTATTGTGATGTGACGGCGGCGTCTTGGCGGCGGCATCACGTCACCTGCACGAAGGTCAGCGTGGCTTTTTGCAGCAAACACTCGGCATAGCAGAGCTCAGCGTGCATCTCCTCTGAGGATGAAAAGAAGACGCCATCGCTTAACATGGGATCAGCTGAGGAGGGTGATGGGGGGCAGGGACTGTGGACGTGGCTTGTGCATATACCTTCCTGGAAGTGGGACTGCTTGCTGATCAGACCGGCCAGGGAACCAACCATTGAGGTCTTCTTGCGAAATCTGAATGCAACACAGTGCAAGGTTCACAGTGCCCCCCCCACAAGGTTACCGTAAATGTGTGTGGTCAATCTGACCTTTGACAAGTGTGTAACGCCTCCTTGATTGTCGCCATGGCGATTTGGATGTCTGTGTGCTCAAAAGTCATGGCGGCCTGCATCACCAAGATGCTGCTGTAGCCTAATGCGTGGTACATGCTGTCTCGCCACCTACACATGTACATGCACACACGTTATACAGTAGACTGACACAGCAGTATGATGGCTGCCCCGTTGCCATGGTTACCATGGCTTCAGGAGGTTCAAAGCTTCTGAGAACTTGTCGTTGAGGACCAAGTTGAGGGCACATTGAGTCTCCTGGATGGCAGACTGTAGGTCCATGTGACAGGCCCTGCATGCATACACACACACACACACGCTGAAGTGATGGCCGTGCACACAGGAAGTGATAGTGTGTGGAGTGTTACTTACGCAGGAATGTGGTCGTAAGCATCCTCAAAACAATCCTGCACAGAAGTACGCTGGTGTCAGTCACCTTGGTGACTTAATTGTTACTGTGAGTGTGTGTGCATTCCCAGGAAAGCTAATTATAGCAATCACTTGCATAACAGCTCCAACACACACCCTGGCAATGACCTCTGACCTTAAAATCTTACCATGGTCAATCTTAATTGCTGGACACATACTCCTTTTACACTTTCCTGCTGTGGGACGCATTCCCTAAATTCCAGACTACTGCTGCTAAACCTGCCGTCTCAGCACATCCACGCAGACACAAAGGACGCTCACAGCACCGCAAACATGGCGGACTGAGGCTCAGGAGCGCTGGTCAAAAAGAGAGGAAATAGGATCTACGTGTGCGGCCTGCTAGGGTATCAGGTGTCCATCAATTAGTCAGGCCGGTTCTGTGGGATATCATCTTTAAAGACCCAAGACCTGCCCAGAAACTTCCTTTAGGACCTGGCCGTGATAGAGGCAAAAAGGTGAGTGACAGTACCAGCCAAAAAAATCGGAGTGTGGGGACTACAGCTGCCCAGGTGGGTAAATTGTGATTTGTTTCCCCCATAATTCCTATTGGCGCCCCTATCTATGGGGATTTTTTGGGTGACAACACAGAATTCCAATGACACTCGAACTCCACATCTCCTTTAAGGACCTCTGCATCTTCCAAAGCAAGACAAAAATCCAGCCAAGGAATGATAAACCAGGAAGTGTGGGGGTGTCGTGACAAAGCGGACGCAGAAAACGAAGAAATATTCTCGTCGATCAAGTCTTACCTCGTCCTCGGCGTGCGCTCCGTTGTCTTCGTGGACCATGTCCGTTCTCCCGCCCTCCATCACGTCCGCAGATAGACACACTTGCGGTTTAGTCTGCTCCTCCAGCAGCTCATTTCTATTTGAGTGCGCGCGCGACTTCCGTGTACGTTTCACACTCAGACACGCCCCCTCCTTTTTTACACACCCACTTGTTTTTTCCCCCTCCCTCTCGTTCAGTTCCAAAACGTTAAATAAAAAGATTTTTACTTATCCCAAAATTTGAAATAAATTAAAATAAAAAAAAAAAAAAAGTCTATAATGTGAATAAAAGTCATTACATGCAAGTCAGGTGTCCATCAAAGCTTTTTATTTATTTGCTGAAGACTGACTTAGTTCTGTGGAAGGAAACAGTGACACGCAGTCATCAGTTATCACAACCCATGTCTATTATAAGAAGAAACAAAAAACAACCGAATAAAAACGCATTCAAGTAAAATCAAGAATAAAATCTCACTGTACAAAACTACGAAAAGATGTCGGTCCCTGAGCTGAGGTGTCAGTCAAAGAGGAAAAGACGGTTGTTGGTTCAGTCCACTGCAAAAGAGATAAGTCACTATTAGTGACAGCGACAACAATGTCACTGTTCATTCTGACATCAAAATTATAATAAGAAACCTGAAAGTGTCTCCTTTTTCTGGACCTCCTCTTCCTCGCCCCCCACCGGCTTCTGTTCAAGCCCAGCCCCCTCATCACAGCACACTGCCTTCTCACGCTCCTTTTCCTCCAGCAGCGAGCGCAAGAAAGTGGCGCTGACCACCTCCTGGTCCTCGCCAAGGAGGAAGGCATTTTTAAAGCGGTTGTACAGCATGGCTGCCTTGTCCATGATGTCCAGGTTGGCGCGGTAAAAGCGCATCTGCAGGCGAAGCGGCAAAAAAGGACAAACTGGGCTGAGCGTTGCGGCCCAGCGCATCTAGGTTATATAAGTAGAGTGTGTACATACCTTCCTCAGAGTGGACACAAGCTCGCTGTGTCTCTGGACGTGTTGAGATGTCACATAGATGCCACTGAGCTGATCCAACGCTGCCAGACACTTGCTGACGTCCTGATGGGACAAATGTAATCAGTGTGTGTGTGTGTGTGTGTCTGCAAGAGTGAGTGAGAGAGATAGCGCATCTTACTGGATTGTCACCCTTGAGAGAAATGCGTATGTCTCCATGGATTCTGTGCAGAGTTGAATCAATTAGTGTCAAGTTGGAGTTGTTTTTCTGCTGCTGACTATCCTCTGCCGCATCCCCGCTTGACACGCCACTCTGCATGGCGACGTGTGTGGTTTGTTTATGGCTTCTCCCGCCACTGTGCTGCTTGGCAAGTTTTGACGCTGCATTGCCATCCTTTTCACTGGTGGCCATCTTGTCCCCCTTTTTAATTTCTTCGAGGTTGTTCTTCGCATCATCACGCAGTTTGCTCTTCCCTTCCTGGTCACCGCCGCCGTTCCTTGCACTCTTGTCATTTGTCGTTAGTCGCTCAGGTTTCCTGGACTCCTTTGAGCTTCTTTGCAGCTTGGTGTCGTCGGCCTTCAGCATCTTCTTCCTCTGCTCCTCTTGTAGCGTAGCTCCGCCCAACATCGTCTTTACTTGAACCTTTGTCGTTGCTTTCACAATTTTTCCAATCAACTTCTTCTCGTCTGCCTGTGTCTTTTCTTTAACTTTGCTGTCATCGCTTTGGGTGGCCGACTTCTTTGACTGTGTTGCTTCTTGGTTTTTCTTTGCTTCCTTCACAAGTGGTTGGCTTCCTCTGACTTTCAAACCTTTCTTCCTCATGCTGGACTCTTTGAGCATTTTGTGACTTCTGGCCGTCGTCTTGGTTCTGGACTTCCTGTGAAGACAGGAAGTAGAAGTGTCATTGCTGCTCCTGTGCCATAGTGAAAGCATGTGTGGTGTTGGTCTCACGTGATGCTCTTGGGGGAGCTTTCCTTTATCAGACCTCGTAAAGATTTAAGCAAGCTCTCCCTCTTGGCAGCCAGACGCTGCTGTCGCTAGAAGAGACACCATTTTAAGGTCATGACATCATTGCACATCCACTGAAGAAAAAGACTTACCTCCTCATCCACATGCCCTTTCTTTGCTCCATCTTTCTCCGCATCAGTTGTCCTTCCTCTTTCCCTTGTGTCCTTATCTTTCCTGGACTTCCTTCTGGCTTCTCTCCTGTCCTCTGTTGCCTTTTCCTTTCTCCTCTTTTTCTTCTCTTCTGCTGCCTCCTGTTCTTTCCTCCTTTTCTTGCTGCCACCCTCCTCACTTTTCCTCCTGCTTTGCTTCTCAGCGGTTATCGCCTCCTCTGCCTTTGCTACAAGACTTCCTTCCTGCTGGATCTCCTCTTTTCTCTTCCTCTCAACTCGTCTTCTCGTCGAATCCTCTGCCAGCACCTTCTGTTCCTCCTGTACTTGCTTCTTTGGCTCTTGTAAGTCCTTCGTTTTGTCCTTTCTCTTTCCCTCAGCCCCTTTGCTTACTGTTGACTCCTCTCCTTGTTTCTTCTGTTCCTCCTCTCCTTGCTTTCTTTCCTCCTCTTTTCTCTTCCTTTTAACTCCTTTACTTGTCGTTGACTTTGTCTCCAGGTCTTTATGTTTCTCCTCTAGTTGGTTCTTCTGTTTCTCATCTGTCTTCTTTTTTACTCCCTTGCTCATTGATGACTCCTCCTCCAGCGTATTTTGCTTCTCCTCTAGTAGTTGTGTCTTCTCCTCTGGGATCTTTTCTGGTTGATTCCTTTCCCCTTCTGACGTTTTTTTCTTCTCAGTCTCCTTATCCTCATTTTTCTTCCTCTCAGCTCCTCTTCTCGTTATTGACTTCTCTTCAGGCACCATCTTTTCCTCGAGCCGCCGGTTCGCCTCTCCTTGAGGTATCTTCTCTTCTCCCGACTCAATCTCCTCTTTTTTTCTCTTTCTTTTAGCTCCTCTTTTCCCTGTTAACTCTTCGGCATTTTCAAGCAGCTGCTTCTCCTCCCCCGGCTGAATCTTCTCTATAAGGTCCTTCTGCTGCTCCTCTATTTTCTTCTTTGTTTTTGTGCTCATTGGTGACTTCTCCTCCAACTCTTTCTGGTTCTCCTCTCCTTGCCACATTTTCTCCTGCTCTTCCCCTGGTATCTTGCCTGGTGGCTTTTTCTTCTCCTCTTGTTCTTGAGTATTGCTCTTTACTAAACTCCTCACTGGTGACTCTTTCTCAAGCTCCTTTTGTTTCTTCCCTCCTATTCGCATCTTCTCCTGAGTCTCCCTCTGCTCCTCATCTGGCATCTTGTTGGGTTGATCCTCCTCCTGTGTCAACCTCTTTACTACACTGCTCATTAGTGACTCTTCTTCCAAATAATTTTGTTTCTCCTCTCCTATTTGCATCTTCTCTTGCGTCTCCCTCTGCTCCTCATCTGGCAATTTGTCTGGTTGCTTCTCCTCTTCTTCCTCCTGCGTAAACCTTTTTACTAAACTGCTCATTGGAGACTCCTTCACTAGCTTCTTCTGGTTCTCCTCTCCTAGTTGTGTGCTCTCCTCTATCTCCTTCTGCTCCTCCTCTGGCATCTTGTCTGGTTGCTTACTTTCCTCCTCTAATGCTTTCTTCTTCTCCATCTCCTCGTCCTCATTTCTCCTCCGCTCAACTTCTTTTTCCGTTATTGGCTCCTCGGTTATCATCTTTGATTTCTCCTCGAGCTGCTGGTTCTCCTCTGGCATTTCAACTAGTTGCTTCTTTTCCTCTTCCAGCGGCTCTTTTGTTTTCTTCCTGTTAGCTCCCCTTCTATCCGTTGACTCCTCTGCCTCTTGCATTTGCTGCTTCTCCTTCTCTGGCCATGTCTTCTCCCTCAGGTCCATCGCCTGCTCCTCCACTGGCATCTTGTGTAGTTGCTTATTTTTCTGCTCTTGCTCAGTCTCCTCCTGTGCATCAATGCAGATGCTACTGGGAGTCAGTGTGGTAGCAGTCTGGGATATGTGGTTGTGTGTTTCGCACAAGGGGTCGATTTGAGAGATGAGTGGTACGTCAGTGTTCTGATAGACAACATGCAAAGAAGGAGACAATGAAACCAAACCCAAAGGTTTCTGGGATTGGTGAATGATATTTATGGAGGGATAAAACATGTGAAACAAATATTGATGTTTTGACTACCTGGCTCTTCTCCACGACGAAGGCTTTACTTCTCCCTCGTCTCCGCCCCACTGCAGCGGCACCATCATTTGGTTTGGAAGTTTTCTGGGGAATGTGAATGACTTCTGCTGGCAATTGTGCAGTTGAAGGGGACCAAGATTTTCTTGGAAGTTTTGTCCTCCCTGCCCTTTTGATTAAAGTGCTCACGGGCTCGTTTGCAGTGTCTGTGAGTCTGGTTGCAGGGCCACTAGAACTGCGACTCTTTTTACATTTGACCATGCACGAGTTAAGGTCCTCCATGCTTGCATCATGCCCTTCACTCATAGGCACACCGCTTGTCTGGTTGTCTGCACCCTGACAGAGCCACACAGGAGACAAGAGTTAAAACTAAATCAATACAATTATGAGTAGACATAGCAGTAGAGAACATTCCTAGCTCTTCCAACCTGTTCCACAACGATTTTCTCTTTAGAGGGTTTTCTTGACCTTCCTCGTCTCCTCCCCTCTGCAGAAGCGGCACCTTTTGGACTAGAAGCCTCTTGGGGAAGATCATGGGTTGGTGTTTGTGCAGCTGATCTGGATGAAGATCTTCTTGGAACATCTTCAGCTTTGCTCAAGGTGGCTTCTTGGTGGTTCTTTGAAGTGCTAATACGAAGACTCATTTGAGCTGGGACACATTCTGCTGCGCACGCCATCAGTTCCACTGTGCTAGCAGCAGGCAGACTTTCAATCTTTGAAGTAGCTTCCGAAGGTGAAGTTTCAACATCACACTCTGGTTTCACAGCAGTGCTCTTAGCATCCACATTTAAATTTGCACGTGAAGTTCTACCACTTGAAGTTGCTTTAGTGCTAGTACGACTTGTGAAGGTACGTTTGGAAGGTGTACTTCTGGCAGCAGAGGTTGTTTTAGAAGCAGCAGCTGATTTTGCAAGAGTGTTTTTTGACATTGCCTTGGCTGTAATCTGAGAACACAAATCACAAAGAAAAGTTGTAATTAACTGGAAAGAGGGCAGTATACCTACGAGTTCCCGCATTGGATTATCATCTATTAGATCACCAGGTTTTCAGGAACACAAAATTTTGGTTGTGATTGTTATTGTCTTGCACACAAGACATGTTTTCATCCACAAGCAGTAATAATATTACTGTTAACATGTTATTAAGTATATTGTATGATTTTGACTTTTTGTCAGCTCAAGATAAGCGTATTAAGGTTTGGTGTACACTTTGTGCTGGCAACAACATTGGGGAAGGGGTAGTGGTCGGCGCGCCTCCTGCGGGAAGGGAGTGTGTGTTGCTCGGCTTCAAAGCCCAGCTGGCAGGTGAGTAGATTGCCCAGCTGGGAAGGGTTGTCTAATCACCTGTCGCCTTTATCAGCAGCGTCCGAGGCCATGAGGGGGAAAAAGAGAGCAGATGACAAACACGCACACGCTGGAGAGACACACACTCGAAAGAAGCTGGAGAGACTGAAAAGTCGCAGAGCAGTGCACTGTCGCTGTGTGTAAACGAAAATAAAAAATTGTTCAAACAAGTCCAGTGCGAGACTGTCAGTGTCAAGGGTACCCACGGCAGAGGAACAGCTACAAACATGTAACTAATGAAGTCACTTGTAATGTAACATAGTTACTTTTGAAATACAGTGAACTAAGTTACTGATTACTGTCTGCCACTGCTGGAGAGTGACTGGTCAAAATAATAAACAAGGAGCACTTGACTTGCTCCATATCAAATGTATTTCTTTAAAATACTTAAAAGACTTACTGAAATTAGACAACATACAAAATAGGCAAAGAGCTGCCTGAACTTGAGACCCTTGACACGGCATGGCGTAGTGGGTAGAGCGGCCGTGCCAAAAACCTGAGGGTTGCAGGTTCGCTTCCCACCTATGGACATCCAAATTGCTGCCGTTGTGTCCTCGGGCAGGACACTTCACCCTTTGCCCCCGGTGCCGCTCACACTGGTGAATGAATGATGAATGAATGATTGGTGGTGGTCGGAGGGGCCGTAGGCGCAAACTGGCAGCCACGCTTCCGTCAGTCTACCCCAGGGCAGCTGTGGCTACTAATGTAGCTTACCACCACCAGGCGTGAATGAATGATGGGTTCCCACTTCACTGTGAGCGCTTTGAGTATCTAACAATAGAAAAGCGCGATATAAATCTAATCCATTACTATTATTATTATTTATGCAGTTAACACAAATCTCTGAAAAGGAAAGAACGTGTTAAAATACTGATAAAAATAAAATCAAAATATTTTATGAGTAATGAAATAAGAGTACATTGTTGCTTAATATTGAACCTGATCTGTTTTTGTAGAGTTTAGCTAACATCAAGTTGGGGAGTTGTAGCTTTTATTTCCTGACTTGAAGTCAAAAATATGTCATTTTCAAAATTTCTCTGTGGCCCTGAGGTCTTCGACAACAACTAATTCGCTTCTTCTGGTTCTCCGTTTGACTTGATGTAATCTTTAGAGTTGGCAATCAAAGTTATTTGGAATTGTGTATTGCTTCCTTAAGTCCTGTGTTTCTGTAGCGATGTCAGTGTTTAACAGATGCTCATTCATGTAGACAAGTGGTCTCAAACATGCAGCTGACAGTCTTGTAGCCAAAAGTTGAAGGGGAACTGCACTTTTTTGGGAATTCTGCCTATTGTTCACAATCATTATGAAAGACATGACAAAGGATGTTGTTGTTTTTTTTTTGCATTCTAAATAATAAATAAATGCGTTTAAGTTTGCTTACAATGGAGCCTATGGAAGCCGTGCAGTTCCGCCTGTAAAGCCCTTAAAAAAACACCCAAACACCTCCATTAGGGTTTTTTTCTGCATGATCTAAGTATATATGGAATGTAGTAACAGGCAAATTTATAACAACACTTAATGTTTATGCATTTTTATCAACTTGAGCATAGGCGGCGCATTAATTTAAAAAACGCATCACAAAGGTAACTGGAAGTCTAGCATCTGTGCTGCAAGCATGCTGTAAGACTGGAAACCCTCCTAGCCACAGGAGTGATCCTCACCCTCAGCATGCTTTTTCCTCGTTTTTGTTGGTTTGTGAAATGTTAATTCTGCCGGACAGGAATGTACATATCAATGTTGTTGACATTTACATCTACCTGTAGATTTCAGAAAGTTGGCCATCTGTTTCTCTGTTGAAGCAACATTGTTTTGTTCTCTTCCTGGTATCACTCAAATGGCAAACAGCATGTGTGTAATGTGTAGCCCAGTCACAATTATATTGTTTAATCATGAGTTCTTCTCCAAATTATCAGACCTGCACATTATTTTTGATATGGGATCGGATCCTTTATTATTTTGCATGTTTAAAACATTTTTCTTCCAACCCACACATTTTTTTCCAATTTAATTCCTAACGTGATTTGTTAGTTTTTTCATGTCATCATGCTGTTAATCAGTTTTTGTTGTCCAAATCCTTACTACTTATATAGCTCTCCTTGAACTTTTGAGTTAGCTTTCCTTGAACGTTTGAGTGTTCTTTCCTTGTGTAAATGAAAATGACTATAATCTAATTTAGTTGGATGGTTCTGGGCTCTCTTCCGTGAACTCCTGCTTTACGTTTGTGGATCCTGGGCGTATTCTGCTCATTCCGACCATAGGTAGTCAACACCTTTGAATCTTGTGCAATTAGCTTCTCTTGCTAGTGATTATAGATAATTGTAAATTGTTTTTGTTTTTTTAAATAAGTTAGTACCTCATGCCAGACAGCTTGTGGTATCAACGAACAGAGCTGTATTTATGGTTGAGGTCTGGTTGGTAAAAATGCAAAAACTGTCCAAACTTTCAAAATTGGTGCAAAACTATTAGTAAAAAGTTACCGCCACTGTTCCCATCATGCCAGACACATACAAATCCCACAAACTTTTGCCATGTGAATAGTGAGCATGCACAACAACCACTTTATATTTAGCTAGGGTTCAATTTAACATGTATGTCTTTGCATGAGCTAACAGGCTTAATCCGCAGACACGGGACGGGGGTCCCAATTGGCTTTTTAATAACTGCAAAATTACCGTAATTTGGAACTGGCAATCTGATAAAATTGTTTTGTGTGTCAAAAGTTTTCAGATTCAGGTTACTATATTCTGTTTAATAAAGGAATATTGTGTGCAAAAAGCTTGGTGAATATTAAGAGACACACTGACTTTTGATTTACTTCCGACTCCTGGAGTGTTCTGAATCTCCCACATCCCCTCAGTGAAGCCTTTGATGCGGACGCCACTGCCATACTTTAACTTGTTACCAGAAAACGGGACTATGTTTTCTTGGGGGATGTGACCTCTGGAAAACACAACAACAGTTCATTTAATTGACCATACTGCATACAAGATTTGGTGTCACTATGTAGTGCACACGTACATCTGATGAGTCCCAAAAAAGAAGACAGGAACACGCTTTTTGTGTGCATCATCTGACTTACAGACCTGTAGCGGGAATGAGAGGAAAACATGAACATAAAGTGATTCCCAGTTTGGTGAATTGGTGTGTTACCCTGGCAGGCCAGTGAGGAAAGCCCTTCATCTTGGCGAACACAAGGTCTCCTGGTTTAAAACCGTGACACATTTTGCCTGGCATCCTGTACAAAAAGGTTGCACACGATTATTAGTCTCAATATGTTGGTTTGTAAAAATGACACACAAACAACCAGACATGCATACAAACATGACTGTGTCACATGGCCATTGTTGGTCGTCTTGCTAACCAAAATAACATTTCTGACTGTAGCTCGAGTAAACGAAGCAGGCGGAAAGTGACAACTAGGACATGTCATGTCGGAAAATTGTTACACATTAAACATGCAATTCGCCATTATTTGGCGTTTAGCAGCAGGATGCCGCATTGTTTACAAATACTAGCACGCTAACGACAATGCTAATATGAGCTAACTGGTGACGACTCTTCTCTCCTGTAGTATTTGAGTGTCCGCTACGAGTCATTTTCAGTATCCTAAGAAATACGTATATGTAAGAAGACAAGACTCACCTTATAGAACGTTATTATCGCTGCTAAATAAGAAGAAAGCGCTTAACTTCCCCAGCTTTTGCAGCTCCACCGGAAGCTTAGCGGTTACGACGCTGCTGTCACGTGACGCTCCTCTTCCCGCCGGCATCCGCGCGTCTTCTTCTTCTGTTTTTTGTTTTATTATTATTGGCAATTGGGATGTAACTTCCGTTGCGCATTACCGCCACCCTTTGAAATGGAGTGTAGATAGAGATCCTAATAAACCCATTCTTAATTATTTTCTTCTATATATATCCCAGTTATCATACTTATACTTTCATATTTACCGACGGTTTTCACAATTTCATCCAAATATATTTACTTTAAATTGGTTATCTGGGGTGCATTCATTATCTACCACCAACTGAGGATGGATGGATGGATGGACATCACCTTCCATGTTAACCCTTGTGGCACTAATAATGCCACATTATTATTTACCAGTTTATTTACCAAAACTATACCTTCACCCTAACCATCATTTAAACTTCAATATTTTAAAGATCTTTTGTTTTTTTTCCCTATTAAAATATGATCTCTTTACCCTCACCGGGTGTGTCTAAACTTTTCCACCAAGGGCTGCATACTGAAAGTCACAGCACGCAGGGCCCATTTTAACATTTTTTATTTGGAAATCATGCTAAAAATAGTAGGGCTTTCAAGTTATTATTTTATAATTCAGATTATTCACACTTTGGAATTTGGTATAATAACGATTACTCATAGCGGATTACTCGCTTACGTAATTAAAATTGTTTAAGAAGAGACCCCAATATTTGTAGGCTACACCAGTGATTCTCAACCTTTATTCAGTGATGTACCCCCCGTGAACATTTTTTTAAATTCAACTACCTCCTAATCAGAACAAAGCATATGTGACGTATAGAAGGTGCCTTATCTGTCTGTGAGAAGGAGAGACAACAAAGAGTGGGAAACACATGTAGTGTAATGCCAGCAGCTAAAAGCAACTGCGTGAGAATGTATACTTGAATATCACGATGTAGTCATTTTCTATATTGCACAGAGACAAACCCGCGGTATATCGAGTAAATCAATATATCGCCCAGCCTTAGTCGCAGCTATGCATTATGGGTTCATGGCAGCCAAATTTGTACTCCACTGCATTCTGGGTGAAGTCTTACTCATTGCGCTTCAATCTTTTCATTTCATAGCCAATATAATTATCTAGGAAATGTTTCTAGAAAACTCTCTGTATAAAACTTCATTGTGCAGAATTTAAACAAGGCACTACTCACTAAGGTTTTGCTTTTCTCTAAAATATATATAAAGCATTTTTTGGGGGGCTTTCACCGAACCCTGCAATATGTGTAGTATATTGAATTATTGGCTCTGCGATGAGGTGGCGACTTGTCCAGGGTGTATTGGCTTCCGACCGAATACAGCTGTAATAGGCTACAAAGCGACCCCAAAAGGGACAAGCGGTAGGAAATGGATGTATGGATATTGATTTATTGCATCTGTGATGTCACAACCTTCCTTATTATTAATTAATAAGTGGCCATTGCATCATCCTTATAATTTTTCAGCAAACATTCTAAATTACGGCCTGGTAATTAACATTGGCAGCTATTGCATCATAGCTTATAGATGTTCAGCAAACATTTTAAGTTCCAATTTGCTACTAATTAACATGAGCATTGATTGCATCATACCTTATAGCTGTTTAGCCTACCATTATATGCAATCAGTTGTTTTGTTCCCTAATTTGAGTGTACATAAATGAAGGCGTGTGTTGCTGTGCCTGACCTGGACATGATCTGGAATGGACCTGGTTTTAAGAAACCTTAAAAGAATCTAATTTCATTGACAACAACCTGGTTTGGTGAAGATAATCTTTTTTTTTTTTTAAAAACAAAATTTTCTTGAACAAAAAAGAAACTAAAATACAATTAAAAACAGTTACATAGAAACTTGTAATTAATGAAAATGAGTCAAATTAACGGTTAAAAGTTAGTACCATTATTGGGCCAGCCTGTGCGTCACGGAAAGTATCCCTTGCAGACTGCATTGATTTATATTGTAGGAACCAGAATATTAATAACAGAAGGAAACAACCCTTTTGTGTGAATGAGTGTGAATGGGAAGGGAGGGTTTTTGGGTTGGTGCACTAACTGTAACTTCTGTTTTTTTTATGTTGATTTAATAATAAAAAATAAAAAAACAGTAAAAGTCATATGAAAATTTCATAATGTTGCATCCCTTTAGTCGTTGCATTCCATGAAGCGCTATGAGGAAATGACGACTGAAGATGAGTTCACCTCGCTGTTAGTTCAGAATTTGCTACATTCCCTTTTCAATTCGTGAGACTATCAATTTTCCGTCTTTTGTTACTTTTTTTTTTTTTTTTACATGAAATGCTAATTAGTTTCATGCAGTGGAGAAGTCCATCCAGCCATTTTCTACCGCTTATTCCCTTCTGGGGTCGCGGGGGGCGCTGGCGCCTATCTCAGCTACAATCGGGCGGAAGGTGGCGTACACCCTGGACAAGTCGCCACCTCATCGCAGGGCCAACACAGATAGACAGACAACATTCACACTCACATTCACACACTCGGGCCAATTTAGTGTTGCCAATCAACCTATCCCCATGTGCATGTGTTTGGAAGTGGGAGGAAGACGGAGTACCCGGAGGGAACCGACGCATTCACGGGGGAGAACATGCAAACTCCACACAGAAAGATCCCGAGCCTGGGATTGAACCAAGGACTGCAGGACCTTCGTATTGTGAGGCAGACGCACTAACCCCTCTTCCACCGTGAAGCCCGCAGTGGAGAAGTGTTTTGCCAAATTTAAAGGCATTGAACTGGACTATTGTGTTAGAAGGCGTTTTTCCTCTTGTCGCGGTGACATCCAGTCAATGGGCTGGATAAACCTGGATGAATGCGGATATTCACAGGCAGTTTGTAACATTGTTTTGCACTTCCACCTCTAAAAGCAGAAATACTAGATGCAGAAAAAACATGCATATATTGATCTTTTTGTTTACACATGCAGGATATTTATTGGTTTTACGTACACTATGTTCCAAAAGTATGTGGCCACCTGCCTTGACTCACATATGAACTTGAAGTGCCATCCCATTCCTAACCAATAGGGTTCAATATGATGTCAGTCCACCTTTTGCAGCTATTACAGCTTCAACTCTTCCGGGAAGGCTGTCCACAAGGTTGCAGAGTGTGTTTATAGGAGTTTTCCGCCATTCTTCCAAAAGCGCATTGGTGAGGTCACACACCAGGCCTGGCTCTAAGTCTCCATTCTAATTCATCCCAAAGGTGTTCTATCGCAGTGCTTCTCAACCTTTTTTCAGTGATGTACCCCCCGTGAATTTTTTTTTAATTCAAGTGCCCCGTAATCAGAGCAAAGCAGTTTTGGTTGGAAAAAAAGAGATAAAGAAGTAAAATACAGCTCTATGTCATCAGTTTCTAATTTATTAAATTGTAAAACAGTGCAAAATATTGCTCATTTGTAGTGGTCTTTTCTTTTTTTTCTTTGTCATGAAAAAGGGAGGTTTTTGTGGTCAGTGCACTAATTGTACGTGTATATTGTGTTTTTTATGTTGATTTAATAAAAAATAAAAATATTTTTTTTAAATAAAAATGAATAAAAAATTCTTCTGCGACCCGGTACCAATCGGGCCACGGCTCGGTACCGGGCCGCGGCCTGGTGGTTGGGGACCACTGGTTTACAGTACATTATATCCAACCAGGAAGAGGGCAGGTTACAGGGTTAGACTGGTCATCAGGTTTTTTTTTTAAACTCCCCTTGATGTGAGAAACAATTATGAAGCACACATATAGCTTGTGAAATGTAAATACATGACAGATTGCTTTGTGTGAAAATCAATATCAAACGTATAGTCGCCTTACCAGACACACTAACCTCAGATACATTTTGTTTGAAGTATTTCTATTCGTCTGCAATGAGCTGGCGACTTGTCCAGGGTGTACCCTGCCTTCCGCCCGATTGTAGCTGAGAGAGGTGCCAGCGCCCCCCGCGACCCCAAAAGGGAATAAGCAGTAGAAAATGGATGGATGGTTGGATATTTCTATTCGTAATGGCAGTGATTAACACATGTGACTCTGGTGGTCTAGTAGTTAGAGTACCCTACCAAACTGTGGTGAGTGGAAATAATTGGCTCCGACCCCTGCCAAAGTTAGAAAATATATATATAACGCAGAGCCCAGACACATCCTTTTATTTTTTTTTAAACTAAAATTAAATGTTTAACTTATCTTTAAATATCCAAACATGCAACTAACCTTTAAAACAGCTCCTTAAAGCCACATGCTTTGTGCTCAAGCCAATTGTGAAATCCAAATCTCGTCCTAACGTATGCAAGGAAAACTACTATTTTGTCCATGGAATTTGATTCTTGTCTTGTGTTTACGGGGATGCTGTTCTCATTACTTTACAAAAGCTATTATTTCCTGTTGCTGCATTCCATTTGCATCTGCCTGCATAATAGTTGTATCTGCTTCTTTCCTGACTATACATATGCCTCTGTGTGACTTCCTCCACAGTTACATTTGACTGAGTGACATTTCTAGAAGCTTAGAAATCAAATCATGATGTGTTTGGCATGCAGACTGCACCAGCAATGTAACAATGAAAGCCAGCTAGTGTGAAGGCGCAGTAGTATTTGTAAACCTCACTCCATAATGCCTTAAGAGTTGCACTGGACAACAGCTGATAGCTCAGGCAAGCTTTTAATGTGGGCAGATGTTCGCAAAGACTACCTAGACAAGAAGTTCTCAAACTTTTTTCATTACGTGACACCTTAGAAACATCTTGGATCTCCAAGCATCACCATAATGACCAACTTTAAAATTCAGCAGCGTTGTGGGCCTAAGTATTTATTAAAAACAAAGCAAAGGTACACTTAATATGTTTGGCCACCGTTTGAACAGTGACACTGCTTGAATGTAGGAAAAGAAAACACTGTACTTTAATCAAGTGATTCTTTGGCGTACCACACCGTTTGAGACCGTTAACCATGTCGAAAGGCAAACAGCCAATGACATTTCCACCCTTAATATTTGTTCAAAATATAATCTCTCTGTTCTACACTTTATCAGGAGACTTCAGCTTTCTAACAATTTTGCCATTTCAATAATCTCCTATTTCTTTCCTCACGTCACAGGATCAGAGTCCTATGAAAATAAAAGTCTTTTAGATTGTTTTCTGTCATAAATTTGCACATCCATTGAAATGTTTACACATTTGTAGTGAATATACTGTATAGACACCATTCTAAACATAATGCTCATTGAGGTTGCATATTTGGTAAAAAAAAAATAAAAAAAATAAAATCAACAATTGACTCTTTTATTCTATGAACAATAATCTTAATAAAAGGCATACCCAACATTGTATTTTAACCGCTATCGCTGTCACTGTCATCCTCCTCTTCCTGCACGTCTTCATCTTCTTTGTCGTTTTTCTGCGGCTCCTCAGCAAGTCCCGAGAAGAAGTTGTCGTCTCCAAGAGCCTTCTTGGACAGAGATTTCAAGCGTCCGTCTTTTTTCTTCCTTTTGCGGTACTCGTTGACGGTGGTCGTGGCCAAAGTGGAAATGTCCCAAAACTTGATGAGCTGGTCGTGGGCGCAGCTGAGCAGAAAGCGTTTGTCCCAGCTGGTGGCGAGCTCTTCGATGGGTTCCCCCACGTGCTGCCCAATGCAGCCGATGACCCGGTTGGGGAGGAGGTTGATTGCTCTGTTGGGAGGAGGGACATAACTTTAGAAACACCTCGATGTCCGTAGCTCAGTACTAAGTCAAAACTTCCAACAGACCGGATGTAGCCGTCCATGGAGGCGGCGCACATGATGCTGTCAGTGACAGGGACGATGCAGTCTACTGACTCTGCCTTGACAGTGAAGCGATCGCTGGTGGCGCCGAAGCCGTTCCAGTTGAAGATGTAGATGGTGCCTTCGCTGGACCCACAAACCACCTTCTTTCCTCGCTTCATCAGCACCACAGAGGTCAGATCGCCGCTCTGGTTCTCAGACAGCAACTCGAAGCGCCGCCTCTTGATGTTGAAGACACCCATGGTGCAGTCGCCACTTGATGAGGGCACAGGACAAGGTGTTAGAGGCGGCTTGCGACGTGTACAATGTTGGGTCAACGGTTGTTACCTTGCAGTGAGCAGGATTCTCTTGGCCGGGTCCACGGCGATATCGGCGATGTAGTCATCGTGATGTTTCAAATCCATGACGGCCGAGCCTTGCCGCATGTCCCATACCTGTCACACCAAAGCATCAGTAATCATGACATCAATTACCAGAAGGTGTTGCAGTTCAACCGGCGTCTGCGCCTAGCTGTGGCAACTTGGTCAACTCATCGTTTTGTTCATATCTACAGATTTGTCATTTCCTCATCCTGCTTCATCTAAACCAGGGGTCTAAGACACACGGCTCACGAGACGTTATTTTGTGGCCCCCACCTTAGTATGAAAGTTTAATGTTAGTGCGGCCCGCGAGTTTTAAATGAATGGCGCTTGACAGCGTTGTGTTATTTGGGTCTAAAATGGCTCTTTCAACGTTCTGGGTTGCCTACCCCTGCGTTAGTGGAAAAGCGGCAAATGAGTGAAAGCGACAGAGACGTTGCCATGGAGACGAGGACATATATTTCTACATAACGCCGGGTAACACTCGGGGAGCCGTCACTTTTTTGCGCTCGCTATCCCGGTACTTTCCCGGCTTTTATCCGCCGTGTTGCTGTAGGGAGGAAAAGCGGAACGACACACATTGTGGAAATAACATTATTCTCCGTGCATCGGCTAAATATAAATATATTCCACAACCCCAAAAATGTCTTTTTCAAAGCCTGCAGGGAAGAGAAAGGTTTGTGATGAGCAAAGACAATTCCAGGAAAAGTGGGGGATGCAATATTTCTTTGTTGAGCACAGGTGCACCCTGACATGTCTTATTTAGACAGAGAAAGTTGCGGTGCACAAGGAATATAATTTGAAACGTCATTATACAACTAGACATGCAAAACATTTTTTAGGTAATCTTTTTTTGCGGCCCACCCTCACCCAGACTCTGCGTCCAGTGGCCCCGAGGTAAAGTGAGTTTGAGACCTCTGATCTAAACACTCAAACTGTGTAAATGCCAAATATTCAGTAAGATTACAACACCCGGTCTGCTTTAAGAAAGTAAGATGGAAACTTATAAAAGGGGGGAATAATTTTTCAACAATAAAACACAGTTATCTCACTACCTGGTGGTTCACAATCTATATGTTCACAGTGCATCACAGATTTTAAAGTTCCTTTGAGTACGTTTAGATTTAATCACACATTCAACTTTTCATGTCAAAATTGTGTAGGTTTTAGAGCACAGGTGTCAACCTCAAGATCTGGGGGCTGGCCCACCAAATTATGGTCTGCAAAAGCCTGGAAATAATATGCGTCATTAAAGTACTTTATCCTTTCTTGCTATTCATTCTTTCCCCTTTGGACAAACAAAAATACATGTACTGCAGGCAATTGCATATCTTTAAATTGTACCATTATCCAACTTGGCCAATAAAGCTGAATGATTTGATTCTGATAATGCAACTAAAACTTATAAAATCGTACATTCTAAACCTTTTTTATTGTTAAAATATAAATGTTTTTTTAACTATATGATTGACTTAAAATTTTCAAAGTTAGCAATCAAATGGTACGCAGGAAAAATGACAATCATTTTACGTAAAAAAAACTGGCAACTCAATGGCCAGAATTTCACAGTAAAATAAATTGATACATTTTCCTCATTTACAGTAAGACAAAGTAAACACAAAAACCATAGGCTTGGCAGTAAAAAACTTGCAACTCAGTAGCCAGAATTTTACCGTTAAAAAAATGTTTTTCGATTACAGTAATATGCTGTAAAGATGCAATATACCAGTTAGTTTGTAAAAAATGGCAGCTGTCGCCAGAATTTTACTGTAAAATGACTGTGGTACCTTATTTCCATTTACAGTAATACACTGTAAAAACAACATCCATAGATCAGTGGCCAGTTTGTATTGTAATATCTACAGATTTTTTTTCAGTGTACGTAAGAAAGTATATAATAATATTTTTTTCCCCTCAGTTTTTACTTGCCTGGATGTGGGCATAGTTTAGGGCTGTGGTTCTCAAATGGGGGTACGCGTACCCCTGGGGGTACTTGAAGGTATGCCAGGGGGTATGTGAGATTTTTTTTAAATATTCTAAAAATAGCCGCAATTCAAAAATCCTTTGTAAATATATTTATTGAATAATACTTCAACAAAATATGAATTTAAGTTCATAAACTGTGAAAAAAAATACAACAATGCAATATTCAGTGTTGCCAGACAGATTTGTTCCATAAATATTGATGTAAATGTTTTCTTTTTTTTTTTGTTCAGAAATTTTTAGAATTAAGTTCATGAATCCAGATGGATGTCATGACTTGGACTATGGTGTGATTTGTTTTCCTGTGGTAATGACATATTCTATTATTAATTCGAAAAAAAGGAACAAATGAAAGGCGCTCACAGTGGAGGTACAAAAATTTGGCTATGAAAACTAAAACTTGCACTAAGGCAAAACTATGGACAACAAAAACAAAAACACTTACTGTGACTGAAAAAGAGCATGGATCATCGGCATGGATAACATGGGTGTGTAGGAGGTGATGTTGCCAGGCTGACTGCCTGGCAACTACAGGCTTAAATAATGCTGTGGTGATTAACAGGTGCATGAGTCCAAATGAACCATGTGGGTGACATGACAGGTGAAAACTAATTGGTAATCATGTTGACAAAAACAAACAAGAGTGACCAATGATTCCAAAACCAAACAGAACGTGACCACAAAACATGACAATGGATCTCTATTACAATCCCCAAAGAGGGCACTTTAAGTTGATGATTACTTCTATGTGTAGAAATCTTTATTTATAATTGAATCACTTGGTTTTTTTTTAAACACGTTTTTAGTTATATTTATATCATTTTTTCCCAAATAGTTCAAAGAAAGACCACTAAAAATTAGCAATATTTTGCAGTTATACAATTTAATAAATCAGAAACTGATGACATAGTGCTGTGTTTTACTTCTTATTCTCTTTTTTTCAACCAAAAATACTTTGCTCTGATTAGGGGGTACTTGAATTAAATGAATGTTCACAGGGGGTACATCAATGAAAAAAAGTTGAGAACCACTGGTTTAGGGGATGCCATTGCAAGTTTTTGATTTCAACTGCAATAGATACAAAACAATATTTAGTAGGTATTTTTATACATTTTCAAAAAGCGTTTAATATGCTCGATCATAAGTTGTTATTGGACAAACTGTATAAATATGGAATAAGAGGAGTGGCTAATGAGCGTGTTAAAAGTTACCTGAAAAACAGTAAACAGTTTGTGGAAGTTAACAATAGGAAATCTGTCTTACATAATATTAGTTGTGGGGTGCCACAAGGATCAGTCCTTGGACCAATACTGTTTCTCACATGTGTCAATGATATTACCATGCATTCCAAACTGTTTTAGTGTATTTTATTTGTAGACAACACAACCTTATTTTATTCAGGACAAAATATATAGATGAGTTAGAGGTTAGATGGTAAATGAATTCATCAAAATTAAAAGATTGTTTGATGTAAATAAATGATTGAGTTTGAGTTTATTTCGAACATGCAAGCATACACGAAACATCACAATTTCCAATTTCTATTTTCAACAGGTTCGAAAAGGAATAGGAAGAAGCAGAGCTTATTCAATCCTACCCCTTTTCTTTTACATAATAGTTGCTAAAACTTTTGTTCACTTCCTGTTCTCAATGTATTCACAATATACTCCATAAGTATCACAATAAAAATAAATAAATAAATAAATAATTGGTGAAGTAAGTTATATTCCATACGATGAGATAAGTAAGGTTATTTTGAGAATGAAAGAATGGATGGATGAATACATTCAGAATGTTTATCATGATTCTTCTTCTTTGTACTTTGTAAACACTTTAAGTTTGAAGAGTTTCTTGAAGTGGATCATATTAGTACATTTTTTTATTTCATTGCTTAATCCATTCCATTATTTAATTCCACAAACAGATATACTGAAGGTCTTAAGTGTTGTATGTGCATACAAATGTTTTAAATTAAAATTTTCCTTAAGATTATATTTATCCTCTTTTGTTGAGAAGAATTATTGTATATTCTTGGGTAGCTGGTTATAGTTTGCTTTGTGTATAATTTTAGCTGTTTGCAAATTCACTGTCGTGGAATTTCAGCATTTTTGATTCAATAAATAAAGGGTTTGTATGTTCTCTATATCCAACATTATGTATTATTCTAACTGATCTTTTTTGTAACATTGTTAGTGAATGAAGTGTACCTATGTACTTATTTCCACAGTAACTTAGATATGGTAACACTAGTGAGCAGTAGAGAATATGAAGTGATTTTTGCTCTAGAACATATTTAGCTTTATTCATAATTGACGTGTTTCTTGCTATTTTATGTTGTATATTTTTTACATGAGGTTTCCAGTTCAATTCATCACCAATCATTACACCTAGAAAATTTGGTTTCATTTACTCTTTCAATTTCTATTCCGTCTATTTGTATTTGTGTTTGACCTTCTCTTCTACTATTACCAAATAGCATTATTTTAGTTTTTCTGAGATTCAATGATAGTCTGTTTTGGTCAAACGGTCTTTTTAATTTGTTAATTTCTTCTGTTATTATTTGTATTATCTTCTGTGTGTTCTCTCCTGAACAAAACGTTGTTGTATCATCCGCAAATAATACTAACTTTAAATCTCTTGTAACTTTACAAATGTCATTTATATAGAGATTGAATAATTTAGGTCCTACCTAGTATTGATCCCTGAGGTACACCACAGGATATATTTAGCGTTGTTTTCGCCTACCTTCACGCATTGTTTCCTTTTCGTTAGATAACTTCTTATCCAGTTTAAGACTAACCCGCTAATGCCAAATCGTTCTAGTTTTTTAATTAAAATATTGTGATTAATTGTGTCAAATGCTTTGGTTAGATCCATAAACACTGCTGCTGCACATTTTTTTACTATCTATTGCATTGGTAATTTCTTCTGTAATTTCAATTAAAGCCATTGAAGTTGAAACATTAGCTCTGTATCCATATTGGTTCTCTCCGAGTATTCTATTTTTATTCATGAAACTCTCTAATCTGTTATTGAACAGTTTTTCAATGATTTTAGAAAATTGTGGAACTGAGGAACGTGGAGTTGGGATTTTGCTCTATGGTATCATTATAGTCCTCAATTGAAACTGGGTCTGGAATCCTTTCTTCCAATTTTGGTCCAATATTTACAAAGTAATTATTAAAGCTTTCAACTACTTTCTTTATGTTGTCATTATGTTTATTTCCATCTAAGAAGTATCAGGGGTAATCCCTCCTAGTGTCATTTTTAATAATGTTATTGAGAATGCCCCATGTTGCTCTCATATTATTTTTGTTCCTGTCCAATAATTCACTGTAATATTCTTTTCTACATGGTCATAGTTTTTTTGTTAACTTGTTTTTATACGTTTTGTACTTAATTTCTGCTTCTGTAGTTCTTTATGCTAAAAATGTTCTATATAGTGTATTCTTCTTCTTACAAGCATTTTTTAATCCTTTTGTCATCCATGGTTGATTAATCTTTCTCTGCTTACTACTGAGTTGCTTCCATGGACATTGTTTGTCATAAAGTATTATGAACTTGTTTAAGAAATGTTCATATGCTTCATCAACCTCTTCTTCATTGTACACATTGTCCCAATCTTGCTTTTGTAGCTCAATTTTGAGAGCAATCATCCTCTTCTCTGTGCACAGTCTTCGAAATGTCCTTTTGTCTTTCATGTTCTTTTTGCAGTTTCCATCATATATTGTAAAAACTGGCAGATGATAGCTAACGTCGTTTATAAGTAGACCACATGTAGTGTTATTATCAAAATCATTAGTAAAAATATTATCAATAATCGTGGAACAGTGTCCTGTAATTCTGCATGGCTTTGTAATTTTAGGATAAAAACTGATGCTGTCCATTGGACTTTTGCTTGTTAGGGTTCAATAAGTCAATATTAAAGTCACCGCAGAAGACAATGATTTTTTTACCATTGTCCATGTAAGATGCCTTAATCCAGGGTTTCCCACACATTCATTTATTTGTGGCTGCCCGCCACGAAAGAATTACGGCCGCCACAAATTAAAAAAAAAAAAAAAAAAAAAAGTTTAATTTTTTTTTATTTTAACTCGCTCGACCACTCATAAAAGCAATTGGACTTTGTCTGTGAATAGATCTTGTAGATACATATTATATAAATATGTAAATATTATATAAATATGTATATAAATATGTACATGAAGTGTTGTAATTATATTCCAACTCCGCATTCTTCTTGGTCATCTCCGCCGCTGCCACCACCCCCCCTACCCCGCCGCCCAACCACACCAACACAAATAGATGCCTGATCTGTGGGAAACACTGCTTAATCCATTCTTCAAATGTTTCTATACGTGACTTAAGTGATCTGTGTATACCACTAATGAATATGTTTTTGCTTTTTTCCTGACATATTTCAATGGTAATACATTCTAAGATATTATCTATAGCAGTGGTCCCCAACCTTTTTGTATCTGCTTAATAATTTGTCCCGCGGTCGTGGGGTGGGGGTCTCTTTTTAAAAAAAATTTTTTTATTCTTTGTCATGAAAAAGGGACGTATTTGTAATGAAAAAGGGAGGTTTTTGTGGTTGGTGCACTAATAGTAAGTGTATATTGTGTTTTTTATGTTGATTTAATTAAAAAAAAAAAAGAAAAAGTTTTTCTTTTTGGTTTGGTTTTTTTTAAATAAAAATTTATAAAAATTATTCTGCGGCCCGGTACCAATCGGTAGACCACTGATCTACAGCAAATGACATGTTTTTTTTACCACTTTGTAGTTCAGGTTCTTCATCACGTACACAACTACTCCTCCTCCATTTTTGTTGGTTTTGTTGATATAGTTTAGTTCATATCCTTCCAGATCAAAATCGATTCCTGTTTCTGTGACGGGGATCACTTTGAAAGGGTCGTTGATGTGTTCCAAAAAGTTCTTAATGTTGTTATAATTTGCATACACGCTTCTGCTATTAAAAATAATAATTGACAATTTGTGATCACATTTAATGTTGCTATTATATTGCTCATCTGTGTAATAAAAACAATTATTAATGATGTGGGAGAAAACATTTGTATCTGGTTCTATATCGATTGATTGACTGATTAATTGAAACTTTTATTAGTAGATTGCACTACAGTACAGTACATATTCCGTACAACAGACCACTAAATGGTAAAACCCGAAAAGGTTTGTCAACTTGTTTAAGTCTGGGTCCACGTTAATCAAGTCATACTAAATTAGGTAGATTATCCTTAAATACTAGTAAAACGAAATGTATGATTTTTTGAAGTAGTAGGAAAAGTGTGGATGACTCATTATATGTCAAAAGAGTTGAGATTCAAAGAACAAAACAGATCAAGTTTTTGGGTGTTAAAATTTACAAAAAATTGTCATGGAAATCTCATATTAATGATACAAATGCTCAAGTATATACACTAAATGAAGGACTTGCTAAATCATAAAGTATTGTACATTTTGTACAACTCACTGATTGTTCCATATGTAACATATTGTATTGAAGTGTGGGGCGGTGCCTGTAAAATTTAAACATTTAAACCCAAATATTACTTTTGCAGAAGAGAGCTGTGAGAATACTGGAAATGCATACAGGGAACCCACAAAAGTATACATTTATATTCATATATTATTCATTGTTACAAGAGGCCCTCCAAGGGCAGCCATAAAACTGTGACGTGGCTCGCGATGAAAACCAGATTGACATCCCTGCTTAAGAGTGTATCGAGTGTTTTAAGAGCATAGGAAATGTGAGTGAAATCTGTATGGAGGGTTTATAAAGACTTAAAAGGCATATCATTTTCATATACAGAAAATCATAATAATTTAGTTTATTGCAAGCAAAACATAGTTAAAAGTCAAACATATCCTTAAACTACGCATTTAGGCCATATAGTGTGTTTCAGTCAATTAATTGATTACTAAAACGATTGATAGCTTACGGCTTATGCACTCAGTTCTTAATGAAATTAAACAATGGAGCTAAGTTTTTGAAACTCAACGCTAAGAAAACGGAAATGCTGATTATCGGTCCTGCTAGACACCAACACCTGTTTAATATTGCTACCTCAACATTTGACAACCAAACAATTACACTAAGCGACTCGGTAAATAATCTTTTTACCAACTCCCTTGTTTGAGTCACACATTAAAGAATGTTACTAAAACGGCCTTCTTTCATCTCTAAGATCGTCTCTCCTCGATTACTGCAACATATTATTTACGGGTCTCTCTATTTCTTGCATTAAAAGACTACGGTTGGTACAAAATGTGTCCCCACATCTGCGGTCCCCTCTAAAGTTTCTCATTGTATTCCATTGGGTTGAGTTTTTTTTTGCCCTGATGTTGAATCTGAGCCGAAGATGTTGTTGTGGCATGTGCAGCCCTTTGAGACGCTTGTGATTTAGGGCTATATAAATAAACTTTGATTGATTGATCAAAGGGCAGCCCCAGTTTCCCTCCTTCCTGGACATTCTAAAGTCGTGGTAACATTGTACAAAGATAGGAATGAACTGAGTGCGTAAGCCGTAAGAGTTTTGGGGCGTGGTCATAAGAATCATTATTACACAATTTTGCCTGCGGTGGCCCTGGATATCAATCACGATAAATTAATGTTATATACGCAAGAATATGTAAGAATATAATTAGGGCTGGGCGATATATCGATATACACGATATATCACGGGTTTGTCTCTGTGCGATATAGATAATGACTATATCGTGATATTCGGGTACACGTTCTTTTAGCTGTGGGCATTACACTACAGGCTATTCCCACTTTCTTGTCTCTCCTTCTCACAGACAGCAAGCGCACCTTCTTACATACATCACATACGGTCACGTCATACGTCACATACGTATACGCCCTCGCGGAGCAGAGAGGTAGCAGCATGGGTAACGTTATCTGTGGTGCAAGTGGTAATACAAGAGAAAGAAGGTGCGAATCTGGTAACAAATGAAGGAAGAATTACAGCATCGTCTGGCGGTGGTTTGGCTTCAAGTGGGAATATGTCAAACAGACAACCGTTACTTGTCAAGTGTGGAGCTAAAGCGTTGTTACAAAAAGTAGCATTACTGCTAATATGTAGAATCACCTGCTAGAGAATGAAGAGTAATTACTACACATGACAACATCGCCATTAAAGTGCACTGTAATTTAGTTTTGTTTTGATACGTCATCTTAGTGACATCTTGCACAAAAGAACACTAATAGCTTGTTTAAAAATGTCTCTGATAATCTTGCACTTTCTGTTTCAAAATGACATGAATGTTTGTGCCACTGCTTAATAACTTTAATAAATACACTTTTGGTCAATTGACTTAATGATTTCCCTCTATGCATGAAAGTTTAAAATGGGCATATATTAATGCAGTATGAACAAGAATGTTTTAATGTAGACACATAGAATCATCATACTGCTGTGATTATATGCATCAAGTTTTCATTCAAAGCTAAGGCAAAATACCGAGATATATATCGTGTATCGCGGTATGGCCTAAAAACAGAGATATTAAAAAAAGGCCACATCGCCCAGCCCTAAATATAATACACAATACAGGTTGATTTTAACACTAAATGCTCCCTAGTGTGTGAATGTGACTGTGAATGTTGTCTCTGTGTTGGCCCTTTGATGAGGTTACGACTTGTCCAGGGTGTACACCGCCTTCCGCCCGAATGCAGCTGAAATAGGCTCCAGCGACCCCCGCGACCCCAAACGATACAAGCGGTAGAAAATGGATGGATGGATATACAGGACTGTCTCAGAAAATTAGAATATTGTGATAAAGTCCTTTATTTTCTGTAATGCAACTAAAAACATGAAAATGCCATACATTCTGGATTCAGTACACATCAACTGAAATATTGCAAGCCTTTTATTATTTTAATAATGCTGATTATGGAATACAACTTAAGAAAACTTGAAGATCGTATCTCAAAAACTTAGAATATTTCCTCAGACCAAATAAAAAAATTTATTTATAACACCAAAACAAAATCAAACATTTGAAAATGTCAATTTATGCACTCAGTACTTGGTTGGGAATCCTTTTGCACGGATTACTGCATCAATGTGACGCGGCATGGAGGCAATCGGCCTGTGGCATTGCTGAGGTGTTATGGATGCCCAGGATGCTTCAATAGCCACATTTTCCAGCATGATCTGGCACCTGTCCACAGTGCCAAAACCACCAGTAACTGGTGTACTGACCATGGCATTACTGTCCTCCAATGGCCTGCCAACTCCCCTGACCTGAACCTATTGGAGAATTAGTGGGGTATTGTGAATAAGAAGCTGAAAGACACCAGGCCCAATAATGCAAATTAGCTAAAGGCCGCTATTGAAGCATCCTGGGCATCCATAACACCTCAGCAATGCCACAGGCCGATTGCCTCCATGCCACGCCATATTAATGCAGTAATCCGTGCAAAAGGATTCCCAACAAAGTACTGAGTGCATTAATTGACATTTTCAAATGTTTGATTTTGTTTTGCTGTTATAAATATTTTTTTTTATATACTTGGTGTGAGGAAATATTCAAATTTTTTGAGATAGGATTTTTTAGTTTTCTTAAGCTGTATGCCATAATCAGCGATATTAAAATAATAAAAGGCTTGCAATATTTGAGTTGATGTGTAATGAATCCATAATGTATGACATGTTCATGTTTTTAGTTGCAATACAGAAAATAAAGGACTTTATCACAATATTCAAATTTTCTGAGACAGTCCTGTATACAGTTGTGATCAAAATCATTCAACCCCCACACAATTTTGGTGTTTTAGCAAGTTGGACATTTATGCTGTATTTTGTTTATAGTCATATCAAATAAAGATGTGTCAAATAGACAAATGCAACTTAAATTGTAACACTGTATTTTACAAAATACCAAAAAATGACATTTTTCTTAATATCTCATTGACAAAATTATTCAACCCCCTAGTTACATGCATCTTTAGTACTTAGTAAAACACTCTTTGGCAGTTATTACATCCTTCAAACGTGATACATAACCGGACACAAGCTTCTTGCAACGATCTACAGGTATTTTAGCCCATTCCTCTTGGGCAAAGGCCTCCAGTTCATTCATATTCTTGGGCTTGCGTGCTGCAACTGCCTTCTTCAAGTCCCACCACAGGTTTTCTATAGGATTTAAGTCTGGCGACTGTGAAGGCCGATCCAGAGTCTTCCAGCCCTTCTTCTGCAACCACTCTGATGTTGATTTGGAGGTATGCTTGGGATCGTTGTCCTGTTGGAAGGTCCAACGTCTCCCAAGCCTCAGCTTCGTCACTGACTTCATGACATTTGCAGCTAATATATCCTGGTAGGAAATAGAATTCATAATGCCTTGAACGCGCTGGAGATTCCCAGTACCTGAGGCAGAGAAACAGCCCCAGAGCATGATTGACCCCCACCATGCTTAACAGTAGGAAAGGTGTTCTTCTCTTTGTAAGCTTCATTTTTTCTCCTCCAGACATAACGTTGATTCCTAGTCCCAAAGAGTTCCAGTTTTGTCTCATCACTCCATAGAACAGTTTCCCAAAACCTTTTGGGTTTTTTCCAGATGATTTTTGGCATACTGGAGTCTATTTTTTTTATTGTGCCTGGGAGTTCTGGCATGGAGGCCTTCGTCTTGTAGTGCGCGCCTTATTGTCTGGGACGAAATCTGCGTTCCCCCCTTTGCAATGTCCTGTTGTAGTTCCTCAGCTGTTACCCGGGGTTTTTCACCACTGTACGCACAAAACATCCTCTTTCTACCACGCCCAGGTAGTGTTTCCACCGTGCCTTTAGCTTTACACTTGCGAATTATGCTCCCAACTGTGTCTCTTGGAATGTGTAATGTCTTTGCTATTTTCTTATATCCATATCCTTTCTTATTAAGAGAAATTACTTCCTCTCTTGACTTCTTTGACCACTCCCTGGACTTCACCATGTTGCAAATACACCATTGACCATCTACAAGAAGCTGAGCGTCAGTCTTTTTCAATCAGTTTAATTGTTACTTGTTATGGTTCTAATAACATCTACAGGTGTTTTCAACACCTGATTGAAAATACCTTATTCAAATTCTGTTCTTAAGAGTTATGATCTTCAAGGGGTTGAATAATTTTGTCAATGAAATATTAAGAGAAATAACACTGTTTGGTATGTTACAAAATATAATATTGTAATTCAAGTTGCATTTGTCTATTTAATGCATCTTTATTTGATATGACTATAAACAAATTACGGAATAAATGTCCAACTTGCTAAAACACCAAAATTGTGTAGGGGTTGAATAATTTTGATCACAACTGTATACACAATAATGATCACAAATATGCTTTTTTTGCCAACATATAGCAATTAGCGATATGAGGAAAAGACGAATCAACGGAAAAGAACATGAGTTGACCTAATCGCTACGGTGTTTAGGTTCATCACGGACGTGGAACCTAAACACTGGACCGATTACCTTCAAGGTTCCTCCATCGTCTCCAGTGGCCAGGATGTTGTTGTCCACCAGCAGCAGACTATTGATGGCGACTCCGTGCGCGCCACGGATCCTCGTGACCAACTGACCTCGCTCCACGTCCAGCATGTGGACAGCTTTATCTCTGGAGACGCTGACGAGCTTCAGGCCGTCCTCGGAGAAGCGCACCTGTCGGCAGGACTTTAGGTGGTGCCCGGAAGACCACAGCTCCCTGTTTCGCCCCTCCGTGCACGAGTAGGAAAAGGCGTATAAGTCACCATCCACATCCCCGCACACCAGCATGTCTCTGCCCGGGTGGACGGCCACCGTGTTGGCTATCGCCTCCAGCCGGATGTCCTGGGGGGTGTCCAGAATCTTTGGTTCAGACTCATCGCCTACGTCTTCATCAGAATCCAAACCCTCCGCTTCGAAATTTGAACTGCCTGGTTCTCTGCTGTCTGTTGGAGGGGTTTCTTCGTCAATTTGTGAGGCTGGAGGAAACTCAGCGTGCTGTAAGGTGACGGCCATGATGCTCCCATGTTTTGTCTCGCTTTTCTTCTTCTACACCTTACATCACTAGTGTTGATCATGCCCCCTGGCGGACATCTCGACCAGCGCTCACTCGAATAAATGAAATGAAATACTCAGTGATTTGGCGCAGGGGTAGGGAACTTATGGCTCGCGAGCAGGGCCTGAAGTTAACTTTTTTGGCCAAAATTTTCTGTGCCTAAAATAAAGGTGAACGACTCAGAAAATGCATAGGAATGGTTCTTGAACTTGTACAGAATACACGTCAAAGTGGTTCTTGAACTTGTACAGAATACACGTCAAAGTGCTGTCGAGTTATTAACCAACTTAATGTCATTAATGACTAGACCTAAAAGGTACTTACTTGCACATCCACACGTAGTCAGAGAAGGGTCTCATCTTCTTTCCAATTGCGTGTACGTTCCGAAACAGGAGCTTCATCCTCTCCAACTGCGCTGTTTTCATTGAGGTCAGTGCCTTGGCCGCAGCTGTCAGCTCTGGGGGAGCCGTCTTCCCCACTTTACAGTTAATCGTTTGCAAGTGGCTTTTTTGAGGACCCGTGGTCCTTAATTGCCTCTAACTTTAAGTTTTTTGTCCCGATTACAAATGGGTTTTATTTCGCTTTCTCCGAGCCATACATACGACAATCCTGACAGTACATCTCTTCTGTTGTGACGTCGTAGACCAGACAGTCGCGAACCTTGCTATCCCCGCTTACTTTCCACTTCGTATTAAAACGTCTTTTTTTATTATTTTTTTAAATCGTCCTCCTTGTCCTTATTTTGTTGGCCTGCTAAAGCCGGCGCCGGCCTCTTCACACCAGCGATATGCCGCCACAACACTTGCTCAGTGTTGTATTGTCTTATTGGCTACCCGCCAATGTGGCAGGTAGATTGACAGTTTCATCCGCCAATCACAAAAGTTACCCGCATTTGGCGTGTGGGCGGGTGCCAATTTCATACCCTGCTCGCGAGTAAGATGTGGCTCTTTTGACGACTGTATCTGGCTCTCAGATAAATCTTAGCTGACATTGCTTAACACAGTAATGAATGATTACACTGGAAATAATAGTGTTAAGGGCCTACTGAAATGACATTTTCTTATTTAAACGGGGATAGCAGGTCCATTCTATGTGTCATACTTGATCATTTTGCGATATTGCCATATTTTTGCTGAAAGGATTTAGTAGAGAACATCGACGATAAAGTTCGCAACTTTTGGTCGCGAACAGAAAAGCCCTGCCTTTACTGGAAGTCGCAGACGATGACGTCACCTGTTGATGGCTCTTCACATACTCACGTTGTTTTTAATATGGGATCCTCCAACAAAAAGAGCTATTCGGACCGAGAAAACGACAATTTCCCCATTAATTTGAGCGAGGATGAAAGATTCGTGTTTGAGGATATTAATAGCGACGGACTAGAAAAAATAAATAACAAAAAAAATCAAGTTAAAAAAAAACACGATTGCATTGGGACGGATTCAGATGTTTTTAGACACATTTACTAGGATAATTCTGGGAAATCCCTTATCTTTCTATTGTGTTGCTAGTGTTTTAGTGAGTTTAATAGTACTTGATAGTCGAAAGGGTGTATCCACGGGTGTGTTGACGCCAGTGTCTGATGGAAGTCGACGGCAGCTGTACGGACGGCACAAGCTCAGCTGATCTCCGGTAAGTGGTAACTTTTTACCACAATTTTCTCAACGAAAACTGCTGGTTGACAAGTGGTCGGGATCCATGTTCGCTTGACCGCTCTGATCCATAGTAAAGTTTCACCTCCGGGAATTTTAAACAAGGAATCACAGTGTGTTTGTGTGGCTAAAGGCTAAAGCTTCCCAACTCCATCTTTCTACTTTGACTTCTCCATTATTAATTGAACAAATTGCAAAAGATTCAGCAACACAGATGTCCAAAATACTATTTAATTATGCGGTTAAAGCAGACGACTTTTAGCTGTGTGTGTGCGCAGCGCTAATATTTCTTAACAGTCCGTGACGTCAAGCGTACACGCCAGCATTCCGCGACGTTTTCAACAGGACATTTCGCGGGAAATTTAAAATTGTAATTTAGTAAACTAAAAAGGCCGTATTGGCATGTGTTGCAATGTTAATATTTCATCATTGATATATAAACTATCAGACTGTGTGGTGGGTAGTAGTGGGTTTCAGTAGGCCTTTAGAAATAATGTTCAAATAATAAAACATTGTCATGCGATGGGGCTTCACGGTGGAAGAGGGGTTAGTGCGTCTGCCTCACAACACGAAGGTCCTGCGTATTCCTGGGTTCAATCCTGGGCTCAGGATCTTTCTGTGTGGAGTTTGCATGTCCTCCCCGTGACTGCGTGGGTTCCCTGTGGGTACTCCGGCTTCCTCCCACTTCCAAAGACATGCACCTGGGGATAGGTTGTCTGGCAACACTAAATGTGAATGTTGGCTGTCTATCTGTGTTGGCCCTGTGATGAGGTGGCGACTTGTCCAGGGTGGACACCGCCCTCCGCCCGATTGTAGCTGAGTTGGGCACCAGCGCCCCCTGCGTCCCAAAGGGAGTAAGCGTTAGAAAATGGATGGATGGGTGGATTGTCATGCATTTTAATCCATCCTTCCGTTTTCTACTGCACCTGTTCAAGGTTGCGGGTGGCTCAGCCAACCCCAGCTGTCTTTTGGGGTACAGGAGGGTCACATTATTGAAAGGAAGTATTTTATTTATAATTGGTTAGCTTCAGAATAACAATGTTACTAAAATGAAAAATAGACTTATTATACTCAAGAAATGTTTGTCTTTTACTTAAAAATGCACACATTGTATTAAGTGTTAAAAAAAATATTATGTGGCTCTTACGGAAATACATTTTACAATATTTGGATTTCATGGCTCTCTCAGCCAAAAAGGTACCCGACCCCTGAGTTGGCGACTTGTCCAGAGTGTACCCCTGCCTTCCGCCCGAATGCAGCTGAGATAGGCTCCAGTTCGGGCGTCTGGTCAGGATGCTACCCGAACGCCTCCATAGGGAGGTGTTTAGGGCACGACCGATCGGTAGGAGGCCAAAAGAAAAACCTAGGACACGTTGGGAAGACAATGTCTCCCGGCTGGCCTGGGAATGCTTCGGGATCCCCCCGGAGGAGCTGGACGAAATGGCTAGGGAGAGGGAAGTCTGGGATTCCCTGCTTAGGCTGCGGCCCCCGCGACCCGATCTCGGATAAGCAGAAGAAGATGGATGGATGGATGGATGGATGGATGGATTAAACTTTTATTGGTAGATTGCAAAGGACAAGCATAAATTATATGAAACAGTACAGTTTACACAGTACAGTACATATTTCGTACAATTGACCACTGAATGGTAACACCCGAATAAGTTTTTTAACTTGTTTAAGTCGGGGTCCACATAAACAACTGCAATATTTACATTGTTCCATTACAATGACATGCTTATCGTACCTCTTTATGAATGTGAATTGAGAAATATTCACTCCTTATCGTTAGCGCAAAGCACACATTTTTTGGACATTTGACTTTATTTTTTTGACCTTTTATGATTCGTGCGTAGCGTTCGTCAATCCCGGGCATTTTATGTTGAAAGAAACCGGAAGTGGCTTGTATTACGTCAGCGAGCTTGATGTAGGTCGGTGCAACCCATCACAACATCGCCGCTTTGTTCGCCTGGAATATTCGATGAAGGTAAAAACGTTTGCAGGTTTGTTGGTCCTCTTTTAGCTGCACGAATGGCGATTGTGATTGCGATAGCGGGACATTGGTCGATTTTATTAAATGGAAAAAAAATTGCCGTAATAGCGTCGTATTTCAGGGTTTAAAAAAAACGAATGACGTTTGTACTTTAAGGCTTTTCGTCAGCTAGCAGTCAAGTATTGAGTCGATGCTTCGAAAAGCCCTAGTTGGCCTCAATGACGTCTGCCATGGTGTGGCCTTCCAACAGCTGATGATGTGCGTGAGAAGCCAGTGCTGCATTGCGGCGTGTGCATGCGTGTGGGAGGCGGAGGAGGACAGGTGATGCTCGGTGACGAATGATGACGTCACCGAGCAAGAAATGCCGGCTGAGAAAAGTCTTCTCTCAAGAGATAAGATGCAGTATTTGTGCTCCTTCTACAGTGTTGAAGCAAGTGGGCCATGTCCACCATGGTGTATCCTGGAGAAGAAACCCTGGAGCGCCTGAGCCAGGATGAGATTGTCCTCAACACCAAGGCGGTCATGCAGGGCTTGGAGGCGCTGCGCGGCGAGCACGCTCAGCTCCTCAACTCGATGCTAGACTTCGCTCAGCCCCCCGCCTCGCAGGAGAAGTCCGGTGTTCTGCGCAAAAGCATGGAGGCCATCGAGCTGGGCCTGGGGGAAGCTCAAGTAAGTGTCCTCATGCACGCTACGCCCTCGCTGATGTCCGCAACCAGCTGACACGGCGCCTGACATCCAGGTGATCATTGCTCTGTCGGGCCACCTGAGTGCGGTGGAATCGGAAAAGCAAAAGCTGCGCGCCCAAGTGCGCCGCCTGTGTCAAGAGAACCAGTGGCTGCGGGACGAGCTGGCAGCCACGCAACACAAGTTGCAGCGCAGCGAGCAGAGTGTGGCCCAACTGGAGGAGGAGAAGAAGCACCTGGAGTTCATGAACCACATTAAGAAGCTGGACGACGATGCTTTGCCCTGCGAGGAGAAGACAGGGGAGACATCCAAGGACAACCTGGACGACTTGTTCCCTAATGACGACGACCAGAGTGCAGGTAGGGTGACCTCGTGTGAAGTTGGCCCCCTAACCCTTGCAAAACTCTGTTGAATAGTCTCATTGGTGTGTTCCAATGAAATGGATGCTTGTGCCGTTTTTGTTCGAGTTATTACACATTCTTTTATAAGTCAATCTAAGTTCAGCCAGCTCCCGCATTTCTCCAAATCAAACCGATATTGTCTCATTTGTCTGTGCTGTGCAAATTATTGATTGTGCTGTTTTTGAGATATTAAATATTCACATTAGTGCATGTGCCTCACAATACGAAGGTCCTGAGTTCAATCCTGGGTGGGGATCTTTTTGTGTGGAGTTTTACATGTCCTCCCCGTGACTGCGTGGGTTCCTTCCGGGTACTTTGGTTTCCTCCCACCTCCAAGACATGCACCTAGGGATAGGTTGATTGGCAACACTGAATTGGCCTTAGTGTGTGAATGTGAGTATGAATGTTGTCCGTCTATCTGTGTTGGCCCTGCGATGAGGTGGCGGCTTGTCCAGGATGTACCCCGCCTACCGCCTGAATGCAGCTAAGATAGGCTCCAGCACCTCACGCGACCCCGAACGGGAAAATGGATGGATTTCAGGAAGTAACGTTGCTGTGAAGTTGCCCCCTCCTGCTCACGCAAAACTTTAATTTAAATGTTTGAATTTGTTATCTATTGTGCTGCTACACTTTTAGAGTGGTTTCAGCTGAACGTTTCCGGTGACGTCACCAGCCAACCACCATTCTTCGATTTTGACTAAAACAATCAAATTTGTGCTCCAGATTATACCAAAATGGTCACATTTGTTTGTGCTGTTAAAATGATTTGTTGTGCTGCTATACTTTTTGAGTTACTAAAGATTAACGTTTCTAATGACCATCATGAACTATGTTTCACCGCCTCTCGGGGGCAGTAGACATTAAACTGGTGCAGAGTCATGTGTAAAGAGAGTAATGCCAACTAAACAGCAGGCGCCATCACTGCTACCAATTTCCAAGGAAGTACCCGAATGCATTCAAATGCTGTCATTTTGACGTAATTTTTTCTGAGGCAATAAACCAAAATAATACATCTGTATATTGTTCTAAACATTCTCCAGCTTATAAACTTACAACAAAACATGCTTTTTATTTTGTGAAAGTAGAATTTTGCTGCCGCATTAGCTCGGCTGCTATATGCCTGCAGTGTTTCGTGACCAGCAGGCACTCTAAGACGCCTAACAGTTCAATAAACGTTAAAAAAAACACAGAAAGACCAAAAAAAATAACCGATTACCTTCATTTTGACAGAATATTCATTATCATCAATCTCAGAGAAATTATGACTTTTGTCTGAAGTATGTCAACTGTTTGCGGCTGCCTCCAATGTATTTGTAATAACTGTATGCATCACTCATTATGTATAATTCTAACTGATCTGTGTACTTTTGTACTTATTTCCCCATATTTCTACACAATAACTCAGATATGATACTACTGGTATGCAGTAGAGAATATAGAGTGATTTGTGGTCCAGAATATGTTTTGCTTTATTCATTACTGATTTATTTCTTGCCACTTTATTTTGTATATTTTTAATGAGATTTTCAACTGACTTTCTCATCTTTCATTCCACCCAAAAATTGGTTTGTTTTACTCATTCATTGTCCGTCTATTTTTATTTGTTCGACATTCTCTTTTACTGTTGCAGATTTGCATTATTTTAGTTTTACTGACATTCAAAAATAGTCTGTTTTTTTCAAACCATCTCCTAAAGTTATTCATTTCTTCTGTTATTATTTTCATTAGCTTCTGTGTGTTCCCTCTTTAACAAAACACAGACATGTGTTTACCTGGCACAAGACACTGTAAAAGGTCTCTCTTAGTGTTGTTTGTATCCATCGATGACCAGTAATTGCGTTGACATAAAAGGCTACTGTAAGGAGTGTCACAGTCATGTCCATTTGACATGTGACCGGGAGCCTGCAATTAACATACCAATAGTGCGCAAATACTGCATCACAAATACAGATGACTCTCTGCACACTGGCTGTGCAAAGTGTTTTTTTATCTGGAGATTTCCGTGTGCAGGATGCAGCCCAATGTCTGGAGGGCATCACAGGTAGAAACGCTTATGAAGTTTGGTGATCCAGAGCCAACTCATCTGCCCAATTGGCTGCCCCGGAAACAAAGCAAATCAATAAAGAAACAATTTGAAATTAAAATAAAAAATCCTATTTATTCCTAGCAGCTGTTAAAATACAGTTCACCTCACAGTAGTAGCATCAGAGACATTAGACTGGGTAACATTTTCTGTCACTACTGTAGTCAAACACAAATACATGTTTACTATACTTTAATAACGAAAACCCATCAGACTGTATGTTTTGATGAGACTGGATCAGTTATAGTTGCAAGAAAAATAATGAGGACAAAAGACTCATATATTCCTGCCCCAGGGTGTTCTGACAGCCTATACCAGTCTGCAGTGGTGCAAATGCTGTCAGAGAAACATGATGTTAAAGCCATCGCACATTGGCTGACCGGATGCTGTTACAAAGGTCCAAAGATGTTGTTGTCGTAATTTGTTGTGTTTACTTTGATATTTGTTCTGCGTTCGTCTTTAAATGTTGAAATGTTACTTGATGTTCCAGTTTGTGCTTAAAACATTTTGTACATTAAAAAAATGCCAAAATATTTTTTAATACAGTATGTATATATAAGTGCAGTTTGTCCAGTTGTCTGGACATGACATATTAGTGAGTTTGTCAGATTAAAACAAAAGAATGTGTAAAAAAAAAAAAAGAAGGGCTATACTGACCCATCATTTCAATAGCGTCGTCCTGCCTTTGAGTATGAGTCAATTATGTGTATTCCGATGATACATATATATTTTTTTAAATTATTTCATAATACCCAGACTGTCATAAGTAACAAGGATATGAATTATATGTCGCATTAGTGTCATGAATATGAAAGAAACGTGTAAAAAACAAAGCAATATAGACTTCCGGAAAATGTTATAACTCAAAAATGAAAACAGCAGAATCAATAATTTGAAAGGCACAAACCAGCACAAACAAATGAGACTATTTTGGTTTAATTTTGAGAAATCCAGTGGCTGGCTAAACTTTGATTGACCTATAGAAAATCTTCAATACCTCAAAAACGAAAACAGCATAAACAACCATTTCTACGGCACACACCGCAGCGCAAACAAATTAGACTGTTTTGCCAAAGTTTTGTGAGCGGTGTGGCTGCCAACTTCCTGCAGGTGGTAGGGTGTCTCCATGCATGCATTTTACAATGTCTGTGCCGGGTCACCTGACTCGCCGCTTCCACCTGTGACACAGCTCAGCCCAGCGGTGAGGTGGCGGCACAGCAGGGCGGTTATGAAATCCCTGCCCGCCTCAGGACCCTGCACAACTTGGTGATCCAGTACGCTTCGCAGGGCCGCTACGAGGTGGCCGTGCCTCTCTGCAAACAGGCTTTGGAAGACCTGGAGAAAACATCGGGTCATGATCACCCCGACGTGGCCACCATGCTCAACATCCTGGCGCTGGTCTACAGGTAGATAAATGGCCGGCACAGCATGAGTGGGCTGCATTATGACACTGATATATTGTGTATGCAGGGACCAGAACAAGTACAAAGAAGCAGCGCACCTCCTCAATGACGCCCTCGCCATCAGGGAGAAGACGCTGGGGAAAGACCATCCGGCAGTGGCGGCCACCCTCAACAACCTGGCAGTTCTGTACGGGAAGAGGGGCAAGTACAAGGAGGCGGAGCCTTTGTGCAAGCGAGCGCTGGAGATTAGAGAGAAGGTAGGCGCGCCTGTCGCAACCACGTGATTTTCCAGTACGCCAATGTTGGCCCTGCCTTCCCTCAGGTGTTGGGGAAGTACCACCCAGATGTGGCCAAGCAACTTAACAACCTCGCGCTGCTGTGCCAGAACCAGGCCAAATATGAAGAGGTGGAGTATTACTACGGCCGCGCCCTGGAGATCTACCAGTCCAAGCTGGGCGCCGACGACCCAAATGTGGCAAAGACCAAAAACAACCTGGTGAGGTCGCCGTTGTGCTCTTCTTGTGTGTCATGGTGCACGTGTGTGAAGCGTGTGTATGTCTGCCCTCAGGCCACGTGTTACCTCAAGCAAGGCAAGTTCAAAGATGCCGAGGCGCTCTACAAGGACATCCTAACACGAGCGCACGAGCGCGAGTTTGGCTCTGTCAACAGTAAGTCGGCGCACCTCCAGCCCCTCGCTTTCTGTGGCCCCTCCCTCCCAACAGGATTGATTGTGTTTGTGTCTTCCGCAGACGACAACAAGCCCATCTGGATGCACGCAGAGGAGCGAGAGGAAAGCAAGGTGAGCCATCCCGGCAGCCATCGTCACTCACGCATGACACCTTGAAAGTGACTGACGTTTGCTCTCTGTTAGGGGAAGCGCAAGGAGGCGGGGCATTACGTGGAATATGGCAGCTGGTACAAGGCGTGCAAGGTGGACAGGTGAGTGGGCGCAACTTTTGACTGTTCTCTGTTTCCATCTTCAGGCTTTTCAGGAGAATTTGTGTCCTTTTGCTTTGCAGCCCTACGGTCAATACCACCCTTAAGAGTCTGGGTGCCCTCTACCGCCGCCAAGGCAAATTGGAGGCGGCCCAAACGCTGGAGGAGTGCGCCAGCAAGTCCCGCAAGCAGGTGGAGCCGCAGGACGCTCCCATGAGTTGCAGAGAAACTTCTTGTAGGTTAATGTGTCCGTTTGCTCTTCAGGGCTTTGACGCCATCAACCAGAGCAAGGTGGTGGAGCTCCTCAAGGATGGCGGAGGAGAGCGGCGACACAGCCGGGAGGGAGGCAACGGCTCGGGAGGGGCCAGCGAAGCCGACGACTCTGCCGAGTGGAACGGGGTCAGTTCTCTGGATTTTCTTGGCCGTCGTTCTCGCTTTGACATATGTGAAGTGGGTGTGACCTTCTTGCAGGACGGGAGTGGCTCTCTGCGCCGCAGCGGTTCCTTCGGCAAGATCCGCGATGCTCTGAGGAGGAGCAGCGAGATGCTGGTGAAGAAGCTTCAAGGCAGCGGACCGCAAGAAGCTCGCAACCCAGGGTGGGTGTGTCAGAAGACCCCGAGAAGATGACAATGAGGAGGGTGACGATTTAAATGAAAACAGTGATAACGATGGTGGTGATGAAGATAAGGGTACTGATGAGGATAGCGATGAAGAGGATGATGATTTTGAGATAAACGACGACTGGATGAGAATGACAAGGATGTGTAGGATCATGATGGTGATATGGTGGGAATGATATGAGAATAATGATATAAGGATGATGATGATACTGATTAGGATGGTGATGAAGAGGTTGATAAGATTAGTGATGAGCAGGATAATGATGGTGATACAAAGATAATGATGAAGATTAAGGTGATGATATGATGCCGATGATAATGTGAGGATGGATGGAAATAATAGAGAATGATGATGATGATGCTGTTTCTGTCTTTCAGGATGAAGAGAGCGAGCTCGCTCAACTTCCTCAACAAGAGTGTTGAGGAGACCACACAGGTGTGCATGTGATATCCACACACACATACACACAAACACACACACACGCAAACACACACACACACACACAAGACAAAATGTCGACTTTTCCGTTTGTTCACAGGACGCCAACTCGCCAATGCTGTCGGACTGTCGAGGACTCAGTGCCAGCAACGTGGACCTGACCAGACGCAGCTCCTTGGTTGGCTAGATGCAGCCTGGAAGTGTTTGATGAGACGTCACACTTAAGCCCGATGGTAGTTTTTGTTGTCAACGTGCCGTGCCCCATCACTCCTGTATGTTCCCACTCAGCATGTGTGCACTTGAACGTCACACCATGCGAACATAGTGGGTCGTATACATAGTCTGTACATATGCACGTTAATCGTGCACGTAGCTACTTCCTCACCCTGGAGGTGATGCAACTGTACCCGGTCACCGTGGTGACACATCACATTGCTCTTAATGAGTTGGGTGCTTCCTGTCATGTGGCAAAATATCAAACAGGAAGTGCTTCCTACATGATGTTGCTGCAAGGTTATTAAGCAGGTAGCGTGTAACACTGCGGTCATTAATTATTATCTACTTAGCAGGAACAATGCTGACCTCCAAGGATGTTAACATGTTTCAGTCAATAAACGTTCGGCCTGACATTGCATTAATGTCTGACACGCACGCGCACGCGCACGCAAACGCACACGCACACGCACACGCACACGCACACGCACACGCACACGCACACACACACACACACACACACACACACACACACACACACACACAGCAGCTTACATTGTTGCTAAATGGAACACCAAAAGTGCTGTGATGGTTAAAATGTGACAGGTTTTATTTCAAGTTTATTTTCCGGAGGAGGAGGAGCACAGACGAAGGTCACACTTCAGCAACTGGCTCGACAACGAGGTCAGGCCCACGTACCATCGTCACAACCTTTCCGATGATGCATCTCGTTAGCGCTCGTGCTCGTTAAGACTCCAAAAAGAGGCTCCATTTCTCTTCATTCCCCATGCCACTTTATTTACACCTGTAGTTACCCACAATACTTTGCATCTGAACATGACATCGCTGCTCTCATCCCTCCTCCAGACCCACTGTGTTGTGTTTGTGTGTATTTGTGTGTGTGAGGGGCTCTACACAACAAGTGTAAACATGCGGCTGCACAAGTACAACAAAGGTTGATTTCCTTCTTTAAGGACAGGGGGCGCCACACCTCCCGGTCACCTCACTGAGGTTCTTTACAAGTCGCTCTCCCCATAAAGGGCGCTGGAGAAAGAGATGTAGTCCAGGGCACCTGGCGGGCTGTCGGCTCCGACGTAGCGGGTCATGCGGCTGATGCAGTACTCAGCCTGCTCGAGCGGAAGCTCGCGGCGCAGCTCTTCCACTGTGATGTAGTTCTAAGTCGGAAAGGTTCAATGTAAGCACATCTTAAGTCGGAAAGGTTCAATGTAAGCACATCTTGTCTTTTTTTTTAATCAAGCCTATTTTAATTAATCCGATAAGTTTATCAGTGGTTAGTGATTTAGTATTCTACAATGTCCGTAAAGTCTTGACATAGAAACATTAATGGAAAACATAATTAAAATGTATAATTCTGCATATGTGTGTGTGCACCGACCTTGTCTGAAGCCAAAATCTTGAAGGAAGCCATGACTTGCTCGGCGGTGTCGGTTTCTGCGGTTTCTCGGGTCATGAAGTCGATGAAAGCTTGGAACGTGACCACGTTTGTGTTGTTGGGGTCCACCAGGGTCATGATGCGTGCGAACTCCACCTCCCCCTGTCAGACATGTACACTGATAAGTACGCACGCGCACACACAAATTCAAGTGTGCACGTTGAGGCCCACCAGGTCGTAGCCCATAGAGATGAGGCAGGCGCGGAAGTCGTCTGGGTCCATCATGCCGTTTCTCTTCTGCAAAAACATAATTCTTAGACGCTCAAGTGAAGGCGCTGATTGTGTGTGTGCGTGTGTGTGTGTTTGAGAGAAAACCTCACCCTGTCAAAGTGGTTGAAGGACGCCCTGAACTCGTTAAGTTGCTCTTGGCTAATGCCCTTGGCGTCTCTGGTCAGGATCTGGTTCTCCACCTCGTTGATGGTTCTTGCAATGGTGGTGAGCAGCTGCTCCCAGCCCACGCGGATGTGCTGCGGCAGACCATGTGCACGTTAGCAGACAGGACAGGAGTGGGACGCGAGGGGGACTTACCTCCATGGTGTAGTTGGTGTGCTTGTTGTCAAAGATGAGCGACTCCTGGCTCAACTGGTGGTCGCCTTCCAGCTTGTCGATGTTGGACTTGTAGTTGATGATGTTCTGCTCATATTGCTTCAGGCTGTTCATCTGTTCCTCCAGAGAGCCAGCGATGTCCACAGACACGTGGCTGATCTCCTGCGCCCACAAATATACATCAGCTTCAAGCGCCGTGTGCGCTTCCTTCACCCATGCCCACGCCTTACCTCCATCTTGGTTTGGATCCAGGGTCCGATGATGTTGGCCTGGGCAGCGAACTGGCGTCGGAGCCTCTCGTTGGCTTGCTGGCGGGCCACCTCCTCCTGCAGCATTTGGTCTCTGAGGGGCACCAGGTGTTTGACCTGCACGCCAACATCACAGCATCACAAACACGGTGCCACAAAAGATTTGTTGGGACTCACGCGTCCACCCACCGTGTCCCATTTTGTGCTGATGTCCTGGGAGGACAAGTTGGTGTACGGGTTGATTCCGGACAGTTTGATTCCGTACGTTTGAGCTATCTTCACAATTTCGGTGTGAATGCCCAGCGTGGCCATGCGCTCCTTGTCGGCCTCTGGCAGCGTGGCCTTGAACTGGTCGTGGGCGGTAATCAGAGTCTGGTAGGAGGGAAGGGACATGGCAGTGATAAGACCTGATGATGAAGAGAAGGTGGCCGGCTCAAAATGTCAGAACATAGGTTGGCACCTGAATCTCTTCAATGCTGTGAACGATAAACATGTCCTGCAGGTCCTCCATAGCTCCGTCCATCCAGTTGTTGAAGGGCGCCGCCCTCTTTGCGAACTCCAAGTACAACTGGTCGATGGTCTCCCATAGCTTTTCCACGCGCTGCAGAAAGGTGTCACCTGTGTCACAAAATGCAGCACTAACAGTAGACCTTAAAGTACCTCCAGAGCGTCCCGCCTCTTCTGGGTCAGCGTGCCCAGGTTGTCCCACTGGTCACAGATGCCCTGACAGCGGGAGTTGACGGTGGCCGCATCGTGGTAGTCCAGCTCGCTTGACACGCACAAAGACAGCGTGAACACGAGAAGACTTCCGCCATTGTTACCAAGTGCTCGTCTTACTTAAGTTCCTGTGCGATTGCGGCGATCTGCTCCACGCGGTCCTGGTGGGCAGCGAGGTCGCTCTCAAAGGCCTCATGCTTCCTCATCAGGGCTCGGATTTCCATCAGGGACGCCGACTCATAGTCCTTCTGAGACAGCAGGCCCTCCTTACCTGAAACCACATTCCACATTGTCATCCGACGCCGTGACAGACGAGTGGACGCCGATGGAGACCGACCTGCAGTCCAGGCCTCGTGCATGTTGCACTTTTGCTTGAACTTCTCAGCCAGGTGATCCAGTCTCTCCAGGCGGCGGATCTCAGTGAGCAGCCACTCCTCATAGCCCTTCTCCACTTGCTCCAGACCCTTCCAGGCGTTGGCAATGTCCTGCAGGAGGCAGACGCGGCCAATGTGTGACTTGTGCATTTTGGATCATCGATTGTCCTTGACTGTTGACGCGTGCTCACCGACACCATCTTGCCCTCAGACGGCATAAAGGCGGGCCTGTTGCTCAGCCTCAGTTTGGTCTGCAGGGTGTTGAAGTTGATCTCCAGCTGACACTTCTCCTGCACGCGCGGTGGCTTGTGCACGCGGCGATAGTCGCGGAAGTCCTCCAGCTTCTGCTGCATGGCGCGCATTGTCTGCTCGGCCACGCGGTTTTCCAGCCAGGGAATGGTGCGGCGGATCCACTCCAGAAGCTACACGAGAAACATTTTGGTTATGAAAGCTGCCATTTTAAGACCAAACCTCATGTTTTTCACCTCGCTGGCCAGCTTCTCGTACTCCTCCATCAGCTTCTCATTCTCTTGGTTAACAGCCAGGACCTTGCAGATCCGGTTGGCGGCGGTCTCAGCCTGTCAGACAAACAGCAGAAGCACCAATCCGTCAGACAACCACCACCAGCTTACCGTGTGCAAAGCGTACCTGCTCGGCGCCAGCGAAAGCGTGGTAGAAGCAGGACACGTAAGTCATGATGGCTTTCTCGTCGGGTTTGGGCGTGTTGACAATGTCTGCATGTCACAACAGCGGTTAGCTTACGCTTAGCTTGCTGGAAGAGCAAAGCTCACCTTCAGCATCCAACATCTTTGGGATGTCCAGGAACTTCTCAGCCACTTCAAAGGCTGTGTTCAGATTGCCGATGGGATCGTCCTGCAGGTAAAAAGAAAATTGTGAGCAGCTTACAGCAATTGGACATTTGGACCTCCATTTGGCTTCTTGATGAGGCACCTTTCTCAGTTTGGAGTAGTCGATGAGGTCAGGTCTGTGTCTGTGGATGAGGGCACACAGAGCCAGGCCGTCCTTCCAGCTGAGAAAGCGCATCGGCAAAAAGACAAGACATCAAGGAACCGCTAAGGTAGCAAAGCGTTCTGCTCCTTTTGCACTGCAGGGTGATGTCATGTTGCACTCACCTGATGTGGAAGTTCTGCACATTGACGTTCCTGTAGGGAGCGGTCTTCCTCTGACACCACAGCAGCAGACCCTCCTTAGCGGACGTCTCTGCACGAATACACCTCGTTAACGGGCACACACACACAATTCTTGTTAAAACACACGCACACACCTTCAACAGAAATGTCCTGGATAGCAAAGCGTAGGATGATGGTCCAAATCATTCCAAGAGTCATCTTCCCGTTTCCATCAACAATTTCTGCAAACACACATTCATAACTGATTGTTTGGATGTCAGCTGACTCCATGATGTCACTACAACAATAGTGTCCTCACCCTCGGCACCGATGGATACCAGCTTGACGCCTTTGCTGCAGATGAAGTCCAGAGCTTTGTTTACGTTAGCGATCTTGTGGAAGCGCATCTTGCCTTTGTCTGGTTTGGGAAGCCTCTCACCTGCGCATGCACACAAATTTAGTTTCCCAATTCCTTTGTGTGTGCGCGTGTGTGTGTGTTTATCTACCCGATATGACCTCCAGAAGCAACATCAGCTTTAGGCCATTTCTGAAATCCTCCTCAATATTCTCAATCTGCGTGCCAGCCTTCCTCAGGTGAGAGTTGCACCAAGCTGTGAATGTCTGACACACACATACACACACACACTTGTTAAAGGGCACAGTTTGCTACAAATTAAATGTTTTAAAACAGATAATATAGGACCACCACCAACAATATGTTATTAATAGTGGTTTAAGAGAACAGATGTAACACATTTTCTACATTTGTCACAATTCGAAGTTTAACTTTGTAAAAATGTTGTTTCAGTTTGAATAAAATGACCAGCGTTCATAGCTGTCAGTCATGAGTGTCTCAGACAAACATGCAGGACCATCGCACATGCACTGCAACTGAAAGGGGAACTGCACTTTTTTTTTTTTTAATTTTGCCTATCGTTCACAATCTTTATGAACGACATGATGGATAGATTTTTTTTTATCCATTCTAAATAATAAAGTCCTCTTACAGCGGAACCAATGGGAGGTCCTCTATTTTGCCCATACAATCCAATAAAAAAACATTCAAAAGGCGCCAACAATACTCAATTTACATTTGGTGATTTGAATATTAACCAGGTAATAGTGATAGTTATTTTAAGCGCTAATGCAGACAAACTATTTATAGATCTATGACTATTTATAGATCCAAGACTATTTGGATATAAGTCTGACAAGTTGGTGCACTTTGACAGCCATTTAGGGCCTGGAAATGGCGAGAAAGACACGACAAGACCTTTGGTCCCCTCCCTCCTTCCACCCTATCTCTTTGTGAGGATTTGGTCATTCTTCATTTTAATTAGAATATATGAACACCCTGGCATTTTCCATCCTAACGAGAGCAGGCACTATACAGTAAGTGATAGTTTATTATGTTTCTTGGCTCTCATGAAGTCTGCAGTGAGCAGAAATAAACAATGAAGGAAAAAAAGCAAGCGTTGTGATGTGTTTTTGGAAATTAATGCGCCATCTATGCTTAATATGATGAAAATATGTAAATATTAAATGTTATGTGCCCGTGACATATATGCTTACGTCATGTATATAACACCTCAATTGAGGTGTTTGGATGTATTATTTAGGGGTTTATAGGCGTAATTGAGCGGCTCCGATAGGCTTGATTGTAAGCAAACTTTTGATCGCATTTATTTAATATTTAGAATGAAAAAATATATATAATATTCATCTTGTAATGATTCTGAACGATAGGCAAAATAAAAAATACAAAAGTGCAATTCCCCTTGAAGACAGACATCCAATAAAAAACCTTGCCACTTCTCCTTTAACTATCATTCATTTTCATGTCTTGTTGGTAAACTCTGGTTGGGGAGTCCCTACTATTAACTTGCTGCTCCTAGGCTGTGTGTTATTAATAGACCCACATGACGACATTTAATTTATTGGGATATGTGAAAAGGTTGTTAAAAAATATAAATCTCTACAATCAGGTGGGTTAATTGGTCATGTAGTACTATGCCTGCAGATTTATGGATGTACCTGTGCCTGAGGATGATTTTGGAGTTCTTCAAGGAGAAACGTTTTTTCAAGCGGAATAGTATTCAAAAGTACTTGAGTTCCACTATGTTACAGGAATCTCTCTCTGGACTAGCTTGCCTTCATCAGCATTAATCACACATTTGCACGACAGATTTCGTTTGTAGATCACGGGTACAAGCGGACAAAATTAGTTTCCTCCGCCGGGTGGTGGGGCTCTCCCTTAGAGATAGGGTGAGAAGCTCTGCCATCCGGGAGGAACTCAAAGTAAAGCCGCTGCTCCTCCGAGAGGAGCCAGATGAGGTGTCTCGGGCATCTGGTCAGGATGCCACCCGAACGCCTCCCTAGGGAGGTGTTTAGGGCACGTCCAACCGGTAGGAGGCCACGGGGAAGACCCAGGACACGTTGGGAAGACTATGTCTCCCGGCTGGCCTGGGAACGCCTCGGGATCCCCCACGAAGAGCTAGACGAAGTGGCTGGGGAGAGGGAAGTCAGGGCTTCCCTGCTTAGGCTGCTGCCCCCGCAACCCGACCTCGGATAAGCGGAAGATGATGGATGGATGGATGGAGATTTCGTTTGTTGATGTAAGTGCGTATTGTACTATCTGCTTTACCACAGTGCGTCCAGAAAGTATCCACAGCGCTTCACTTTTTCCACACTTTGTTATGTTGCAGCCAGAGAAATTCTGGATGAAAACCGACGCTTCCCATCCAACCTGATTGAGCTTGAGAGGTGCTGAAAAGAGGAATGGACAAAAAAGAATGGGCAAAACTGCCCAAGGATAGGATGTGCCATGTTTGTGGCGTTGTAGTCTGAAAGACTTGAGGCCGTAATTTTTTTCCAAAGGTGTATCAACAAAGTATTGAGCAAAGGGTCTAAATCAGGGGTCCCCAAGCTTTTTTACTCGAGGGCCGCATTGGGTTAAACATTTGGACGGGGACCAGGCTGTGTGTGTCTGTGTGTATACATAGATATGTATGTATATATTCCTCAAGCACTAATTGACTAAAAGAGTATGCACTTGCCGCATGCTCACCTGACACTGTGCGAGTGCAATGATGTCACGTTACCGACGGGAGAATGCATTTTTCGACAATAAGATTCGCCTGAGCGGCTAGGAGACGCCAAGATTAACAAAAGGTAGAAAATAGATTCAAAAGGTCCCTTTCTTTTTTTAAACTCGAAGACTTCCCGCAGGCCGGATTTTGGACGATGGCGGGCCGTAATCTGCCGTAGTTTGGGGACCAATGGTCTAAATACCAACAAGTTGGTTTTTTTCCAATTTTTTTTTCATCTGCAAAATTAAAAACAAACGTTTAACATTGTCATTATGAGTTGTTGTTGAATAATGAGAACAAAAACCTATTTTTCAATTTTGGAATAAGGCTGTAACATAAAACAGATGGAATGTAAGTGTCAAAATAGTGTTTTCATTTGCATGACGAAGGATTTGTGCGATTTACATTGGTTTTTACCTTTACATACTGTGCTTCTTGTTACTTTTTTGTATTTAAGATTATACATTCGACCCCTCGGTTATTGCTGTTAATTGGTTCTGGACATAACCAGAAGTATGAAGTAGCGATTACTCCAAATGAAATATATTAAAAAGGAAAGCATAAAACATTAAGTTTTTTTTTTACTTTTAAAGAGCACTCTAGCTCTGAAATAACACCGGTTAGGCACGTTTCTATTCTTTTAATCCAACATAATGACGCTATATTGGTGAGCCAATCAGTGGCCGTGATACTGAACGGCGCACAATGATAGGTTTGACCTCCTTTATTGGCCAATACTACTGTGGTATTGACAGTTATTAGTTTATTTAACCATGTTCATGTTTGAAAATGCTTAAAAAAAGTTGAATATGTTTAAAAAAATAAACGATGTGAAGCGCAACGTGGCGAGAGACGATTGTATACAATAAAGTATTATGAATTACATAATAAAATAGTGTGTTTTTTGGTGAACCAGGCTAAGAGAGGGGGCCTCCAAACAGACTTGTACTGCCTCTGACTGAAGAGATTAACGTGGACCCCAATTTAAACGAGTTGAAAAACGTATTGGGTGTTACCATTTAGTGGTCAATTGTACGGAATATGTACTGTACTGTGCAATCTACTAATAAAAGTTTCAATCAATCAATCAATGTTTAAGTTATGAAAGATTTTAAAACTCGGATGCTATGATTTCTTTTGCACAGTTTCGTAGCATAGTACGCTTTTTCAAGGACTGCTTTTAACTTTCTCATTTTGCTGCGTGCGAGGTTATTAGTGGGGCGGAGCTTACAATGCAGCTCGTTTGGGTCTGAGCGACTCCTCGGCGGCCGCTTATCCGCTCCAAACAGCAGCTTTACGGTGCAGTAGCTTGTTTGAAGCGGAAGAGGGCACTGTCCTCATTCCAGCTCTTGGCGAGCTGAAATAAAGTGCAAAGTCTTACAGAAGCATGTCGTCGACATTGCGTCATACGACACCAAATTAGTGAGCGAGGTCACTTTTGATGTGGGCCTCTCGAGGGCTGCCAGCCGAGGTCCTGGCAGGTGCGGGGTCCTTCGCCATGCATGACCAAATTTAGACCGACTCCCAATGCGACCCTCTTAGGCCACTAGGCCAACCAGTGTGTGTGTGTGTGTGTGTGTGTGTTTGTGCGTGTGTGAGAAAAGGTGCATGGGGGCTAAATCGGGTTGCTATGGGACACCGGGTGACAGCTGAGAAGGCGGGATTCCTGAGGCGAGCTGTAAGAGGAAGGAATGGATGGACAAGGAGGACCTGATGAAAACACACACCTGTTGGCTAAACTCTTATAATGAGGTCACCAAGACGCCATCCCCTCCATATATTAATGATGCCAGGGCCACCGCGTTACAATGTGTGGGCGGTTAACGCCCGACACTGCCCCCTGTGAGGCCACCTGTGATGAGACCGCCCACGGCCAAAATGCCAACAAACAAAACATGGCTGGCATCTATAGGACACTCACTGGGGAGTGGGACGGGGGCGGGCACGAGTCAAGATGGAGGAGAAAAAGACATTTGAAGAGTGATGGCAAGTAATTTTAGGAGGAAGTTTTTTTTGGGAGGCACGTATGTGAAACCAAGCCGGCCTTGCCGCCATCTGTCAGTGTCTCTCATCTCATCAGCGACAGAACCTCACTAACACAAACCAGTGCTTGGTTCTGATCCGCCACAGAATGTGCTTAGTTCCAACATGGTGGCCTTGGTGGGCCCAACTACTGTTGTTTCCACGAAAGAAGGCAAGGAAACATTTAAAAAAAGTTCTCCTTAAGGAGAACAGACGGCAAAACAGGCTAGAGGTGGGGTATATTTAGACATGGAGGGTGGGGGGCTGAAAGACAGCACTGAGAAAGTTCCAAGGACTAAAATATCTTTCCGCTTGGCGCCAGGGTGCGAGGAGCAGGCTAACCCCAAACTTGTAATTTGTCAAGTGAGCACATTAAAAAGGTGACACACCGAAAGACATCATTTTGTGACACACACACAAACACACTCTGTGAAGCATACCTTCCTCTGCTGCTTCTCCCAGGCGGGGTCGAGCAGCAGGTCCCGGTCCCAGTCATCCTCCTGGGTCATGTACGTCTGCTCATTGTGGATGGTGTACGTCATGTGGCTCTCGAGCGTCGTCATGGTGCCGCTGAAAAAGATCAACGAGACTGATCACACCGGGCTGGACTAGCTCTGCTGGACCGTGCTGGACTCACTCTGATGGACTCTGCTGGACTGCTCCCACTCCTCTGCTCCTTTGGTGCTAAGCGGTGGCACACATGACCCCCAGTGTCGGGTTCTGGCCCAAAAAAGGTGCAGGGGGCGGGGTAAGGGGGTGCGCGAGTGGCCCGCCTGCACGCCAATCAAGCACTGAGATGTGCACCTGTTGCTGTTAATGAAGCGGAGTGTGTATGTGTGTGTGTCTGAAGTGGGTCCCATGTGTCCGGAAATCAACTTTGGCTTGGAAAAAAGACAAGGGACTCTTGAGTGAAGAAGCACAGCATTTATTGAGTTCTTTCAACACTTCACTCACAAAAGTACCGTCGTCATGGTTACTGATGCTGGAGAACCCTGGGGAAAGAAAGTTAACAGAAGCTCTGCCCACTGAAAACAAGAATGATGAAGCTCACCATTGAACTTTGACCCTTGTCATCAGCTGATTCAAGCACAGCTACCACAGGCCGTCAGCTGACCTTGGCCTGGGGTGGACAACCGACACAGAGGAGGAGGAGGGTTGGTGCATTCAAAGACGAAGGCATAGACGAGGAAGACGCTTCACTTCAATTTCTTTATTAAAGCAACACGTGAGCTTCTCTAGTGCTCTCCGTAAGGAGGCGCTAAAGCTCAGCTTCTATCCCCACACAACTGCTGCAACAAGCCCCGCCTCCACTGCAAGCTACACGCTGACGTCCGCTGAGTCATCAGAAGTGCCCTATAAGAACTCTGAGATTGTTGACAATCTGCAGGTGGCGCTGGCCCAATCTTATAGGACGCCTCGAGATCTTGCCCCCGCCCCGTCGACGCAGCAAAGCCATTTTTTGCATCACACACTCTCTCCCCCACACACACGGACACGCTCCATTCGCATGCCCTCATTTCCATGGCAACAAGAGATTGGGGGATGTTGAGGTGGGCGGGTTTGGGAAGTCGGAGCCACAAGCTCACATCCGAGGTGGCAACGGCGGTGGCGGCGGGAAAAAAGCGCTATGTGAGCGGCGGATAGCGGGGGGGTGTTGGAAGGCGTGAGGGCGGCGAATACGGCGGAGGGGACGCGTCCCCAATATTACAACCATCCTCTCAATCACTCACTCACACACACACACACAAGACCGTTGCTTGAGGATGCGCCGGAGGACTTGAAGCCCCGCCCATTACCTTAACAAGGAAGCAGGAGGGGGGGAAGAGGTGAAGGTAAAGGAGGAGGTGTCGGTGGAGGAATTTGGGGTTGGGTTTTTTTTTCGGCAAACAGTTAGGGGAGTGGCAGCAGGTGGGAGATAGAGTTCATTTACCTTGACGCTGACCCCCGTCGCCCTAAAAGTCATCCACGCCGCAATGATGGCCGTCGTCCAGGTGACCTAATTCAGTTGAGACAGTTAGTGGAGGCCATGGCTGGCTGCTGGTGTCATGCAGTCAACACACAAACACACGCAGGGACGACGAGGCGACACCCACCCAACACAAACCCCGGCCCCAAATAGGAGGTGCGTGACGCTCAGCCCCCAAAAAGTGGGTGTGGTCAAGTAGCAGAAGATAAACAGAAAGACGAGAAGGAGAAGAAAGAGGAGCGTAAATGGCCAAAAGCTTTGTGTTCCTTTAGTAAACGTCCACACAGTTTATTAACGTTTCAATACACGTGTCAATCAATAAATCGATCAGAGCATGCCCACTTTCCTCTAACCCGAAGCCAAAACAAGACCAAAGTCCACGCAAAGCTCTACGACTGTGACGACCACAGGGAAAGGGAGAAGGGGGCGTGTCTATGTGCAGAACACAGCTGTCAAACAACAAAGACCAATCAGTGATCGGTGATTGCTTGCTGGAGGGAGGGGGCGGAACTTGTCCCCCAAACAAACAATCACCAAACATTTCTTTGCAAACACGATCTGACATATCTGGAATCAGGAAGAGAGGATGGCATTTGGAGGTGGGAGGGGTTTGGGGGCCGGGTGGCAGGAAGACACTGACTGCACCCCGTCTGTTTCTCTTGTGCTCTCACTTCCTCTTAACAGCACCACATTTGTAGGAAATAAACATAAACGCGAAAAACACTGTTTTATTTCGGGGCTGGGAGAGGAGGGATAGGGGAGTCCCATGCAACCCCCCCGCCAGGCACATAGTCAAACTTATCATTCAGTAGTTGCAAGTTTCTATGTTAACGACATGGAAACAACATAAGATGCTTTTAAAAAAGGCCTCTGAACATATAACATGGGGACAAAAAGAAGGGGGCAGAGGTAGGCAGCTGTATAAAAACTGGGGCTGGATGGGGTGGTAAGACAGTGGCTTCCTGCATTGCCATGACGACATGTGGGGTAAAAACAAACGTTACAGTAGGGATCACATGTGCTTCACGTTCACTTGGTGTGCTGCTCGCTAAACCCCCCCCCCCCCCCCTCCCCCCCACACACACACACCCCGCTTACTTGTGTCCGACACAATGCAGCCAGCTCACAGCGTGTGCTTGTCTGACTCCGCCCCCAAGCTAATTAACATAAGGCAAAACTGATAAGAAATGAGCTGCCAAAAGGATGGCGAGTAGCACAGAACGCGACTTCCTGTCGCAGGTCCGGCCTGAGGAACTGAAGGATAAAGGCAAAGGTGAGTCGCAGTGGCGGCTCACTACTGGCGCTAGAAGAAGTCAAAGTGAGGTCAAAAATGGCCGTCAGGCGAGTGGCTGCACTGTGTGACACGAACTGGACCGACAGGTTAATAGCCCCGCCTCCTCCCCCACAAAAAGTCGCTGTCACTTTTGAGGAAGAAGTGAGCAAAGGGGGGTGGGGGAAGACTATCGGAAGGGAGGCTCAGGCGTGTGAAGGGAGAGTTCGGGGCGGCGGAGGATGGAATCCTTGCGTGTAGGCGGCGGCAACGGCGGCTCATACACCCTGGGTGCGGCCATGGCGGCTGCCACAGCCGCGGCGGCGGGAACCACTGGCCTGAGGGCGTCCAGCGTGGTCATGGGCTGGGCGGTCATGGTGGGCATCGCCGACATGCCAGCAAGGGCGGTCATGGCCCCGGCGGAGGGATAGGCGTACTGGAATTGAGGGTACTGCTGTAGCTGCTGGTAATAGTCGGCATAGTACCTGCAGGGGGCGGGGTTCAGGCAGGAAGAGAAGAGGCATCATAATGGCACCACATTAGCTAACATGCACACAAATGTGGAAACTGTACAGGTCGTCCTACCTTGCGACAGGGTCCTCAGCAGCTTCAGATGCCGCCTCCTCGGCGGTGCGGCCGGCGGGCGTAGGTAGCAGTGAGCGCCGTGGTTTGGCTCTCTGGTAAATAAACGGCTTCATGATCGGGTCTGGCAGGAGGGAGGCCGCCCTTCGCAGCGGACTGCGGTCTCTTTCACCAGACTTGGCTGCCGCTGCCTGCTGCTCGGCCATGACATGTTGACCCTGGGCAAAATAATGTGCCTGCCGAGCCGCTTCAAAGATGGCAGTTGCAGGGTCAGCCGCACCCATGGCGGTGATGTGAGCATAGGCGTGCCCAGGGGCAACAGTGTAAGCAGAGTTGACAGCCGCTCCAGGCATGTCTATCCCAGGGGCGGCGGTCAGGTAGATGGGGTTGGCCATGGTCGGCGTGTAAACGGGCGTTGTGTAAGCAGCAGCGGGATTTGCTGCTACTTGACCGTAGAGGTTGGGGGCGACTGAGCTGTAAACTTGAGTGGCTCCTGATGTCAGAGCCGCTTGATTGGCCACAGATCCATACAACTGATTGGCCACGTTGGCACCATACACCTGACTGGCGAGTGCGCCATACACAGCCGGGCTCACAGGGTTTCCGTCTGAGCGTGTGCCAGTGGTGATCCCGGTGAGGGCGGCATACGTGGGATCAAACGTGGATGTGTTGTACACTGAGTTGTGCACGCTTTGTTGTACCTGCAGGGGCAGACCGGCAGCGGCAGCAGCGGCGGCAGCAAGAACGGCGGCCTGACTCTGGTACTGCTCAAGTGTAGGTTTCACAATGGGACACTCGCCCGCGTAGTGGCCTTGCTTCCCGCAGTTGACGCACGGGAGCTTCCCTGTGGGTGTCTGCTTGCTGGGCTGAACCTTGGAGAGCTCCACGGACAGCGGACGCCCCTTGAAGGAAGTGCCGTGAAGCGCCTCGATGGCCTGAAGTGCGTCTTCCTTGTTTTCCATGTGCACAAAGGCGTAGCCTATGGAAGAGGAATGCCTGGCTGTCATTGAGCGCAGGGACAAAAATTAGCATCACAGCTGACTCATGTCACTATTGACGAGGGAAGTAGATGGCATGCACTAACGGTGGTCATTAGCATCAAACTATGTTTAGACATACAAGATGGCGGCGCATTTACCTCTTTGCTCACCTTTGACTTTGTCACATTCCAGAACTTTCCCAAAGGTCTGAAAGAGCTGTTGGAGATCTTCAGTGGTGCACATGCCACTCAAATTCCCCACAAACACTTTGGTGGAGTGCAACGGCCGCCCCCTCGACTCCTCCACAACCAAGTTCCGTCCACGAAACTCTCGTCCGTTGAGTTCGCGGATGGCCCGCTCGGCGGCGCCCTCACCCTGCAGGTGAACGAAGGCAAACTGTCGCAGCACGCTGCAGCTGACCACATGTCCGTACGGCTCAAAGATGGCCGACAGCTCCTCCTGGGTGGTGTCCAACGCTAGGTTGCCCACAAAGAGCTTCACTGTGTTGCTCTTGTCCATGATGCTGTGCACAAGGAGACATGAGCTTAGCGTCCATGCTAACTGATCAATTGGCAATTGTTCAACGACTTTTTAAAATAAAACAATAAGTACAAATGCTAAAGATATATATATATTTGTTTACTTACAGCCTAAAGGAAAACTGCAATTTATTTTATTTTGACCCTCATCCACGATCCTTATGTGAGACTCTAAACACATGTCTTTTTTTTATGTGCGTTTCTAAATAGTAAACAACTTCTAGTATGAGGAGGCTAACAAAGCCGGTAAGGGGGAGTCATAGGACTGGGCGATTATATAATCGAGATTAATTCGAGTTTGATCAAGGTGATCAGCTGTTAGCATATATTACCTCAATCAAACATGGTGGGAAGTATCTACTAGAAGTCGGGAACAGAAAGAATAGTAGGGAAGCTCTGTAAGGTGCTAAGTATAGTCCTGCATAAAAAAATATGCCTTTATTGCGTGTTATCCTGTTTGTGTCTGTGAATGTGTGTGTTTTTTATGTTTGCGTCCGCGTGTGTGTGCGAGCATCCTGTTTTACCACTGCAGAAGTTAGGCTCCTCACAAAGTAATTAATGTGCAATTAGCGTTGTCTATTTCCCCTTACACAGCAGTAAGTGCATACCAGAAGAATAAAATAAAGAAATATGGCTAACACTAGCATGGAAAATAAACCACAACTTTGAGAAGGAGCAGCAACTTTGTAGTGACACACTTTAGTCTCACTGCAGCTCACCAGTGATCATGCCCTGGATGCAGACTTGCAGGCAGGCACAGAATACCTTTTTGACTGGAAGACTGTATTGGTCCCTAATGGGAGAGTAAATACACCTACTAATTTAACCAGAAAAATAAATTTGGATATCTAAATATATATATTTTTTTTGTTTATGTGTTTGCTCTGATTGAACTCCTCTTTTTAACATGTACTAAAAAACTCTGAAGACACTTTTTGTTAAAATCATTGTTTAGTTTCTAGAATAAACATTTTGTTTCTGAAATAATCATTAAACTTGTCTTGTACAAGTTATTTTACACAAGCTCAAATTCAAACTGCCCTTTAATGTATCTTCATTAAATATCAGCTACAATATCTGAGTTTAAAAAAAAACAATCTGGGTGACCGGTTGTTGTTTGCCAAAACACTGGTGAAAAGCAGTGATGTATACAAATAATAATTGACCATTTGAAAGTGTTGTTTAGAGTATGCTAACTTGAAATAAAAGTTTTGTAGTATTTAGTACACTACTGATAATACTTTGTTTACTTCAAAATGAAGCAAAATAACATAAGAACTTTGAGAAGAAAAACAGTTTTTCTCTTTACCCGCACAAAATGTACCGAAAAAGAAGCGAAACCGTGGCCCTCAAACCAAGGCATTGCTACCCTAATAAGCACAGTCATACATAAGAACAAACATGACCGTTTTCAGCTATTAGCAAGTATTACCTCGATCAAATATAGTGGAAATGTTTGTTGCACGATACTACAGTAGTAAACAGTTGGGATGCAACTGTACTTGGTATAATCCTGCACCAGACAATTTGCCTTTAATAAAAAATAAACAATTGCGATATTAAACGAGATTGGATGATATGAAAAAATCAATTGGGATCTTTTTTTTTTGCCATATTGCCTAACTTAGAGGGAGTCATTCATTTTGCCTTAAAAACATCCCAAAAAATGCCAGCAACGCTTTTTTACATGTCGTGAGCTGCATATTAACCAAGCTGTAGCGACATTGTTATTGTTAGGACCAATGTCAAGGAACTACTTTTTGGGCGTTGTGACACACTGCTCCTCCAACCACTAGGGTCAGGTACGAAGGTGTAGCTACTTGAATTTCTTCTGCTGCTGCTGTATCGTCTTTGAGTTTGTAAAAGTTAATCCTAGATTATGATCATGCCTCTCACCCGTGTAGTAGAAGGTTGTGGCATCAAGCCGAGAAGTTGGCAAACTTTGAAAATCCACACGCTACGTAAAATTATGGACCGACTGAAGCAGTGGATACTTGCTGTCAACCAATAGAACTCAGCATAAAACCACACGACATAACGAAGAAGAATCAATGGATCCTCGTTTCATCCCGGCACTTTTACCTGAGTGAGAATTTTGCTGAAAGATACAACCATCCCAATCGTTGGCATCCCATTGAGAGTGGAAATTGTAAGTCCCTGTTTATGTTCCTATTTGAAACATTTAGTCATAATGCAACATAAAAATGCTCCAAAGCCATCACAAAGTATGCATATATTAGTGGTAGCAAAGATAGAATGTCATAACTCGTGTTTTTCCGGCTGTAAGGGGGTCATTCGCAAAAACATCGCTCGTGATAACATGGCAAGTGTGAGGATATGTTCTCTTATTCTTGTTAAAAACATGAATACCTTGCTCATTTTGCAACGCGGACCTTGTTTTAATGGCAGTACATCTGTTGTACGCAAACATTTATAGCGGGGACATGTCGGACATTTGGAGGGAGGATGCGGACACAGCCTCAGTAAGAGTAGTTAGCTTGCTCGCTAACAAGGGAGAGACGAAGTTGTGTGAAAAATAACGTTAACTATCGTTTTAACCAGAGTCAGCCAACTAACTTTGTCTAAATAAATTGACGGACGTTTTAAATCAGCGTCAATTTGCACGGATGTAAAAAAAGGCACTTTAACGAACGCGAATCACAAAAAGACAGACAGGCACCAATGTGGAGGCATCATAAGATTAAGCATACAACATTTGAATAATTAATCAAGTGTAGAATTCTACACATTGAGTAAATTAATTAGAGTGCTAAAACTGCCAAGAGTTTACCAGTGTGCAGTTTTGTAAACATCACAAAATGCTTTTCTTTTTGAGGAAGTCAGATTTTCTGTTTTGTTGTTTGTTTTTATTGTTGCTTTTTAAAAAATACATAAACAGGGCTAATTGATTTTTTTTAGCAGTTTGTATTTCCTCTTTTTTAAATGGACAACATTTTATTAGTCGTTTCATTTTTTGTAACAGCTGAATGAGCAGCACAGTTACAGTATAAATATTTATGAATCAATTAGTCATCTTTGTTGTTAGTAAGCATGTGCCTAAAATAACTTAAGCTACATTTAGAAGTCGATTGAAAAGTTAGAGCCATTAAATATGTGGATGCTTTAGTATCCGATTAGTCAACTAATCGTTACGATAATCGTTGACTAATCGACTATCAATATAACCGTTAGTTGCAGCCCTGTCTGTAAAAGTCAATGCACCCAAGAAATAAGTCACGGTAATGATTGAAATGAACAAAATAGTGTAAATATTTAAATGATCATGAATGTGCCTCTTGATACACTACACGCATACTTACAGCATGTATAGAAAACAGTATTAAGAGTTTTTTGGGGGGAAGTTTTTAGAACGCTTTATAAGCAAAATAGATGACTCCCCATTATCTGTTTTAGTAGCTGCCTTTTACTAGCAGTTTTTTTACGATCGAAAACGCACAGAAACGAGAAAGAAAAACTGTATGTGTTATTGTCTCACATAAGTTTGGTCGATGGTGAGCAAACATTGTTTTTAATTTCAGCTTTCCTTTAACCTAAGTAACCCCTATTACCTCTTGACATTCAAGTGCCAGCTTTACTTTTGTTTGAATAAATTACATTTGTCTTTTTAAAGGACGCGGACTTACTTGCGGTTTAAACTGAAAGCTGCACCATTTTCAAAAACATTAACAAGGAAAGGAGAGGAAGGGTGGAAGCTATGAAACCGACAGTCTTACCTACATTCTGCTTTTTCACGTTAAAAAAACAAATGTAGCAAATGTATTGATGTAAGCTTTATATTACATTTACAGTATATTAAGGGAAGTACATGCCCTGTCACCGATTCTGTTCATAACTTTTATGGACAGAATTTCTAGGCGCAGTCAAGGCGTTGAGGGGTTCCGGTTTGGTAACCGCAGGATTAGGTCTCTGCTTTTTGCAGATGATGTGGTCCTGATGGATTCATCTGACCGCGATCTTCAGCTCTCGCTGGATCGGTTCGCAGCCGAGTGTGAAGCGACCGGAATGAGAATCAGCACCTCCAAGTCCGAGTCCATGGTTCTCGCCCGGAAAAGGGTGGAGTGCCATCTCCGGGTTGGGGAGGAGACCCTGCCCCAAGTGGAGGAGTTCAAGTACCTAGGAGTCTTGTTCACGAGTGAGGGAAGAGTGGATCGTGAGATCAACAGGCGGATCGGTGCGGCGTCTTCAGTAATGCGGACGTTGCACCGGTCCGTTGTGGTGAAGAAGGAGCTGAGCCGGAAGGCAAAGCTCTCAATTTACCGGTCGATCTACGTTCCCATCCTCACCTATGGTCATGAGCTTTGGGTCATGACCGAAAGGATAAGATCACGGGTACAAGCGGCCGAAATGAGTTTCCTCCGCCGTGTGGCGGGGCTCTCCCTTAGAGATAGGGTGAGAAGCTCTGCCATCCGGGAGGAACTCAAAGTAAAGCCGCTGCTCCTTCACATCGAGAGGAGCCAGATGAGGTGGTTCGGGCATCTGGTCAGGATGCCACCCGAACGCCTCCCTAGGGAGGTGTTTAGGGCACGTCCAACTGGTAGGAGGCCACGGGGAAGACCCAGGACACGTTGGGAAGACTATGTCTCCCGGCTGGCCTGGGAACGCCTCGGGATCCCCCGGGAAGAGCTAGACGAAGTGGCTGGGGAGAGGGAAGTCTGGGTTTCCCTGCTTAGGCTGTTGCCCCCGCGACCCGACCTCGGATAAGCGGAAGATGATGGATGGATGGATGGATACATGCCCTGTTTCTTATACATTTATTACATACATTTCAACTGCCATGAATAGATTGGGGGATACTCGTCCGCCCCCCCTTATTAACACATTACAACGGGACTGTCTGTAAATGGAGCTTGTTAGGCACAATACTGTTGGTGGCAGTAAGTATTGTAGCGCTGCTTCATGACATTTCATTCGCCCCTGGACAACAAAAGAGAAGGGATCATCAGTGTTGCCAATTTAGTAAACATTCCCTCATGTTTAGCTAATATCAGGATTATATGTTGTAATGTATGGGTTATATAGTTCATGTGTGATGATCATTCATAATTTGAATGCTAGATTTAATTGCTGATAAATTGATCTATCATTATTAACAGCTAAAAAGAGTTAAAAGTGAATTGATTTGATGTATATATGTATTTGATATTGATGATTTGAGAAACACTGACACTGGATTGATTTGTTTTCTATTTTATAGCCTAACAAAGGGTTAACTAAAATATTGCATGTTTCACAATGCATTGCGGCAAACCGGATGTAAAAAAAGGAGCGGGAGCAGGTGCATTGTGGTTGATGACATTGAGCGTTGCGAGCCTACGGTTGATGAATGAATGACAGATAACAAGATATAAGGATTGTTTTCTACCGTTTGTATGCCCATTCTTTTCTTATATAAAGTACAACTTTATCTACACATTACGACGTCCTGTTCAGTACTTTGATGGTAATTACTCTACATTATATCATAGTTAGCGTTTTAGGAATAAGGCAAAATCCCCCCAAAAATAAATTGTCTCCTTCACCTTCAAAACCAACCATCTCTTTCATGCTGTAAAATAGATTGAATCTTGCGAAATGTGACTTGGTAGGCTGCCAGTAGAGAATCACGTCCCCCCATTGTCCTCTGCAGTGGCATGCTTTTATTTTGTTGTTTTAGATGTGTGCAGTGTTGCCGAAAGCTTTGTGAAAGACTACAAGCCGTGCTGCCAAATACCACACAGGATTTTTCCCCCCATTATAGTTAATATACGCACCAGGAAATAAGAGCAAAATACGAGTTTGTCCCTGAGTTTAGCAAAAAATACAGCAACTTTTTTTGGGTTCCATCAGAAGACCTTGACGTGAGCGCACGGATGGCTCTTTTAAACGAGCACCGAGTGTTGTTTTGGGCCCTTCCTCCATCTAAAAGCCGTCACAGCTGGTGGGCTTCATCTTATGACATTAAAAAAACAATCAAAAAATAGTTTTCCTTGACATTTTTGTTTTTTCTTTTCACCTGTTGTCTCTCCTACATCATACATTACAATTCATGCAAATTAGATGATGGATCATAAATAGGAATGTTGGCGTTTTTTCTTTAAATGCATCGGATCTTAAAGTTACCCTGCAAAAACTGAAATCTAAGTAAGAGTAAATATCTCAAATAAGGGTGATATTTGCTTATTTTCTCTCTGATAAGATCATTCTTCTCACTAAGCAGATTTTATGTTAAAGCGTTTACTTGTTTTGAGTGTTTTGGTCCTAAATGATGTCAGTAAGATATTACAGCTTGTTGCTGAGATTTTATGACCTACATTGAGTAAAACCTGCTTGAAATTAGAATATCTACTGTTGCAAAGCTGTGTCATCAACACTCACAATTATAAAACTACTTTTTAAAAGTAATCATTTCTTACTTCAAGCATGATATGATACCGAGCTCATATCATTATGTCAAGATAATTGCACTACCATTTACTTAATTTAAGAATATTTTCTACATATTGAGCAAAAAGGTAAAAAAAATTCTACCAAGAAAACTGCACTTATTAGTGAGAATATACTTATTTTAAGTATTTTTGAGTTCATTGAGGTTAGCTAATTTTACTTGTTTTGAAAAGTCTTGACAAGCCAAATTTTCTTGTTGTGTTGGCCCTGTGGTGGGGTGGCGACTTGTCCAGGGTGTACTCCGCCTTCCGCCCGATTGTAGCTGAGATAGGCGCCAGCGCCCCCCGCAACCCCAAAAGGGAATAAGCGGTAGAAAATGGATGGAATGGATATTGGCAGATCATTTTGCTTAGTTCAAGTAAAATACCCCTAATTTCTATGTATTTTTTTCTTGGTTTTGAACATTGACTTTTTGCAGTGTAGAAAGTTCCAAGTCCCAACAATACTTACACACACTGGGTGTGGTGAAATCCTCCTCTGTATTTGACCCATCCCCATGTTCACCCTCTGGGAGGTGAGGGGAGTAGTGAGCAGCAGCGGTGGCCGCACTCTGGAATAATTTTTGGTGATTAAACCCCCAATTCCAACCCTTGATGCAGATCCACGCAGGGAGGCAATGGGTCCCATTTTTATAGTTTTTGGTATGACTCGGGCGGGTTTTGAACTCACTCAGGTCGGACACTCTAACCTTCGTTGATGGTTTTGAGACAAATAATTTTTTGCTCGAAAATTTTGGTGACCACTGATCTAAATCATGATCTCCAAATTGTGTATACTTTTATAACAAACCTCATTCTTGGACTCTTTTAGACTTTGTGCTGGACATAGAGTTGTCGGCTCAGACTCTTAGCTCAATGTCTAGCACGACCACACTGTAATCCGAAGGAGCTCGGTAACGGCATGTTACAGATTAGAGTGAGGTTTAGGGGGCAACATAAAGGGGGCTGGTCGGCGTGGCTATGCGGGTGTAGTTTGGTTGACACCTCAAAAAGTTGCGCTGGACATCGAGTTGACAGATCAGCCTTTTAGCTCAATGCCTAGTGCTCCCGCACTCTTATTTGAAGGACCAAGGTTCGAGATACACATTGTCCACGTGGAATGAAACCTTGTGTGTGTGCAACCAGACACCTCAAAGGACATTTCTATCTTATGGTCAAGACAGCTGACCCTCCATCAGCGTCTTTTGCGTGGACAACTGAGCTAGACTGCTGGACATATAGAACTGCCCACAACAGAACACAGATAGAATGCTGGGCATATGGAATTTTACAACAGCGACACATGAAAATGTTGTTTTGATACAGCGCTAGACTGCCGGACATATGGAACAATGTTAATGTTGGACAATGGACACACAAAAAAGTAAACAATATAGCGCTTGGCTGCTGGACGTTTCAAAGTGCTTGTTGATGACGTCACGGGGGCTGACTCATCAGGTTAGCGTCGCCGCAGACATTATTGTTCGCAGGAAACAATCCGGGCGGAACGAATTGCTCTTTAGCGTGCGCCGATGAAAAAAGGTACACAATGATCGTAGATCACAAAACCACACAAACAAGGACGACACTTAAATTGAAAAAAAAAAAAAAGACTACCGTCGAACAATCGCGACAATAGCGACACATAAAGAAGACGGGATGTGCGCGTGTGTGGTCGATGTAGCACAACGTGCATGGTTAGTGCGTTCACAGAAAGACCACATAGTCAACAACGGGCGTTTTTTTTTGTCGACCAAACCGAGGAATGAGAAGCATCGACCATCTTACCTTTGCAGTGCTGCTGCTTTTCAAAATGGTCGCGGCTGCTTCCGCCTGACTGCCGGGCACTAGGGGGTGGGGGCAGGAGGGGGAGGGGGGTATTGTGTGCATTCCACGTAAAGCCATGTTGTTGCAGACCGGAAGTAACGTGCACATACATGAGTTAAACATTTATTTAAACATTTTACTTTCTTTTTATAACCTTTTGAGTATGGAAGGAAAGTACATTCATTATTTGATGTTAATGTAAACTTAATTGCTCGTATATTTTTTAATCACATTTTTGAGTATTCTCCATTTGAAATGTCATTTTCATCAGGCGTTGGTTCTTTGTCCCATGACCTCTCAGAGGTTCGCAACCAGTGTCTCGCTGCCGACTTTACTCCTTCCTTTCCCAGCTATAGGCCGTTCTCGCTCCTCCCACAGTGTGAGCCCGTCGCAAGCGCAGATCTGTTTGGGGTTCTGGAAGAGGCCTGCCGACCTTGCAATGATCCCACACGCTATCCTGCTCTCCAAGAAAACAAGATTGTGCAGATCACCTGGACTCAACCATGGTTCTGATCCCCCTCCCCATGCTCTCACTCACCTGGCACCAGAGTTTCCTGTCAGCTTGGAGAGCGGATGACCCCCTCGGCCCAGGTCATCTGGTCCAGCGTCCAACACCAGAGACCGTCCAATCACGTCCCAGACCTTCAGCTGATTGTCCTCAAGTCTGAACGATGCTCTGCCATCAGGTCCAGCAACTATATTTCCCAGATCACCGACATGCTGCACGACGACAACGCAGTCTTTGGGAAGAACACGGTGCACCAGAAAATAGCCACATCCAGAAGAACACCGCACCAGCAAATATTCACATCCAGAAGAACACTGCACTAGCCATTGCTCACATCCACACGCATACTGCACCAGCAAGTACTCACATCCAGATGCACATTGCACCAGCAAGTACTCACATCCAGATGCAAACTGCGCCAGAATGTTTTTACATCCAGGCGCACATTGCGCCGGAAAATCGGGCGGAAGGCAGGGTATGGAGTCCGCATGGAACTGGAGCTGGAGGGGGTGTGGCCTACAGCTCCGCCTGAATTTCAGGAGATTTTCGGGAGAGGCGCTGAACTTCGGTAGTTTCCAGGAGGGTTAGCAAGTATGCCAGAAGCACACTGCACCAGCAATTAGCCACATCCAGAAGCACACTGCACCAGCAATTAGCCACATCCAGAAGCACACTGCACCAGCAATTAGCCACATCCAGAAGCACACTGCACCAGCAAGTAGTCACATCCAGAAGAACACTGCACCAGCAAATAGTCACATCCATACCGACATCTCTCTTATAAACAAGTCATACCCGCTCAGCATCTTGTGGACCACCATGATGTCTTCCAAGTGGGTTGAAGTGTTCGCCACAGCTGCTGACACAAGCACACATTTAAGTTTGCAGTATACCAGAGACAAACTACACTAAGAAGTAGTAGCACATACAAGGGAGGAAAAAGGATGCATTAGTCACTTTTTCTTATATATCTTTTTAACATTTGTTCATATTTATTGCATGCCAAAATCCAAATCAATATAGGTGAAAATGCTGTAAGAACAGGGAAGCCTACTTTTAGCTTGTGTTTGTATTTTTGTTTTAATGAAAGTGTTTAGAATGAATTGAGGACCGCAAATGAGCCCCTGAACCACACCTGTTTTGAATTCTCTTACACATTACAAGTGGATGAAAGCACAATGGTTCTACGCAGTGATCACGTTAAAACGTATTATTAATATGATTTAATGAAGCACATCTGCTGATTGGCTGGTTGTCATGTAACCAGTGGGACTACCTGAGGCAGTCGTCAGTGAGGTCTCCGAGTGCGTGCACGTGTAGGCCGTGGGCTCCGGGCTCCAAGCCATCAATAGTCCCGTCAATCAAGCATCGTCCGGCAGACAACTGCAAGAAACGCACCACTCCTTGGACCCGCCCCTTGCCGGCCAGCATGGCGACCGCTGCACCCTGATCTGTCACATAATCAGGGGGGCCTAAGATTAATTTCGTCTTTGCTACAAATGTTGAATATTCATGTAAATGCCAAAGCCTTAAAATCATAAGGTTCATGCATTTAGGCATAAGCTTGTATGGAGTTTTTTTCCCCTTGTGGGCCATTTGTGACATCACAGATTGACGGACGCATTTATGTGGGCATTCTCGTCCTCTCCCTGTGATGTCACTTCTTGTTTCATGACTTCCCGCCTGTTCTGAGGTCTATAAAATGAATACTTCCACACAGGACTGTTTTGTCAACATGGACAAGAAACTACTATGTTGGATTAGCTGCTTAACTCCAAAGAAAAACAGGGCACCATTTAGATATGGCTTAACATCTACATGTAAACAAGGACAAACAACTAAAAACAATTTTGCGATTAAAAAAATATATATATATTTACCATTGCATTGACCACATACTGAAACTATACTTGGTATCGTCACCGTTGATATTTGTATTTATCTGCCCACCTTTGGTTTCAAGAGCTCTAGCTCAGCGTTAGCCTGGCTTCTTTTATCCTCCAACGACCTGCAGTGTAGCACGTTTAGCTATTCCTCGTACTCTAGCAAAGACACTTGTGAGAAACGGTTTATCATGTTAGACATCCATTGCTTTCCTCCTCTCCAAGGTTCTCATAGTCATCATTGTCACCGACGTCCCACTGGGTCATTATTGTCACCGATGTCCCACTGGGTGTGAGTTTTCCTTGCCCTTATGTGGGCCTACCGAGGATGTCGTGGTGGTTTGTGCAGCCCTTTGAGACACTAGTGATTTAGGGCTATATAAGTAAACATTGATTGATTGATTGATATTTGTCGCCATGAATGCAAATTATAATGACTTAGAAAAACTGCCTCTCAATGTTGAGGGGCATTAGCCACTAGCAAGGACGCGGTCATTTGCTTATCGCTGTCAAATTAGCAGGACAGCTAGAATGTGTCCTGTGACTCCTGTCTATGCAATAATGATAGTATTAAAAACTCTATAATTTGTATTGCGTATCATCTACATCACCTAGCCCTATTGCTATTACAACTTGGTTTGAAAACATAGAATTCTGTATTATTTTTATCTATTTACGGAACGCACACAATATCACCGACACGCAAGAAGAACTGATAAACAAATACAGCTTCTTTTCTGCGGCTTTGTGTCAATATAAGAGTGTGCAGGTGTACCTGTATAATGTTTATGAAGTTTATTTTCAACAGTGTCTGGAACAAAAAAAAATGCAGTGCTTTTTGTTTTCAAGATACATATTTAAACGGTCTACATTTTCAAAAGATACATTTGGATACTGTTGGAAAGGGAGCATGGAGGATTTGTATGGAGGTTAAGTGTGTTTTTATTTAAAATAACTTTAACTGAATTTATGGAATATAATTTTTTTGCATCAAATTAATTCAATTTCATTGAAAAAAATGTGTTTGCAAAATGCCTGTTTCAAAATTCAGCATTTTAAAATTCAGTGTACAAAAATTCCCAGCTTCAAAATGCAAGACCAACTTCCGGTAAATTAAGACTAAAGCAATCGATCCTGTCTCAGAACCAGTCAATGATGTGTCAAGTTTAAAGTCACGTGAAATGGGTTTTAAAAAGAGGCAGGTTATGCAGCACTACACGCCACAGGCCATTTAATCTGCTGTATGTGCTCGGATCACTTTTTATGAACCCTTTTTAACAGTGGAGGTTGCTGTGCATTACTGAAAAAAATCCCCCAAATCAGCCAAAAAAGTATGCAGATACCAAAACATAGTTATAAACCATCTAAAAAATGGAATGAAATATTTTTTTTACTGACTAGGATTTGCAATTGTAGAAATCTGCCTCCATCTGACACTCGCATACAAGGCTTTTTGCTGTGTAAACAAGCCCTGCCAAGACACTTTATTTTACATTGTGTTCTTTGGGGTTTTTGTTTGAATTGAGCACAGGTAAATGTTTTTTTTAAGAAGAGTTGATATTATAGTTGACTTTTTTTTAATATATATCATTTTCAAGCCTTTTTCTCATCTCAAAACACCTCTTATGTTAGGACACTATTATGCAAAACCTACTTTTTGTTGGTAATTTTTTTGTGTATATGGAATCTGCATCAGTCCCCAAAATTGAAAACAAAGCATGGTGGAGATATTTAGTTACGTCAGCGAATGTTTCCATTGATGGGTTAGTTTATGGGACAAGATAAGAGTTTAGGTCCATATCGCTGAGCCCTACACTCAGCCCTACATGCTAACGTGCACAGTTTAGGGATGGTGTATGCGTTTAATTGAGCTTTAAAGCAGGCCTTATGATGGCATTGTGTTTATATTCATGAGTGCACTTATTTGAGAGTTAATAATGAAAATATGATATTTAAAACATGTTATATTGCTACAAAATGTTTTCTGTGTTACAAAAAAATTTCTGCGCTACTAATTATTTTATTTATTTACTAGCACCAGTCTTACTAGTGAAAAAGCTAAGCGTACAGCCCTGCCACCGGGCTGAATTTAAATGTTTATAATAATGTATTATGTCCAGTGAACTGCCTGTTTTTATGTGGTTTCGAACGACCCATGTCGTATGACTTCAAACTTGACACCTCTCTGGCTGGTTCTGAGACAGAATTAATTGCTTGATCCATCCATCCATTTTTTTACCGCTTGTCAATTTTGGGGTTACGGGGAGTGCTGGAGCCTATCCGAGCTGCACTCGGGCGGAAGGCAGGGGAACTCCCTAGACAAGTCGCCACCTCATCGCAAGGCCAACACAGATAGACAACATTCACACTCACATTCACACATTTAGTGTTGCCAATCAACTTACCCCCAGGTGCATGTCTTTGGCGGTGGGAGGAAGACCAAGTACCCGGAGGGAACATGAAAACTCTGAGCCCGGGGATCGAATCCAAGACCCAGCACTGAATTGTAATACTATGATTTTTTTTAATACACTGAATTTTAAAACACACGCATTACACTAACTATTTTTTCCAATGAAATTGTCAGCATCCATCCATTTTCTACAGCTTGTCCCTTTTGGGGTCACGCGGGGTGCTGGAGCCTATCTCAGCTGCATTCGGGTGGAAGGCGGTTTACACCCTGGACAAGTCACCACCTCATCACAGGGCCAACACAGATAGACAGACAACATTCATACACTAGGGCCAATTTAGTGTTGCCAATCGACTTATACCCAAGTGCATGTCTTTGGAAGTGGGAGGAAGCCAGAGTACCTGGAGGGAACCCACGCAGTCACGGGGAGCACATGCAAACTCCACACAGAGAGACCCCAGGGATAGAACACAGGACATTTGTATTGAAAGGCACATGGACTAACCGCTGTTCCAACGTGCTGCCCCACAAAAAAATTTGAGCATATTTTGTTGTAAAAAAAATCAGTTCACAAAATTCATACTCAAAAAATTCAGTTACATAAATTCAGCGTCAAAAAAGCTTTCGTATTAAAGACACAAATTAACCTGCATCTGGTCAGGATGCCACCCGAACGCCTCTCTAGGGAGGTGTTTGGGCCACGTCCGATCGGTAGGAGGCCACGGGGAAGACCATGTTTCCCGGCTGGCCTGGGAACGCCTCGGGATCCCCAGGGAGGAGCTGGACTAAGTGGCTGGGGAGAGGGAAGTCTGGGCTTCCCTGCTTAGGCTGCTGCCCCTGCGACCCGACCTCGGATAAGCGGAAGAAGATGGATGGATGGATGGATGGCAGTGTGTTGAATGTCTATTAGAATAACCAAAGCTCCCTTTTAATTACATCCATCCATGTTCTACCGTTTATCCCTTTCGGTGGTCGCTGGAGCATATCTCAGCTACAATCGGGCGGAAGGCGGGGTAGACCCCCGACAAGTCACCACCTTATCACAGGGCCAACACAGACAGACACACAACATTTAGTACTGACAAGCACTATTATGTACACAACACAGTAGGGTTGGGGGCTCGCACCTTGCTCCTCTAAACCCCCGATGCCTTTAAGCACGGCCCTGCGGTCTGTGCTTTCGATGAGGGCCTGCACCTCCCCACTGGTCAGAGAAGACTCCACCAGGACGCGTCCTTCACTCACGTCCACGCTGACGGACTGCACACCTTAAATCAACATGGTGCTGTGTCACTTTGAACATAGTCACTTCATTGCCGAACAACTTGAATACAAAGTGCTGCATATGATGGATAGATATTTTAAGATGCAATTTGCTATCTCCTTACCGTCTTTTTGCTCCAGAGCAGCTCGGACTTGGTCGGCACAGCCCTCACACTTCATCTGCACCGCAAACTCCAGCTGACAACAACATGAGCGTCAAACTACTTCCACCATAATGCTACTGACTATGCAGCAAGGTTGCTTTTGCGTCATTTTATATGAATAAAAGTGTGAGGTGTGACTGTCAAACCTTTGCCGGCTTGTCGGAATCCATGCTTTTAGCAGGGAGACTTCTTTAGTTAACAGGTAGAAAAGAAACTTCCACAGGCGGAAGTGTCTCAGCTCATCGCGTCGCCATGTTTGTGACGTCAGGATGAGTGCTTCTCTACTGCTATCTGCTGGCCACCACACGCCAGTGCATCTCCTTTCATGTACATAACAACACTTCTAGTACAGCATGATTGCTGTTTCAATTCGACATTCATGTTTATTTTAACCACAATGTGGTTATCTGTTTATCTGGGGGTGTATCTGTTTCGAATTTACATTAATAAAAATCACATGGTTACATGCACAATTTTGAAAACTAGTAAGAAGAGCCTCCTCTTTTTTTACCTCTACTGATAATTCTTTCAACACCATATCTTTCACATTCGACACTTGCAGCATTTGGTTTCAATCAATCATTCAATCAATGTTTATTTATATAGCCCCAAATCACAAGTGTCTCAAAGGGCTGCACAAACCACTACGACATCCTCGGAAGAACCCACATAAGGGCCAGGAAAACTCACACCCAGTGGGACGTCGGTGACAATGATGTATCACCGTTGTCTACTAAACGAGAATAGAATAGAGGGATGGTTTATACAGTGATTTATTGAACTGCATATTTATTCAATTTATTTATTGTCCACTTTGAAAATATATAGACAAATGTGTTTATCTTTATGTTTAAATTTATGCTGTTCTGAAAGATGTTTTGTTTTGTTCAGATTGTTGTTTAAATAAAGCAAAAGGAGAGCAGGGCTCATGCATTTTACAATGGAAATGAAAGAACAAAAAGGCCAATGTATTTAATAAAATTAAATACTAAACTAATATCAGTATTGAAAGAGAGAAAAATACTGACAGTATACAGCTTGTGCAATGTTGAAGGAAAATTAAAAAAGAATGATGACGAAATGTAATGTAATAGAATATATATCATAACACAAAAATATTTGGAAAAAAAAGTATGTATAAGTAAAACTTTTAAGAAAAAATGAGTAAATAGAAAACGAACAAGGAAAGCTGATGGCAGAATAACAATAAGCAAATTTAAAAGCAAAACGAGAGTAGATGAAATGGTTAGTATATAAATAAAAAAAACATGATTCTGTAATTTAGAATAAGTACGGACACAGAAATAGAAACTAGTAAAATTATGATATGAACGGAAAAATAAAGCAAAATGTAAATACTGGCTATAACCAATAACTAATTCAATCAATCAATCAATGTTTATTTATATAGCCCTAAATCACAAATGTCTCAAAGGACTGTACAAACCACTACGACTACGACATCCTCGGAAGAACCCACATAAGGGCAAGGAGAACTCACACCCAGTGGGACGCCAGTGACAATGATGACTATGAGAACCTTGGAGAGGACCTCATATGTGGGCGAACCCCCCATCCCCCACCCCCAGGGGACCGAAAGCAATGGATGTCGAGCGGATTGATGGAATTGATGACGATGAATTAATAACATATATTGCTCTAATTAAAATTGGTATGATCAATGTTATTTTTGATTACTTCATATTGGGTACAGTCTTGCGTCTTTTATCTCCCTTGTACTCCAAACATCCCAGAACAAGCTAGTCCGGTTACTTTCAGACCTGCACCCCAGATTACACTTCACTCCAACCCACTGTTGTATGGTGCAGTGCACTATAAAGATGACAAGAGTCCTGCTGTGGCTCAGTACCGTGTATTCAGGCTGCATGTAGAACTAAGGTTCCTTTACTTTGTGGCATACATTCAATATTTACATATACAAATATTAAATAAATAAAAATATTTTTTAAAACAGACAAGTGAGGAAAGAAAACATATTTGAAAATATAATTTCCATCATTGACTGACATCTGTGGACTGGTTGTATGGGTATGAAAAGAGAGATATTGATCTTGACACTTCATTAACTATGTGATGTTCTCTCAACAGATGACACATTACGTTCTTCAAATACTTTTAGATCAAATTCAATTGGCATTTTCCACAACTACACTAAATTTGGACTTTTTAGAATTTGTTTGTCGACAGGAGCTGTATTATCTTGATACATATTGACGATGACCCGCCCTGCTATACTTCTGATTGGCCCTGAGCTATTTTCGTCTGACCAATCAGAAAGGAGGGGCCGTGCAAGAATAACCGCCCCCAAAGTGCCAAAACGAAGACGGCGCGCGCGCACGTAGGCACCGATCGCACGCAAAAAGGCGCCACACGCGTGCAAAAGGGTGTCGCACGCGCGCACGAAGTGGAGAATCAGCGCACGATAACAGTTTTTATGCCCTTGGATTTTTGGCACTAATGTGACGCCATAGCACCGTGGCTGACACAGGGTGGCGCAGTATGTTAATACAAGTACCCTGTAACATTTCTCCAACTGTAATAAAGTATCCACACTGGAACAATGCAGTCTGTGAATCAACTGTATTTCATCAACTGTATTTTCATCAACTACTAACACCAGATTCAACTTCAGATAGCAACGCCTGATTCAACATCCAATATCAGATATATAAAATACAGCAACAGAAGGTAACATTACATAGTAAGGATAAGAACACATCAAATCACAAGCAATCAGAACATCACTTTTTTTAGATTGATACAACACTCATTTTTTTTCCAACAAATTTCGCAGTCCATGTGTGTTTGAAAGTGCAAACAGTCCATGCATGTTTATTCGAATGTATGTCTGTGTGTGTGTGTGTGTCACGGCCCATGTGTGACCTAGAGGTCAAGTCTGTCAGGAGGCTTAATGGCCTACTGAAATTAGATTTTCTTATTTAAACGGGGATAGCAGGTCCATTCTATGTGTCATACTTGATCATTTTGCGATATTGCCATATTTTTGCTGAAAGAATTTAGAAGAGAACAGCCACGATAAAGTTCGCAACTTTTCGTCGCTAATAAAAAAGCCTTGCCTGTACCGGAAGTAGCAGACGATGTGCGCGTGACGTCAACAGTTGTAGAGCTCCTCACACCCTCACATTGTTTAAAATCATGGCCACTAGCAGCTAGAGCGATTCGGACAGAAAGCGACAGTTTCCCCGTTAATTTGAGCGAGCATGAAAGACTTTTGAATGTGGATAGTGAGAGTGAAGGACTAGAAAAAAAAAGAAAAAAAAGATGAGGGCAGTGGGGGGGATTCAGATGTTATTAGACACATTTACTAGGATAATTTTGGAAAATCCCATATCTGCTTATTGTATTACTAGTGTTCTAGTGAGATTATATAGTCATACCTGAAAGTCGGAGGGGTGTGGTGACCGCCAGTGTCTCTGAGGTAAGCCACGGAGGAGCGAAGAAAGTCGCAGCTGCCTCTTTGACAGCTGCAGGAGGAACGACACAAGCTCCGCTCATGTTTACGGTAAGAGCTGACTTATTACCACAATTTTCTCACCGAAACCTGCTGGTTGACATGTGGTAGAGAACCATGTTTGCTTGACCACTCTGTTCCATAATAAAGCTTCACAACAAACAAAGAAACACCGGCTGTGTTTGTGTTGTTACAGCCGGCTCCAATACACCGCTTTCCACCAACATCTTTCTTATTTGTAGTATCCATTATTAATTGAACAAATTGCAAAAGATTCACCAACACAGATGTCCAGAATACTGTGTAATTATGCGATTAAATCGGACGACTTATAGCCATGATCGGTGCTGGAAGAACATGTCAGCTACCACCGGTGACGTCACGCGCATGCTTCATCATACTCGTCATCATACTCGTCATCATTCCGCGACGTTTTCAACAGGATACCTTGTGGGAAATTTAAAATTGCACTTTAGTAAACTAAACCGGCCGTATTGGCATGTGTTGCAATGTTAAGATTTCCATCCATCCATCCATTTTCTACCGCTTATTCCCTTCATCATTGATATATAAACTATCAGACTGCGTGGTCGGTAGTAGTGGGTTTCAGTAGGCCTTTAATCAGCCTCCCACTCTGGGAGAAAGTCCGACCCTGTAGCACATGGCGCGGTGTGTCTCTGGCCAGTGGAGAATACGGTGGTGACCTTGGGGCCGGTGAAGACCTTGGAGACTCCCCAGCACCACCAACACTGTCTCTGTTGCCACTGCCACTCGCAGGCCGCTCTGGGGTAAATTCTGGTCGAGCAAGCGGTTGGGCAGGGGTTGCCTCAGCTGGTCGAAGATCAATTTTGTTGCGTCGATATGTGGTCCCCTCTACGTCGACCAGATAGGACCGGAGTCCCAACTGCTGCAGGCACACCCCTCTACTCCATCTGCCCGTCTTGTCTCCCGGGAGCGGCTTCATTCTGACGGGCTGGTTGAGGGCACCGAGGCTGCCACAGGGTGGCGCAGTATGTTAATACAATCACCCTGTAACACCCACTTCTCCAAAGTGGGCTGACTCAGGGTGGAGGACAGAGTAAAACAACTTGCACTGAGCCTAGTCTATAAAATCCGCTACACCTCCCTAATACCGAAGTACATGTCAAACTACTTACTTAACGTAAATGACCGCCATAACCACAACACCAGGGGGAGCTCCACAAACCGTACGTTAAACCCAGATTCCGATCCAACAAAGGTCTTAATTCATTCTCTTTCTACGCCACATCACTGTGGAATGCACTCCCAACAGGTGTAAAAGTAAGTGCATCTCTATCCTCCTTCAAAACCGCTCTAAAACAACACCTACAGGCAACTTCAACCATTTACTAATACCCTCCTCCATTCACATCGCATCTCCCTGGATTGTAAATGACTTAATGTAAATAATCAAGTATATGTCTAATGTATAAACTTGTTCTTATGCTATCTGAACTCACTATGTTCTCCGGTGGCTGTACATATCCTACTAAGTAAGACCTACACTGTTTTGAAGTGAATTGTGAATTATATTTATATAGCGCTTTTTTCTAGTGACTCAAAGCGCTTTACATAGTGAAACCCAATATCTAAGTTACATTTAAACCAGTGTGGGTGGCACTGGGAGCAGGTGGGTAAAGTGTCTTGCCCAAGGACACGACGGCAGTGACTAGGTTGGCGGAAGCGGAAATCGAACCTGCAACCCTCAAGTTGCTGGCACGGCCGCTCTACCAACCGAGCTATTGTCCATTTCTCTGTTGATGCAATTTTTGATGACTGAGGTGCTGATATCAACCAAAGCTCCTCATCCTACGCCCCGTATTGTAAATATGTAAATAATTCAATGTACATACTATAATGATTAACTTGTGTGATGACTGTATTATGCTGATAGTATATATTTGTACCATGTATTGATTAACGTGGACCCTGACTTAAACAAATTGAAAAACGTATTCGGGTGTTACCATTTAGTGGTCAATTGTACGGAATGTGTACTGAACTGTGCAATCTACTAATACAAGTTTCAATCAATCAATCAATCAATCAAATGACGTCATATTCATGGTTAATTTCATGAAATAAAGTAGGACATATTTGTCATCAACTCGAGCTTTCCAATTGTACTAAATACAAATTTTATTATATTTATTACCTACTGTACAAACGCGAGTATGTAGCATTTTAAGCATAGCATTTTTCAAATTAATCATTAATGAAGATTGTGCATCTCTTATTTGTTTTTTGTTTTGTTTGGCTTGCTGGTACAAACACACATTAGTTCAATGCTTAAGTTGTTATTTACTAGCTGAAAATTTCCTCTTTAAGTATGTCAAAATAATATTTTCAAATTAATCATTTATTTGGTTGTTTTAAATTGTTTATTCTGACCAGCACAGTGGTTGTCATGTGTTATTATATCCACAAGGGAGCAGTACATGCATATGCCTTGGCGGTAATATGTTGGTTATATGTTGGTTCTGTTGGTTTGCAACATGCTTCCCCTTGGAAAATAAAATGATCATATATGTTTAATTCTCCAAAAATAAAAAAATAAAAATTAATGGGATTTAGATTTGTAATTTGATTATTTCTATGTGGCTTTTTGTTCAAAGCGACGCGACAAGGCGGGAGGGGTAGGATGGGCGCGAGCGTTGAGTGGGGGTCTCCTCAGCGTCCAGAGGACAGGAGGAAAAAGACAAAAAGCTGACTATCTGGAGCAGCTATATGACGTAGATGACAAAGGTTGGTCCTTGCCGGCCCTCTTCGATCTTAACGTGTTAGCTTTTTATTCAAATTGAGCGAGGACATTTGCGTGGCGTTACATGGCGTGTGTGTGCGTGTGCAGGATGCTACAGACGATATCAATGCATGAAGGCAGCCATGCACAACAATACATAATAATCTTTCACCGTTGTCCTTTCGGTCAGGGCTGTTTTTATGACAATCACACGCTGCAGGAATAGAGGTCACACAGATAATCGTTTATGCTCTTTTTCCACAGCACTTCGAAGCAAAATGTCCCCAATCTAGGTTTTACACAGCAGCCACAGCATAGTGATGGTGTCATATGGGCGTTCAACGTTCAGGCTGCGTTGCCACACGCTTTGATTACATTCTTGTCAATACTTGGCAGATGATAGGACACTACATATTTTCAGGTGACTAATAGGACTATAACTAATTTCATGATAATATATATGGTGATTAAGTGGTAGCTGGCCACACATTCAAGTGTGTGAATCCCAATTGGAACACCTTTTTGTTTTTCCACATTTTAATATGACATGTTTTGTACCATTGTGACATAAATAATGTAGTTTTGCAAAAATTGTACATTTACATTTATACAGAGCGCATGCTGGAAGAGACCATGCTGTAATACCATAGTAAGAACTTAATGGTTCTATAAGATACACTATATTGCCAAAAAGTATTTGGCCACCTGCCTTGACTCACATATGAACTTGAAGTGCCATCCCATTCCTAACCCATAAGGTTCAATTTAATGTCGATCCACCTTTTGCAGCTATTACAGCTTCAACTCTTCTGGGAAGGCTGTCCACAAAGTTGCGAAGTGAGTTCATAGGAATTTTCGACCATTCTTCCAAAAGCGCATTGGTGAGGTCACACACTGATGTTGGTTGAGAAGGCCTGGTTCTCGGTCTTCGTTCTAATTAATCCCAAATGTGTTCTAACGGGTTTAGGTCAGGACTCTGTGCAGGCCAGTCAAGTTCATCCACACCAGACTCTGTCATCCATGTCTTTATAGAGCTTGCTTTGTGCACTGGTGCACAGTCATGTTGGAAGAGGAAGGGTCCCGCTCCAAACTTTTCCCACAAGGTTGGGAGCATTGAATTGTCCAAAATGTTTTGATATCCTGGAGCATTCAAAGTTCCTTTCACTGGAACTAAGCGGCCCAGCCCAACTCCGGAAAAACAACCCCACACCATAATTCCTCCTCCACCAAATTTCACACTTGACACAATGCAGTCCGAAATGTATCATTATCCTGGCAACCTCCAAACCCTGAGTCATCCATCAGATTGGCAGATGGAAAGGCGTGATTCATCACTCCAGAGAACACATCTTTACTGCTCTAGAGTCCAGTGGCGACGTGCTTTACACCACTGAATGGTAATTTCTTAGTGGCCCTTCTTGACAAAACTGCCATGTGTAAAATGTTATGGACAAATAGACTAAGAAGTGTTTATTTTATGGATATCAGAGCAGGCGGGAGTGCTTGAGTAGAGAATGAATGACACAACTGTGTTGCCTCAGCAGAGAGGGAGGAAACGGACACGGCATGGCCGAGAATGACCACAAATGTACATCTGTCAATATGTGACATTACAAATGGTCCACTGTTAAGACTGTAAGACAGTGTTCAGGGGCATACACAACTCATGATGTTATGCTTTGGTATTGTTTAACACATGTATCCAACATTGTAACAACATTTATAAGGAAAATTATCATTGGACTTTTTCTGTGGCGCTTTCACTAAGACTGCAAGGGAAGCTCAGGTTCCTCTAAAATGCCAAAAAATTAAGTGGTGAAATATGTCATGTTTACATTTCATTGACTGAATATGTGCTAGAATGTCTTAATTTTTTGGTCTAAATCAGCTCCTTTTTTGACAGGTGCATCATCTTTCTTCTCATTAATCATGGTAGTGTCCCAGTGCATTAAACAGCGTTAAAGCTGAGCGTCCACTGACTTCATTGGGGTAGCACAGAGTGGGTTGTTTCACTGCAGCTATACAAGACGGTCATTGGATGAATGCTGTTTTTTTCCCGCTCAGTGTCTCTGGAAGTGTATGGAAAGTGGGCTTGGCCTCAGCTGGCCTTGATGTTGAGCTTCCGCATGATGATTGCATGATCTGCCTGAGGCTGAATCTATTTTTGCTAGACAGTAAGATAAGTGACTAAGCAATATCAAAATATAAACCACTGCCAAAGCATTTTTCAATGTACATTTTGTTGTTCCGAGTAGATGTCCCCTAAATGATGAGTTCTTTGTACAATATATCATCTTTATATGTTTTATTACTTTTATTGGAGACTGTATTAATGTTTGGAACATGGGTGTCAAACTCTGGCCCGTGGGCCAAATTTGGTTCACCGTGTAATTTAATTTGGCCCTTGAGGCAGTATCAAATTAACATTACAGCTGGCCCGCCGTTATTACACAGCAGCGGTGCCACTGTAACACCGCAATTTCTCACACTTGCCAATCCTCCCGAAGTTCAGTGCCCCTCCCGGAAATCTCCCGGGGCAAGCATTCGCCAGATTTTCACCCGGACAACAATATTAGGGGCTTGCCTTAAAGGCACTGCCTTTAGCATTCTCTAAAACCTGTCGTCACGTCCGCATTTCCTGCATACAAACAGCGTGCAGGCCCACTCGCATAATATATGCGGCTCTTACACACACATAACTGAATGCAATGCATACTTGGTCAACAGCCATACAGATCACACTGAGGGTGGCCGTATAAACAACTTTAAAACTGTTACAAATATGCGCCAGACTGTGAACTCACAACAAACAGGAAAGACAAAAACATTTCGGGAGAACATCTGCACTGTAACATAACATAAACACAACAAAACAAATACCCAGAACGCCTTGCAGCACTAAATATTTCGGGACATTGCAATATATTTTGATATTTACCTCAGAAGGCTGCAAATAGAAAAGAGGCCTTACATTTGTACTTAAAATTTATTTGAAAAGCCATTGATATTTTTTAATTATTATTATTATTATTATTTGAAGCTCAATTTTGCATGTCACTATAAACTTACTGTATATAAGCCTTAATTGTTCAATGTTCAATGCAAAACTTGTTTTGGTCCCTATTAAAAGGTTAATTTGTTCAGTTTTAAATTTTGGCCCACTCTGTATTTGAGTTTGACACCCCTGGTTTAGAAAGTAGCTGAAAAGGAGCTTCCCCTACTTGAATGAGTAATCCTTTTTAAATTTCACAACTTTGGGAAGACTATATGTATGGCAGCTTGCTGATAAGTACAGTTTGTCATTTTTTCCTAAAAATAGCAACGAGAAATATAGAATATCAATGAATATATATATAATCATACCTGGTCGAGGGGGGCATGTTTCTGTGCAGTTCTGGCAGTAGCAAGGTTGGGGGCTCAACCCTGGCTGTGGAATTTAAGCATATCGGCCAAGAGGAGTAGAATGCAGATTTGTCCTGGTAAAGCGTGCTTGATGATCTTCTTTTGGGCAAAATTACAAAATAACTTTTCACTAACAGTTTTCCACGTGCCAAACATTCCCACTTTTCCACAAATTCCACACAGTATTTCACCTCGGCTCTGGCTTTTACATGCACTTTCTACACACATTGCCTTGCTGGTTGTTATTTTGTTCAAGTCTTAAAGCCTATCCCTTGACTACCTCATGTTTCCTCATTTGATGCCATTGTAGAACACAGACAGGGAGAATGTCGCAGAAGAAGATCTTCCTGGCCTTCACGGTTGTTACCATGGTGACTCTGTTGCTGCACAGTGGCGGCCATTGGAGCAGGTGAGTGAGCAAACACTTGAGTAAATAACAACAAGCAATCAGTAACATCAAATATACATCTTTACTTCAGGACTATGCAGGATCTCCACGCAATCTGTCCTGCCCTGTCCTCTAATCGCCCAGCGGGCCTGAAAATGAAGCACACCAACGTGGCGTTCCTAAAAACCCACAAGACGGCCAGCACCACCATGCAAAACCTTCTGTTTCGCTTCGCAGAGCGCAACAACCTGACGGTGGCGCTGCCCGGCCGGGCATGCAGTCACCAGTTCTGCTACCCACGTCTTTTCAGCGCTCACTTTGTGCATCCCCACACGCTTCCGCCAAACATCATCAGCAGTCACATGCGCTTCAGGAAGGCGGAGCTGCACCGCCTCATGCCCAATGACACCATCTACATCACCATACTGAGGGAACCGGCCGCTATGTTTGAGTCCTTGTTCAGCTACTACAACCAGCACTGTGAGAGCTTTAAGGCCGCCAATGGCTCTCTAGAGTCCTTTTTGGAGCAGCCTTGGCACTACTACCGCCCTCAGGACAAGCGCTCCATGTACGCCCGCAACACGGTGACATTTGACTTGGGTGGGGACAAGGACCACGCCTCTACAGACGCGGCGTATGCACAATTCTTGGTAGATGAGGTGGAGCGCGTCTTTTCCTTGGTGATGATTGCTGAGCACTTTGACGAGTCGCTTGTTCTGCTGCGTCACCTTCTCTCCTGGGACCTCGACGATATTGCGTATGTGAAGCTCAACATGCGCACGGCCAGCTCCAAACACCAGCTCACCCCAGGCCTCTCTGCTAAAATCCGGACATGGAATTGGTTAGACGCACGCCTCTATGACCATTTCAACTCCTCATTGTGGCACCGGTTGTCAGTTTTGGGCCCGGCCTGCGTGGCCCGGGAGGTTCGCCTCCTCCGGGTAGCCCAGGAGAGGTTGCTCCAGAGTTGTTTCGGTGGGCGTAGTCCTCTCTTTCGCCCAGCAGCGCAAATAGAGTACAAGGAGCTGCGGCCCTGGCAACCCAGTGCCAAAGTGGAGATAGTGGGCTACGACCTTCCCACCAACCTGAGCCGTGGATTCTCCAGCTCTGCCTACGAACCCTGCCTGAAGCTTATTATGCCTGAGGTTCAGTACACCAAGGTCTTGCTTCGTTCCCAATCAATTCGCTACCGTCAGAGCCACCAGCCGTGACTTTCGCTGCAGTCTCAGATGGGCTGATCACAGTCAAGACCTCTAGAGAACCAAGCCTCGTAGAGGACCCTGCGGGATTGAACAGAGACTATGCCCACCCAGACCCATGGGACAACACTGCTCGGACACAAGCTGGGCAGATGGGTGCACAAAGTGTCGTGCTCCTTGGATAGTGTTGAATAAGGCAGGGGTCTTGGGAAGAGTCTCCCTACTTTCTGTGCCTCCTTCCATCTTATGTTTGGTCTCCAGCTGCCCCTTATTCTGACTCATAGAAACATCAGCTGACATGTCACATGAGTCACGTCCAGTGTTAGGAAAAATGGCGCTATAAAATAATGGCGTTACTGACATTGTTACTTTTACCAGTAACGAGTAATCTAATTATGGTATTTACTTGTATGTACTTTACTACGCCGTAACAGATGCCTTTAATGTAAGGTGGTACACTACTTTCGATGTGGCTGCATGTCAACAAGATAGCCTCAGAAGCACAGCAAGTTAAATGCAGGAAGTAACTTTTTAGTAATAAAAGCAACAACCTGCACCACACTAAAATTAACTTGGTATTAAATAGGAGGGGGGACAAAGCAAACAACATGCAGGCTAAGTAAACACCCACACACACACACATACACACACTCCCACAACTGCCATGAGGGAAAAATGAGCAATGATTGATGTGACAAACTTGCCATCCGTTTGTGGACAAGGAGAAAAAACAGCCATTGAAGCACATTTAATCTCTTTATTACTTAGCACTAACACAATCCAGTGAAATGATTTAACATAGCTGCCGGCCCTGCATGTAAACTACCGCTGCTACGTTTATGAACACAGCTAAGTTAAAATGCTGCTCAGTGCATGCTGTCGCTGACGTCACACATCACTTGGCAACAGGTACACAAGCTCACACACTCCGCCCTCATAAATTGTCTCTGAACTGCAAATGCCAGATATTTCGAGTTTTTGTTTTTTTAAGTAACACTTTTATTACTTTCTGTAATAATTAATAAAATTAATTTAAAACAAATATTGTTAGTAAATCAAATACTTTTTGGTAAAGTAACAAGAAACTATAATTCATTACTTTTAGAAAGTATTTTTTCTGAACACTGGTCACATCCACAACCAGAAGGTTGAAGAGGAACTGCACTTTTTGGGGGAATTTTAGCAATCCTTATGTTGGACAATGTCTTCTTTTTTTGTGCATTCTAAATTGGAAAAACTTGCTAACAAGAGGCAGTTGCCAATACAGGTAATGGGGATTGGATCTACTCATATCACGCTCGTGGTGCATTGTGATACGGGATTTAGTTCTCCCCAGGGATGCAAAGGACACTCCGGATGACAACGTAATGGTAAGATAATTTAATAACTCAGACACAGTACAAAACGGGCAGAAATAAACAAAAGAAACGCTTGCCGAACGCACGGGAAGCTAATGCTAACACTTAGCATGGATTCAGGAAACACTACAGCAGCATGCCGAACGCACAGGAAGCTAAGGCTAACACTTAGCACAGATTCAGGAATCAGAAACATGAACGCGATTGTTGCTTACCGCAAAACAATGGACCCAGGCTGCTTAAATAATGAAAGTAATTACAACACAGGTGCGCGTCCGGAAATAAGTGGCAGGTGAAACTAATAAGTAACTATGGTAACAGAACAAACAAGAAAGTGCAACTAGGAACTAAGTCAAACATTAGCAGAACAAAAAATATTCAAAACCTAAACATAATATGATCCGGGCAGCGGATCATAACAACTCACCTTCAAAAGCCTTATACAACACATCAAAATCTCCAACATTTTATACTGTATACATGTTGTAAGTGTATGTGTAATGTCATAACAAACACATTAATGACAGCATTCATTTTTATTCCGTATTTTGGTAATTTTTAGCTTTTTTTGCCGCAGGGATTTTACAGAGTTTGCTACTAACTTTAACAAAAAACAACTACCACTAGTCATGGCAGACTTTGTGAAAGCTAATTACGACAACTTTGGGAAATTATGATCCAGAACCTTATACTTTTGAGCCTGAATATACAGAGGGTGAGCTATGAGTTTTAGAAGCTGGGTGCTAAGCAGATCATGATTTAGTAAAACACTAAGCATCATTTCTGCAGTATTGCTGAGTGCTAAACAAGAAATACAAACTATGAACATGAAACACAAAACAATCACTTACTGTACAATGTCTGCTCTCAGCGGTATGTCGACTTTTGGGATATTTATCTCAAGATGTGTTCCCTGTATAGATTATGAATTCATCATAATCCTCAATTGTCAGGTAAAAAGATGGGAGCAAACAAGCATATTGCTGTGTCTTCCTAAAGATGTCGAAGGGTCTACGTTGATTGTAAATGTTGACCAACTTCTCAGCTTTTGGACACAACCTTCTACTAAGCTTAAGGGGTGTGCAGACTAGCTGGCTGTGTCAGAGTTATTTGTTGACGAACCCCAAGATGCAGAGATGGAGGCAGGCATGGAGTGAGCAAACATGATTTGAATATAAATACTAAGACAAAACCAAACAAAGGGTTCAAACCAAAAGCGTGCACGTGGGCGGATAAAAAACAAAAGGCCTTTAGCATAGCTAACAAGAAACAAAAAGGAACTTTAGCATGGAAACTAGAGGATAACAAACAGAAAAACTGGAAATAGCTACTGGCTAACAAAAACAGCTTACCGCTACGACGACCAGGACAAGATGTAGCACGACAGGTAATAGCTGAAATAATGCCAGACACGACAGGTAGCAAAGACACAAGAGTGACATGAGGTAACGACAATACAAATGACAATACAATGATCCAGCAAATGACACAAGACAAAGGAGGTACAAATAGGAGCCGGCTGATTGGCAACAGGTGTGACCAGATGACAATCAGCCGCAGCTGAAGGGGAATACAGCACTCAGGGAACAAGACAGGAAGCTTACAAAATAAGAGCAATAGACAGGAACTAAGGACATGAAATACTAAACACACTGAGGAGGAACACAGCACTCAGGGAACAAGACAGAAAGCTGACAAATTAAGAGCACTTGACAGGAACTAAAAGACAGGAAATACTAAACACAGGAAACAGACAAATGCAGAGGAAAAAACTAAAACATAGACAAACTGTCAGGGGCAAGCCTGACATTAGCCCCCCCTCCCATAACGGATACCAGACGTTTCACGAATCCTCCCCTCCTAGAAAAAAAACAGTCCAAAGTCAAGGGAGGGTGGAGGGAGGACAAGGTGGTGGGCCGCCAGCCCAAGTGTCCCCGCACCCAGCGGGGAAGAGTCAGGTGGCGACGGCGAATGGAACGCCGCTGCCATTTGCGAAGCGGTCGCCTATGAAATGACCACCTCTGTGGCCGACAGGTGTATGGTGGTGCCCTCTGCTGGCCCACCGGACAGGATGGCGGTGGCGCCCCCTGCTGCTGGCCCACCGGAGTGCGTGGTGGCGCCCTTTGCTGGCCCACCATAGTGCGTGGTGGTGGCGCCCCCTGCTGCTGGCCCACCGGAGTGCGTGGTGGTGGCGGCCCCTGCTGCTGGCCCACCGGAGTGCGTGGTGGTGGCGCCCCCTGCTGCTGGCCCACCAGAGTGCGTGGTGGAGTCTGCTGGCCCATTGAAGTGCGTGGAGGAGTCTGCTGGCCCATCGGAGTGCGTGGTGGCGCCGTAGGTTGCAGACCCACTTGAGGTGATGGCGCTGTTTGTTGCAGACCCTCTTGAGGTGATGGCGCCGTCTGTTGCAGACCACCCAAAGATGATGGCGCCGTCTGTTGCAAACCCACCGGAGATGATTGGGGCATCTGCCGGCCCACCGGCGATGATGGCGGCGTCTATTGCAGACCAACTTGTGATGATGGCGCGGTAGGTTGCAGACCCACCGGAGATGATGGCGCCGTAGGTTGCAGACCCACTTGAGATGATGGCGCCGTATGTTGCAGACCCATCGGAGGTGGTGGCGCCGTAGGTTGCAGACCCACCGGAGGTGATGGTGGCGTCTGTTGCAGACCAACTGGGACGAGAAGTAGCTGTGCATCCCCAGCTGCACAGCTACTGATAGCCCCCCTCAAGGGACTTCTCCAAGACATCCCCAGATAGGCCCACAGTCAACAGGGGTGGGTGGGAGAGGGCTTGAAACGCGGCAGAACTTCTCTCTAATTTAGCAATTAGCTCTAGCGCTAAATTGAGCCTCTCCGCCATGGACAACTCTGCAGGGTTCGTATTTGGCTGGATCATTCTGTCAGAGTTATTTGTTGACGAACCCCAAGATGCAGAGATGGAGGCAGGCATGGAGTGAGCAAACATGATTTGAATATAAATACTAAGACAAAACCAAACAAAGGGTTCAAACCAAAAGTGCGCACGTGGGCGGATAAAAAACAAAAGGCCTTTAGTATAGAAGCTAACAAGAGACAAAAAGGAACTTTAGTTAAACTTTAGTTAAACTATATGAATTAGTATCAATAAGAGGAATACATTGAATTGTGTGTGTGTGTGTGTGTGTGTGTGTGTGTGTGTGTGTGTGTGTGTGTGTGTGTGTGTGTGTGTGTGTGTGTGTGTGTGTGTGTGTGTGTGTACAAACAATCCTATATGCAGTTTGAGTAATACTAATATTCTGCAAATGTAAAAACAAATATGAATTCTGACTAAAGAATTGGTGCCGATGGAAACTAAGAAAAGGGATTTGGGTACACTATCTGGAGTACAGGGCAGGCTAGTGGGGGATCTTATGTTCGTGGATCACTCCTCTGGCAGGGGGCTCCCCTCGTCTCTTTTAATGCACAGCATAGGACACATAATAAGTACACTATCTGGAGTACAGGGCAGGCGAGTGGGGGATCTTATGTTCGTGGATAACTCCACTGGCAGGGGGCTCCCCTCGTCTCTTTTAATGCACAGCATAGGACGCATAGCAAGAGTGGTCCTCAGGTCCTGTTGATCAGGGCAGTAGCTCCACAGCCACAGATCCACTTTTAACCACTAATATCACAGTCAAAATGAAAGCTTGTTCCCATAGGCACCATAAACTGTTAATAATGTTTAGACAAAAGTGTATATTATATATACTATTATAAATATAGTATTTATATAGGTGTGTGTGTGTGTGTGTGTGTGTGTGTGTGTGTGTGTGTGTGTGTGTGTGTGTGTGTGTGTGTGTGTGTGTGTGTGTGTGTGTGTGTGTGTGTGTGTGTGTGTGTGTGTGTGTGTGTGTGTGTGTGTATATATATGATGGACATATGTGTATTTTGGGTATATGCATTTGTGTATGAATGTGATTATGTGTGTATGTGTATGTATGTATGTGTATGTATGTATATATATATATATATATATATATATATATATATATATATATATATATATATATATATATATATATATATATATATATATATATATATATGTATGTATATATTCGTTTAAATATATATAAATTGTATATATGTGTGTGTATATATATGTGTGTGTACATATGTATATATGTAAGTGTGTGTGAATTTAAATGTATTATATTTAGATAATATATAGCATCTAAGCAGCAACCACTGAACTGAATTATATTATATATATTATTGTATTATATATTGTAAATATATATTGTATATGTATAGGGGTGGGACCTAATAAGTTTACTTCTTCCCACTCCCTTTTGAGCCAATCTTGACATCTACAAAAGATTAGTCACATGTAATGTTTTCAATGTAGGTGTAAAAATAATGTATTTATATATTTATTTTGTATTTTATGTCATTCTCTTCTTTTATTTGCATGGCTCAAAATAAACCATTCATTCATTAATTCATTCAACTTTAGCATGGAAGCTAGAGGATAACAAACAGAAAAACTGGAAATAGCTACTGGCTAACAAAAACAGCTTACCGCTACGACGACCAGGACAAGATGTAGCACGACAGGTAATAGCTGAAATAATGCCAGACACGATAGGTAGCAAAGACACAAGAGTGACATGAGGCAACGACAATAAAATGACAATACAATGATCCAGCAAATGACACAAGACAAAGGAGGTACAAATGGGAGCCGGCTGATTGGCAACGGGTGTGGCCAGATGCCAATTAGCCGCAGCTGAAGGGGAACACAGCACTCAGGGAACAAGATAGGAAGCTTACAAAATAAGAGCACTAGATAGGAACTAAGGACAGGAAATACTAAATACACTGAGGAGGCACACAGCACTCAGGGAACAAGACAGGAAGCTGAAAAATTAAGAGCACTTGACAGGAACTAAAAGACAGGAAATACTAAACACAGGAAACAGACAAATGCAGAGGAAAAAACTAAAACATAGACAAACTGTCAGGGGAAAGCCTGACAGGCTGAGGTTCTCACAGACATCTTCAACACTTTGTTGACCCAGGCTGTGGTACCATTATGTTTTAAGACGGCCACAATCATTTCAGTGCCTAATAAAACCCACAATCTCCTCCCTCAATGATTATCGCCCTGTGGAACTCACCCCCATCATAATGAAGTGCTTCGAGAGGCTACTAAAGGAATACATTGTCTCCAGACTTCCCCCCACATTCGACCCATACCAAATTGCTTATCGCCCTAACAGCTCCACAGAGGATGCCATCTCCTCTGCACTCCACCTGAGCTTAGAACATCTGGAAGGAAAGGACACACACGTGCGGATGTTGTTCCTGGACTTCAGCTCGGCGTTCAACACCATCATACCGCAGCACTTGGTGAGCAAACTGGCCCCCCTTGGATTCAGTACCCCACTAAGCAACTGGCTGCTTGACTTCCTAACAGACAGACACCAGTCTGTGAGAGTGGGCGACAACACCTCCAGTGCTATATATCTGAGCACCAACTCCCCACAGGGCTGCGTTCTGAGTCCGCTGCTGTTCACGTTGATGACCCATGACTGCTGTGCCAGGTCCACTACTAACCACATTGTGAAGTATGCGGACGACACAACAGTAGTGGGCCTCATCCGTGACAACAATGACATGGACTTCAGGGAGGAGGTGAAACATCTGGTTGACTGGTGCAGAACCAACAACCTGGTCCTGAATGTCGGCAAGACCAAGGAGATCATTGTTGACTTCATGAAGCACCAATCTAGCCCCGCTCCACTCTTCTTTAACGGCACAGCAGTGGAGATGGTAAGCAGCACCAAGTTCCTGGGGGTGCAGATAACTGATAATATGACCTGGTCCTTACACTCCGGAACTCTTGTAAAAAGAACTCAGCCGTGCATGCACTTTCTGCATCGGATAAAAAGAGCACAGCTCCCTCCCCCCAATCTCACCACATTCTACAGAGGCACTACAGAGAGCCTACTGACCAACAGCATCTCTGTCTAGACTGGAGCCTGCAGTGCCTCAGACTGGAAGTTTCTGCAGAAAGTGGTGAGGACGGCGGAAAAGATCATCAGGACTCCTCTTTCTCCTATCCAGGAGATCGCAAAAAGCCGCTGCCTGACCAGGGCTCAAAAATCTGCAGACTCCTCCCACCCCCACCAAGGACTGTTTTCACTGCTGGACTGTAGAAAGAGGTTCCGCACCCTCCATAGCAGAACCTCCAGTTTCTGTAACAATTTCTTCCCTCAGACCGTAAGACTCTTGAACGCATCATAATAATCCACACGATTTCCCCCCAAAATGGATTAACTCGCTGGAATATAAAGACAATATAACATACATCTATAAACGTGAATACATACAGTATGCAAAAGTGCAATATATTTATCTGTACGGTAACCTATTTATTTATATCTGCACCTTTTTGATTTTTTATACTGCACTACCATGAGCTAATGCAACGAAATGTTGCTCTTATCTGTACTGTAAAGTTCAAATTTGAATGACAATAAAAAGGAAGTCTAAATCTATTATATAAGTGCGAGACATAATATATAATTTAGCACAAACTATTACTAACTCAGACTCGATGAAGCAGCTCAGTAGGTCAAAAGCTGCAGTAGCTACGTTACCTTCATCGTCAATCCGCCGAATTACTAAAAGTAGTTCCTCCGAGTTAGCAATAACATTGTCGATAACACCTGGTTAATATTCAGGTATTATTCATGTGTTATTGGGGTGTTTTTGTTGAGGGCTTTTTAGGCAGAATAGACGACTCATATTTTCTACATTGTTAGCGGTCTCGTAGTAGCGTTTTTTTCTGATTTAGATTGCACAAAAAAAGAGAAACCCATATGTTCTTGTCTCACATAGGGATTGTGAGTAATGGGGAAATATGCAAAAAATTCCAAAAAAGCGCAGTTCCCCTTAAAAAGCTGTCAAGTCAGCTGACCAACTCCAACAAAAACAGCTTCAGATTTTGATGTCTTTTATAGGGACGGGTACCGAAACCTTGGTCCATAATTGTGGACAGTAGGAACTACAAAAATAATAAAAGTAGGTATCAATGCTATATAAATGCAGACTCAGACACTTGACAATGATATTGTGCAAGTAACATCTTGGAAGTTGGCACACATATTCAACATATTTACTTTTAAACTTTAATGCCGACCATAACCTAACAACAGCGGCCCTAAGAGCTCAACACAGCACTTCATCATTATGCACAAATGATGGTCACGGCGAGCAAGGTGCATTCTCAAACTTTGAAAATGTGAGCATCAAAAATGCAACACCAGCAAGTTGTTTCTTTTGTACTTTCTGTTCTATATTGTTGCTGGTTTTGTTGCAATAGTCATGATAATTCAATGTAATACTTAGTGTACTATTCTGTTCAACCTGAATGGCACAACATTCCGTAAGAACATAAAATGTATTGTTTTTTAAAAGGAATGTTTTTCATGTTTTGATTCTAATATGAGCACCATTTAAGCACCGACACCGTTTTAAAAGTACAGGTTCTGTACTAGTATCAGTTATATTGTAAACGACACCCATATCTCACTCACTGGTAAAATTGGACTTCAGGAGGAAGCGATGGGGCACAGAATAGACGTTTAAGTGTGCTTCCATTGTGTTACCATGACAACCAGTGTGAAGAGTTTGTAATGTTTTGTATTTTGCAGAGGTACTAACTTTATTCCCTGGAGGCCATTCAGTGTACATACTTGACAAAAATACGACCACTTCACTTCTGAGTTTGTGTGTATGTGTCCCACATCTCTGAGAGGGGCGGGGCCTCAAACACAATCAGCGCGGACATCAAATGCAAATAAAATAAACATCTCAGTGGGTCTTTAGGAATGTCATTTTCTCAATGAAACTTAATCTCACCATGGCTAAGCATGATGTGAAGCCTGACCCGGATCGGCACCCAGGCTAGTATTAGCTGCACTGAATAAGTCCAAATGCAGCATTGTTTCAAAACCAGTTTAAAGCGCACTTATCACAATGATCACATTATTATCATCATTACTGTCTCTTGTTAAAATTACAGACAGAAGGGTGAACATTGTAACAGTCAGGTGAGTATGACCAGCCAAAAACTGTAGTCAAGTAACAGTAATGGTATTGTTACTTTAGAACAGTGATTGTCAAACTGTGGCACGTGTACCACTAGTCTTACGCGGGCTCCTTCCAATACGCCAAATAATCACTTGATTAAAGTACAGTGTTTTATTTTGTTCTATTCAGAGGTGTGTAATGTTATAGTGGCCACAAATATTGAATATACTTGTTAAGTAAGACCTCTGCCTTTTTTTCAATGAATATGTGGGCCTACTACGCTACTGCATTTTAATGTGGGTGATTATGGTGGTACTTGGATAGCCATGTTTTTTCGGAGGTGGTACTTGGTGAAAACGTTTGAGAACCAATGCTTTAGAGTAATATGACTCAAATAAAAGTAGTCATACAAATAATTATTTGTGTAGCGATGCTCGTGCTTGGGTTCCCTTAGGATCACAGGCATTGGCACCACACTCAAGGCAGCGTTTACAATCTTTAATTTCTACACACAATTAAACAGTCTCTCGTGGCTTTTCAGCCCAGCATTTCCAATCATTAGTCTTTTGTTCACCAGTCTATTCGGCTTTCCAGCCGCTCTCCCTACTCCGTGTCGCTTCCGCGTCCTACCCCTCGTCAAGGTCTCCCACGCTGCTAATAAAAGAACAGGTGATTAGATAACTCATTCCAGCTGAGATTATCCACTCACCTGTCAGCTGCTTCATGGCCGGCCCCTGCACACACCCCGCCCGCGGGGAGCGCGTGGACCACGCCCCTCCCCACATGCCTCCACCGCCAAACTCAGGCCGGACCACTGTCCGGCCGCGCACACTCCCCCCCACCGCTGGGCGAGAGAGGAAGTCGGCCACGGCCATTTGCGCGCCCGGCCTGTGGACCACCCGGAAGTTGTAGGGTTGTAATGCAAGGTACCACCGGGTGATCCGTGCATTGGCGTCCTTCATGCGGTGGAGCCACTGGAGCGGTTTGTGGTCTGAGCAAAGACTGAAGGCGTACCCCAGCAGGTAGTAGCGGAGGGCACCGACCGCCCACCGGATGGCAAGGCACTCCCTCTCCACCGTGCTGTACCTTGCCTCCCGGTCCGAGAGCTTAAAGCTGATGTAAAGTATGGGGCGGTCGACGCCCCCCACCCGCTGTAACAGCACTGCCCCTACTCCCCGGCCCGACGCGTCCGCCTGCAGACAGAAAGGGATGTTAAAGTTCGGCATGTGCAGTACTGGCTCCTCACAGAGGGCTGTCTTTACCTTCTCAAAAGCCAGCTGGCACTGCTCCGTCCACTGGACCAGTTCTGGAGCAACCTTTCGGGTGAGGTCTGTCAGTGGGCTGGTCCAGTCCGCGAACCGGGGAATGAACCAGTAATAATGACCGTAGTGGCTGAAATCGCCTTTTTTGGCATAAAAAAGTACATAACAAGGTGAAATAATCAGAGTTTTCCTTACTCGTGGATGGATTAAAAATTGTGAGCCTTTAATGATTTCGCCGTCATTCAGGCTATTCACATAAGGCAAAAACAATAACCATTTAATATTGGAATATTTGCTGTCCCAAAAATGTATTGTCTACCTTGACAGCTTACTGTAAAGAATATATACACCAAAGTAAGCCTTTATATGTACTTTTTTAGAGACATCAAGGAGAACGAATATTTGCTGCTTCATTCGACGTGATCCAATACTCGTATTTTAAAAATATGACATTTTCTTTAACTTTAAAGGCCTACTAAAACCCACTACTACCGACCACGCAGACTGATAGTTTATATATCAATGATGAAATATTAACATGCCAATACGGCCTTTTTAGTTTACTAAATTGCAATTTTAAATTTCCCGTGAGTTTCTTGTTGAAAACGTCGCGGAATGATGACGCGTACGTGTGACGTCACGGAGTGTAAGGAAATATTAGCGCTGCATCAAACACGGCTAAAAGTCGTCTCTGTTCATGGCGTAATTACCCAGTATTTTGGACATCTGTGTTGAGGAATTTTTTGCAATTTGTTCATTTAATAATGGAGACTATAAAGAACAATGGTGTTGGTGGAAAGCGGTGAATTACAGCTGTCTATAGCACCGAGACTCAGCCTGTGTTTCTATGTTTGTTGCAAAGCGGAGCGGTCTAGCGAACATATTTTTTGTCTACGTCCTCCAGCATGTTTTTGGATGGGGAAATTGTGATATATACAGTATCTTATCGGAGATATCAATGGATTATTTGTCGTCCTGCAGCAGCTGTCATGTCAAAAAAGGCAGCTGTGAGCTTGGCTCCTCGGCTTCTCGTGTTCACCGCAGCCATCCCACCTCAAGGTATGTCTTTACAATCTTTAAAATTTCACCAAAACACTATTAAAACAATAAGCAGATAAGGGATCTTCCAGAATTATCCTGGTAAATGTGTCTAAAAATAGCTGAATCGCTCACAATGCAATCGCCTTTTTTTTTTTTACTTTTTTTTTTTATTATTTTTTTTTTCTAGTCCTTCGCTATCAATATCCTCAGCCACAAATCTTTCATCTTCGTTCAAATTGATGGGGAAATTGTTGTTTTCTTGGTCCGAATAGCTCTTTTGTTGGAGGCTCCCATTATAAACAATGTGAGGATGTGAGGAGCCCTCACAAGGGTGATGTCATCGTCTGCGACTTCCGGTACAGGCAAGGCTTTTTATTCGCGACCAAAAAGTTGCGAACTTTATCGTCGATGTTCTCTACCAAATCCTTTGCAGCAAAAATATGGAAATATCTCAAAATGATCAAGTATGACACATAGAATGGACCTGCTATCCCTGTTTGAATAAGAAAATCTCATTTCAGTAGGCCTTTAAGAAGCTCATGGGTGGATGAATGAATAAATTAATAAATGAATGCATCTGATATCTATCATTGATTATATTTTAAGAAGTTTCAAATTGAACATTCACAAATAACCTTACCAAAAGTACCCAAAGTACCAGAGATGGAGTTATGGTGGGGTGCATTTTCAGGCAAGACGTTGATTCCAGCTGCCTGAAAATGCACCCCCTATCTATCTCTGGCTAGGAACCTCATGGAGACATGAAACTCACCCTGGTTACTCATCCTTACCCTGTCCTGTATACAGTGAAAATCATGTGATGATCGGACCTCCAGAGGCGTAGTTAGGGGGCAGGGGTGCATTTTCAGGCAGGACATTGAGTCCACCTGCCTGAAAATGCACCCCCTATCTATCTCTGGCTAGGAACCTCATAGAGACATGAAACTCACCCTGGTTACTCATCCTTACCCCCCTGTATACAGTGAAAACCATGTGATGATCGGACCTCCAGAGGTGGAGTTACGGGGGAGGCATTTTCAGGCAGGACGTTGAGTCCACCTGCCTGAAAATGAGTAACCTGTTACCCTGGTTACTCAACTATTAAACTATTGCACCATTGTCATTTAGCAGCTCTAACAGCTGCTTTTTGTCTGATGTTATAGTGCAAGTACTATGTATCAGACATCATACTTTAATGGAAAAAAATACCTTGTTGACCCCAGGCATCTCTGGATGTTCCTTTCTGATTCCCCCAATGGATCCAAAAAAAGGCATCTCCTCTCATGTGGGTAGATGACCTTTGTATTTTTAACATGGAAACAAGATAAGTGAGGCACAAACCTACTATTGGACAGATTAATGTGTAAGATTGAAATGGTACATGAAAATGTTTTCAACTTCAGAAATGGCATTTGAAAGGGAGTTCAACCCTTCAAAGTATAGAGGGCTGTACACAGCACGTCCATAATGCACCCCGCAAAGTCACACTGGAAGTGGGGGGAAAAAAGCTGGGAAAGTAGGCAAAAGTCCTCAAAGTGTTCAAAAATCAGTCCCGGGGTGGAGTCCCACAAATCCTGCAGCTGGCCTCCCGAGTCCAGGGATGCCCGGCACGTCCATAATGCACCCCGCAAAGTCACGCTGGAAGTCCCACAAGTCCCGAAAATGCAAAAAATTAATAAAAATCCAGGGGCCAGATTTTGGACGCCGGCAAGCCGCATTCGGCCCGCGTGCTGTAGTTTGGAGACCAATGTCAAAACTTTACCCCGGCCGGGTATTTTTTTCGTTGGAGTTTATAGAGAGTAAATCCAGCATAAAATTGGCATTATAAACAAAGAGAGGGAGTTTAAAGGGGCAAAATGTCCCGCTGCGTGCCTCCCGAGTCCAGGCATGCCTGTCACGTCCGAAACGCACCCCACATAGTAACCAGGGAGGTGGGGAAGAAAAGGTGGGAAAGTGAGCAAAAGGGTTAGGGTTTTTATAGACGTTCCGTGCCGGGGGGGGGGGGGGGGGGGGGGGGATAAGGATGAGTGACCAGGGTGAGTGTCATGTCTCTGTGAGGTTCCTAGCCAGAGTTAGATGGGGGGTTCATTTTCAGCCAGGTGGACTGAACGTCCTGCCTGAAAATGCACCCCCCCGCCCCCCTAACTCCGCCTCTGGAGGTCCGATCATCACATGGTTTTCACTGTATACAGGGGGGGGGGAGGAGGGGGGGGGGGGTGAGTAACCAGGGTAACGGGGACCGGGGGGGGGGGGGGGTGAGTAACCAGGGTAACAGGGACTGTTCTCTAGTTGGAAGTTAACTTTTCTATTTACGCAGAAGACAGGGCCTTGTGGTTAGAGTGTCAGCCCTGAGATCGGTATAGGTCGTGAGTTCAAACCTTGGGCGAGTCAAACCAAAGACTATAAAAATGGGACCCATTGCCTCCCTGTTTGGCACTCAGCCTTCAGGGTTGGAATTGGGGGTTAAATCACCAAAATGATTCCCGAGCACGGCCATCGCTGCTGCTCACTGCTCCCCTCACCTCCCAGGGGGGTGGAACAAGGGGATGGGTCCAATGCAGAGTGTAATTTCACCACACCTAGTGTGTGTGACTATCAGTGGTACTTAAACTTTTTAACGTTAACATAAAAAAAAAAACAAGGGTGGCCAAAGTGTTGCACAGGGAACATAAGACAATAAAAACGGTATGAGCAATAAAACAGTGAAGAATACAATATACAGTAATAAAGTATCCGCAAATTTGATTCAAAACTGTTGCGGTAACACAAGATAAAACCAAGGAGCTATTTGCAGAATGCTACAGTGCTTAGGTCGAATTGGTGAAACAGAGTCATGTGACAGCCTCCGCTGAAAAAACATGGTAGAGCGCAATATATGTATGTGTGGGAAAAATCACGAGACTACTTCATCTCTAAAGAACTGTTTCATGAGGGGTTCCTTTAATTGTCAGGAGATTTTAATGGAAGCATTCACATACCATGGTTTATATAGGGCACAGAGTGGGTAGGTACAGGCAGGCGTAGGGACGTGGTGATTGGCTCATGTGTTACCTAGGAGGTGTTTCCGTCTGTGACAACATGCTGATATAATTTCACCACGCTTGTTGAGGGATGACAGGTCTGGGTGATATCTAATAAACAGTTTCTCTTTTAAACATGGTTTGCATCTTTTATTACCACTGTTGTAAGGTGTGCTGGATGCAAGAATATGGCGTGTTATTGAATATTCAACATTATTGTCTTTGAGGTTTTTCCCACACATACATATATATATATATATATATATATATATATATATATATATATAACTTGAATACACCTCACGGTGATGCTTGGACACATCATCAGTGATAAACCCGGGGTCATAGGGTGTTTCGGGTCTTTAATCATCAGACACCCTCGCCCGGGCGACCCAGATCAGACCCCGGCCTGTGTCCAAGTAGCGCACCACGGATCCCTCCTACGGATCCACAGCCACCGGGAGGCTTTTCCTGCGGCCTCAAGGATGTTCTTGGTGGCTTTTCTGGATTGCAGTCCTCTGATGCCAAGGATTCTGAACACACGCTGCACCCAATTTCGACTGGTTCGCAGCGGGCTCTCCAGCCGTTACTCCGACACTCTGCAGTGAGCTCAGCGTATTTGGACCTCTTTCGCTCATTTGCTTTGTCAATCCGCTCCTCCCAAGGGACAGTCAGCTCCAGTAGCACCACTTGCTTGGTTGACTCCGATGTTAACACCATGTCTGGGCGGAGTAACGTTGTAGCGATGTTGGCCGGGAACTTCAGTTGCCTTCCCAAGTCAACATGGAGCTGCCGTATACATATATATATATATATATGTATATATATATATATATATATATATATATATATATATATATATATGTGTGTACTTTAGAAAGAAAGAAGTGTGACATACTTCACTAATCATTGCCTTATTTGATTTTGACTTCATCAAATGTTTGGTTAGATGTTTTTTGCTTTTAAGAATAATAGAAATGTCTAAGAGCGGTTTATCTATTTTTTTGAGGAATGTAGTTAACATAGAACTGGCACCCATTATAGAATCGAATCAAAGCTAATCGAATTGTATTGTGCCAAAGCTTAACAGCCAGTAATTAATAGAGTACAATAAATGAATGAAACACACTCTAATGGAGTAAAAGTAGTGTTTTGTCTGTACAAATATACTCAAGTAAAAGTAAAAGGAATGCTGCATAAAACGGCTCTGACAAGTATAATCCCAAAAAGTAACGGCAAAATAGTGTTCGCTAAGCCTTCCTATTCCTATGAAAAGTTACGCACTTGTTGACCATACACTTCAGCTTTATTCATTTGTTTTTCAAACATTTTTTGGCAATTAAAACAATAATGTTAAAAAAAAAAAAAATTAAATAATTGATTTAAAAAATGGATCATGTTCCGTGTGTGACTGAACAATTCAGCGAGACAAGACAAACAAAACAAACTTAATTGTAACAGCCTGCGGCGGCCTCCAGTGGCTTTAGAAGGAATCACATCCCGCCCTCACCTGCGTGGACCAGAACAGCGATGGACGCAACGGTCCAGAAATAGCACGGTACTTGCGTCAAAGTCCACTTCCGGTAAAATTACGCGCCAAAAAGTGTTCCCATGGACACGCCGAGACCTAAGTGTGATTTCATGTGCAGCTTGCCAAATGTTATTCATGACAAAAAGTCTACTTTGACCCAATGAAAAAAAATTATCCGTGTGCGTGTGCGCGCTCTTGTGCGTGCGTGTGTGCGTGCGTGTGTGTGTGTGTGTGTGTGTGTGTGTGTGTGTGTGTCTGTGAGAGAACGACGCTCAGTCAGAATCTCTCACACACGCACACAAACACACCTCCGCCTTGTCGCCACTGATGAGGGCACTTCGCTGACGAGCTCGCGCTCCCGCGGCATGGTGCGGTGCGCGCACACCGTTGCCTGTTCCGTGGTGCACAGGACGTCTAATTAGCACAAGGTAAGTCCCCTGAACCTTAAGGTTGTTGTTTGACGCGTCTTCCGGTTTAAAACAATGCTTGTTTGCCTGGCGTGCAACTCTCATGGTGACGTCACAGGGTGTGTTTGTTGACTTTCCATCGCACTTTAAAGTGTTGTGAGAGACAGAAATAACGTCACATCCTTTCGCTGCGTGCATGTGCGCGTGAACACAACAGACAATGGAGCAGGTGACCACAGGTGAACCCTGCATGCCGACCGCCCCCATGCAGAAACCGTTAGTTTGACCCCCAGCGGCCCCCTTCACCCTCTACCCGCCCCCGCCAGGGCAAAGTGGGCGGCTGCTCACACATGGGACGTTACATAACGTCAAGACTGAAGCGCCATCCTGTCTGCGTGGGAGTGGGCGTGATGTTCACGCTTCCTCACTCTTCATCACTTTTATTGTCCTCATCACTCTTGTCTTCATACTCTTGTCTCCTTCACCCCTGTCTTCTTTTTTTCTTCACTGCTATGTCTTCTTCACTCGTGTTGTCTGCTTTGCTCCGGTCTTTTTCACTTTTTTTGTCTTCTTCACTCTAATCTCCCTCCTGTTGTCTTCATTAACCCTGTTATATCAATCAATCAATCAATGATTATTCATATAGCCCTAAATCACTAGTGTCTGAAAGGGCTGCACAAACATAATATACTTCTGTTGTCTTTTTTACTCTGTTGTCTTCACTCTTGTTTCACTAGTGATGTGTTCTACACTCCCATTGTCTTCATCACTCCTGTTGTCTTCTTCACTCTTGTTGTCTTTACCACTCCAGTGTGATAATAACAAAAATAAAAAAAAAAACAAGAAAAAAAAAACGTGAGGCGTAGTTTGGGGACCCCTGGTCTATAGGAGAAGCATGTGAGGGGTTGTTTGTCTCCATTAGCTCTGTGATTGACAGCTGACAAAATTAGTACAAATTAATCTTACCGTAAACAGGACAAGTGTTAGAAAATGAATGAAAGGAACAAATAAACAAATTAAACAAATTACCCCCAGGGATCAATAAAGTACTTTCTATTCTATTCTAGTCTATCCATTCTATTTCGCGTTTTAACATTGTGTTTACAGCCATGTTTGTTGCCTTATTTCTTATCGCACCCGCCGTTTAGGAGTATGTAAATTTTCCCCGTCATTATTAAAATACAACTAGATGTAGCTGAGATAGGCACCAGCGCCCCCCGCGACCCCAAAGGGAATAAGCGGGAGACAATGGATGGATGAATGGATATATGTCAACATTGTGCATGTGCTGAAAGCTTCATTTATGATTGCTGCCTTTGGTAAAAGCTTAATTCTCTCACATTTTCTTTCTTCTATTTAGACTCCCCAAGTATGGTGCTTTACAAAACCCTTGTCGCAAAGATGTGTTTAAGACATACAAATAATATCAAGATAAAGTTCAAGTTAAAGTCCCAACGATCGTCACACTCACTGGGTGTGGTGAAATTTGTCCCTTGCATTGGACCCATCCGAATGTTCACGCCCTGGGAGGTGAGGGAAGCAGTGAGCAGCAGCGTGTGCTGCGCTCGGGAAACATTTGTTGATTTAATAATACTTAAAAGGAAAAAAATAAGCGTTAAAAGTATATAAAACAAACCTGCAAGCTTGTGCATTGTTCGACTCTGATCCCTTAGACTGGGGTGCGTGCAACATTTCTCGTCGTCTTTTGTAAAATCTTGCACTCTTTCACCCTTCCTAATTATCTTTCTGGGAACTCTAAAGAAGCGCTTATCCTTTTTGTGATCTTAACGGTTCGTACAGTCGAAAACAACGCAAGCATAGGGCATTTATCTTCAAGAATATAGCTAAATTATGCCTAGTATGCAATGAAAACAGATGCAGGCTTGACCACCGTGCATCATTTTTGAGCCGGCCATCCATCCATCCAATCATCCATCCATTTACTATCGCTTCTCCCTTCCGGACACACGTGGGGTGTTGGAGCCTATCTCGGCTGCATTCAGCCGGTAGGCGGGGTACACCCTGGACAAGTCGCCACATTGTCGCAGGGCCAACACAGATAGACAGACTAATTTCACACTCACATTCACACACTAGGGCCAATTTAGTGTTGCCAATCAACCGATCCCCAGGTGCATGTCTTTGGAAGTGGGAGGAAATCCGAGTACCCGGAGGGAACCCACGCAGTCACGGGGAGAATATGCAAACTCCACACAGAAAGACCTCAAACCCGAGAATCGAACATGTCCCACCATGCTGCCCTGAGCCGGACATGACTTCATGTAAATCCAAGCAATACAATCTGCTTAGGTCATTACACTTTGGACACACACACACACACACACACACACACACACACACTAAGCGATGATTATTCACAGTTATGCTAACAGTCCTCTTCTCCTACAGTCCGTGTTGTTTGTGTTGCTTCTGACTCACGCACGCACACACACACACACACACACACGCACGCAACCAACCACACTCACACACACGCACGCACACACGCACGCGCACTCACACACTCAAACACACACTTTAACACTGACACCTGCCATCAGCCAGTAGAGACCCCCCCACACCGCCTTCCATGTGGACACTTATAGCTCGCTAGGGTGATGTTGTTCCATGAATCATCAAGCTAAAGTTAGCCTCCATCACGGTCATCATGCCTGTGCATGTGCGCATGCGTCAAATAATGACAAATTAACTTTTTTCCCCCCCAAGTCTTGAGTCAGTTTTGAGACGCAACGACGACAACATGTTCCTGTGGTTTCACTATCACACTGACGCAAACTCACCAGGAACGCACAAAGGATGAACCATGCACTGCAAGCCGATGTTCCCAAGGGGGCACCAGCGGGTTCTCCATGCATCAGCACCCGTGTTGCACCTTTGCACGTTATGTCTGACGAAAATGTGGTGTCATCCTCATGTTGTGCTAACTATGCCAAATCACTTTCATCTTTGATCAGCTTATTAAAACACACATAAGTGTGTGTGTGTGTGTGTGTGTGTGTGTGTGTGTGTGCGTGTGTGTGTGTGTACGCGCACACGCGTGTGTGTGTGTGTGTGTGTGGTGGTAGTGGTGTGGGGGGGGTCTCTACTGGCTGATTCCAGGTGCACATCAGTGTTAACATGTGTGTTGTCTCACTGGGGTTGTAATTTTCATGAACTTACTAAGTTTTGTTGACGCTCACTAATATGATGACTTACAGACTTTCTTGCAAAAAATCTCCCAGGCTAAACTTTGGCAACTTGTCGTCGTCATGCATGCGCTACCGGTGGAAGAGTTACATAACAGCTGGTGTCAGGAGGTGCAAACAAAATGAAAACAATACCCGTAATGTTAAATGTGGCTGAAACAGATTGTTGCTCACAAATGTTATAAAAAGGTGCGAGAAAATGGGAATAAGTTACCCTCCCACCACTTTAACAACGGCGTGTTTGTGTTGTGCACGCGCAGCCTTCACTTGTCAGGGAAAAAGGTGTTTCACTGAGTGGGAATGCCTGGTAGAATGTGTAGGCCAGGGTTGCCATGGCAACCATCTGCTCACTGCAGCCCACACAATGTGACATCCAGCAGCACGCCGAGCGATCGCCACTTTCCACGGCCAAATATCACAAATCGCTGAAATGGACTGCTCGTTCTTTTAGCATTGAGCAAAAAGAAGAGTTTTTAACTGAGGTGTGCAACTATCGGACCAAGCAAGTGTTGTTAGCATTTGCTATTAAGTTTGGCCAACCAGGGAACGTGTCACAAACTCCAGCTGTAGTCCGAATGAAAAACAGCCCACACAGCTGGATGCTCTCATGTGTGGTCATGAAGTTCATTATTCTCTTCATACATTTTCTTTCTTTTCTTGTGTAGGGCGTACTCATACTTATATGAACTTGATCGCCCCTCCTGGTCATTCTGGCCCAGGCTGGTCTGTATCCACATTGATCGTCCATTTACTTGCCGTATCATTTCTATTCTGATCTTTCACCGATATTTTTCTGTCTTTGTGAATTATTTTGAGTCATTCTGATTATTTATTGTGAAACGTGTCGGTTGTCATATACATTAAGAGCAGAGTTTGTTTGGCTTAAATGACCCCCTTTCCTTACGCACAAAAAAAATAGTCGCAGGTTAGTGAGCGTGTTGTGGGTTTTCACTTTTGTATTATTTTGAATCTTTGTTTTGTGTTTCTATAAATTAATTATTTGGGTTTTCTAGTGTGTGAATGTGAGTGTGAATGTTGTCTGTCTATCTGTGTTGGCTCTGCGATGAGGGGGCGACTTGTCCAGGGTGTACCCTGCCTTCTGCCCGAACGCTGCTGAGATAGGCTCCAGCATCCCCCGTGACCCAGAAGGGAATAAGCGGTAGAAAAATGGATGGATGGATGGATCTCACCTAGGTAGAAAGCTACTTGACTAACTGTGAAGCTAGGCAAACACATGACTACAGCTCTAAATACAGTATATCTTCCGGTGTACCACAGGGATCAATACTGCAACCAAAATGGTTTAATCTCTATATTAACAAAATTTGTGAATTCACAAAAGACTTAAAGATACTATATTATTTGTAGATAGATCACACAGAATCTCAGTAAAAGTCAAATAAACTATTTGGTAACAGTAGAAGAGAAAGTCAAACTAAATACAACTGAAGACATTGACAGGGAAATGTTTAGGTGTAACAGTAGATGGCAAAATCAACTGTAAATCTAAAAAAAATATACAACATAAGGTTCCATCCATCCATTTTCTACCGCTTATTCCCTTTTGGTGTTGCGGGGGGCGCTGGCGCCTATCTCAGCTACAATCGGGATAGGCGCCAACATAAGGTTGCAAGAAATATTTAAATAATGTATAAAGTAAAATTTGATCTGGACAAAAGAAAATTCTCCATTATCTCTGCTGCTCACTATTGTTACCATATTTGAGTTATTGTGTAGAAATATGGGGAAATAACTACAAAAGTATGATTCATTAAATGTGTTATAAAAGAGGTCAGTTAGAATGATATATAATGTTGGTTATGGAAAACATTCAAACCCTCTATTTATTGAATCAAACATATTGAAATTCATTGACTTGGTGCATTTACAAACATCTAAGATTATGCCAGAAGCAAACTACAATCTGCTACCCAATCATGTAAAACAATTATTCTCAACAAAAGAGGTGAAATATAATCTTAGGGGTAAAAATACTTAAAACAACAATATGCACATAAAACACCTTAAATTTTGGAATGGGTTAAGCAAATAAGTCAAAACATGTACTAATATGATACAGTTTAAGAAAGTGTTCAAACTGAAAGTGTTTACAAAAGTCCAAAGGAGAAGAATCCTGATAAAAATCTTCAACCAATTATTGAAAAATTAGAACCTTATTCATTGTATTACGTGAATCACAAGTAAACTATTATATAGGATATATGTAACTCTTTTTATTTATTTGTTTGTGTTACAGAGCACAGGAAGTGAACAAATAAACATGTTTCCAATTGCTATGACACGGAAAAGGGCCAGTGTGCTCCCACCATAGCCTAATATTCTGTCCTTTATAGGTGTGAAGTGTATTGGAGAAGGATGACAGGACGATGGCCTCTGTCTCCTTTGTGCTTCAGATGCAATAGCCAAATATTCTGTGCTTTATAGGTTTGAAGTGTATTGGAGAAGGATGGCAGGACGATGGGCTCTGTCTCTTTTGTGTTTCAGATGCAGGAGGCTGGCCCCTCTCAGCTGGGCCCTGAGAGGGCCTTTAGCGTCCTAGATCGTCTGCTGCTAACACACCCAGTGTGGCTGCAGCTGTCACTCAACCAAGAATCCGCCCTCTACATTCTGCTCAGAGAGCCCGTCGGGGTCAGTTAGATTTATGCTGAGCTACATGCTAACGTTTACGCTGATAAAAGGTTTTTGGTGTCCCAGCAGACGTTCTTAGTGCGCAAGTGCTACTCGAGCCAGCGGAAGGTTCTGTGTTTGAGGGTCGCCGGCGAAAAGCGTCCTTCCTCTGTGAAAGAGTGTTTTATCTGTGAGGAAGACTACAGTGAGTGCAGCTTCATCAGCATTTGTGACGCTGAGGGCAGCCTGTCAATCAGATTCTGTTTCCTATTTCCCCAGCGTTTGCCTTGGAGAGCTCAGCGCTCAGCTTCCCTGACCTGTGTCGCCTGGTAGCCTTCTACTGCATCAGCAGGTCTGGTTTACGAACATGTGACTCCATCCATTGTCACCTTCTCAATTGATTGAATTGCTTCAGAAAGTGATCATGTACTCAAACACTCATTTCAATCAGAAATGTTGTCTACAGGGACGTGTTGCCTTTTCCTCTCCAGCTGCCAGACGCTATCGCCAAGGCCACCACACACAGGCAGCTGGAGGCCATCTCACACATGGGCCAAGGTGCTCTTTATCTTTACCTTTCCATCTCAACAACCTGTAACTTTCTGTCCTTTGTTTCTTCCTGACTCCATGCAGACTTCTGGAGCTCGCTAAGCGCTTCCGAGCTTCAAAATGGACCTCCTTTTTCTTGGAGCAGTGGGAAGGTCCCAGTGGTGCAGGCAACCTCCAACCAATGTGGTCTTCAGGCCCTTAGCAGTCAAGGCAAACTCTGCTTTATAAACCCACTCTTCCTTCAGCTGGAAGTCTGCACGGTGAGTTCTCAAGCAGTTAAAGCCCTACCCTGGTCCATTCAACTACAAACCCCGTTTCCATATGAGTTGGGAAATTGTGTTAGATGTAAATATAAACGGAATACTATGCTTTGCACATCATTTTCAACCCATATTCAGTTGAATATGCTACAAAGACAACATATTTAATGTTCAAACTGACAAACATTTTTTTTTGTTGCAAATAATCATTAACTTTATAACTTTAGAATTTGATGCCAGCAACACGTGAAAAAGAAGTTGGGAAAGGTGGCAATAAATACTGATAAAGTTGAGAGATGCTCATCAAACACTTATTTGGAACATCTCACAGGTGTGCAGGCTAATTGGGAACAGGTGGGTGCCATGATTGGGTATAAAAGCAGCTTCCATGAAATGCTAAGTAATTCACAAACAAGAATGGGGCGAGGCTCACCAATTTGTAAGCAAATTGTCGAACAGTTTTAGAACAACATTTGTCAATAAGCTATTGCAAGGAATTTAGGGATTTTACCATCTACGGTACGTAAAATCATCAAAAGGTTCAGAGAATCTGGGGAAATCACTACACGTAAGAGATGATATTATGGACCTTTGATCCCTCGGGCGATAGTGCATCAAAAGCCGACATCAGTGTGTAAAGGATATCACCAAATGGGCTCAGGAACACTTCATAAAACCACTGTTAGTAACTACAGTTGGTTGCTACATCTGTAAGAGCAAGTTAAAACTCTGCTATGCAAAGCAAAACCCATTTATCAACAACACCAAGGAACGCCGCTGGCTTCGCTGGGCCCAAGCTTATCTAAGATGGACTGATGCAAAGTGGAAAAGTGTTCTGTGGTCTGACGAGTCCACATTTCAAATTATATTTGGAAACTGTGGACATGGTGTCCTCCAGAACAAAGAGGAAAATAACCATCCGGATTGTTATATGCGCAAAGTTCAAAAGCCAGCATCTGTGATGGTATGGGGGTGCATTAGTGCCCAAGGCATGGGTAACTTACACATCTGTGAAGGCACCATTAATGCTGAATGGTCCATACAGGTTTTGGAGCAACATATGTTGTCATCCAAGCAACATTATCATGGAGGCCCCTGCTTATTTCAGCAAGACAATGCCAAGCCACGTGTTACAACAGCGTGGCTTTGTAGTAAAAGAGTGCGGGTACTTTCCTGGCCCACCTGCAGTCTAAACCTGTTTCCCATCGAAAATGTGTGGCGCATTATGAAGCGTAAAATACGACAGCGGAGACCCCGGACTGTTGAACGACCGAAGCTCTACATAAAACAAGAATGGGAAAGAATTCCACTTTCAAAGCTTAAACAATTAGTTTCCTCGGTTCCCAAACTCTTATTGAGTGTTGTTAAAATAAAAGGTGATGTAACACAGTGGTGAACATGCCATTTCCCAACTACTTTGGCACATGTTGCAGCCATGAAATTCTAAGTTAATTATTATTTGCAAAAAAAAATAAGGTTTATGAGTTGGAACATCAAATATCTTGTCTTTGTAGTGCATTCAAGTGAATATGGGTTGAAAAGGATTTGCAAATCATTGTATTCCGTTTATATTTACATCCAACACAATTTCCCAACTCATATGGAAACAGGGTTTGTAGATTGTCATGGGGGCCAGATTTTCAAAAAATTATGTGGGGGACTGTATTTCTCCCTTTACTTTTATTCTTACTTTGAAAACCAGGACCGCTATAATGTTTTAGTTTTTTGCTTCAAATATGTTTGTCTACCAACTTTTGAACTGAACTGCCAGTATGATATCATTCTCGGGCTAAATTTGGCTTCTGGGCTGCCAGTTAAGTAGCCCTGCCCTACACATATGCAAATATGTGATTGGTCAACACTTCCAAAAGCTGATGCATCTATATCTTCCTTTGCACAGCAGGTAGAACCCCAAAACCACAGTGCCTCCAACAAACGACACCGATTCAAGCGCAGCATGCGACTTCGCCTCTCAGAGTCCTCCATGAATCTGTCCCTTGAGGGGGTGGGGTCTTATTCGCCTCCCCCATCGGTGGAGATGCCTGGCGAGTTCGGGATGTTGCGATCTGGCTCTGATTCCCAGAGGAGAGTCCACGCAGGGGCGGGGGTTCTGAGGAGAACTCCTGCCGTGTCGCCGGGGTCGGTAGACGAAGAGGACATGATGGCTGCCAGAGTGCCTCAAGTAAGACCTCTTGCTTACAGGCATGTCTTAAAGATAAATGACCACTTGTCGTTTCTCGGCTAAGGTGGGCCAGCCTCCATCGGAGACACCCGCCATCGAAGTGGCTCTCCTGGCTTTGGAACGCCGCCCTGCTCCATCTCTGGCCGAGCTTGATAGCAACAGCTCCTTTAGCAGTTTGGATGAGGAAAATGACTCTGATTCTGATTCCGAGCATACCGCCGCAACCCAAACACAAGGCTCTCTGAGGCCGCCACTTATGCGCTCGCGAGGCCGCGGTGGGCTGCGCCGCATGAGTGAAGCGTTTGTGTGTTTCTTTGCTCCGGACAAGCGGCTGACGCGACTTGTCGAGGAGCTGTCCCGGGACCGGCGCTCCGTTTTTGGTGGGATGGTCCAAGACTTCCTCCTGGCACAGAAGGGACTTCTTAGGTCGATCGCAGCCTCCTCTTCGTCCCCACACATGACGTCTGTGCAGCTCCTGCAGGGTGTGCGCCTCTTTCTGTCCCAGGCCAAATGCTGCTTGCTTGAAAGCGGCGAGCTGGAACCTCCCATTGAAACTTTGGTGCCAGAGAACGAAAAGGGTAAAGATACCCCAAAGATGTCACGCATCCTAAAAAAAACACCCAATGTTTACTAGCACACGTCACTGAAACAAAAGTATAAAACTCAGGGAGGGGGCTTCTATCAGGTAATTGTAAAGTAACAGGCTGCTACTTCTCAGCAGCCCTGTGCGTGGGCTTGTGTATGCGCGCACATTTACGTGTGTTGCCTGGCAGTGCACGGCCGCTGCCTTCCTTCCTGCACCCTGATTTATCTGCTTTTGCGTTGGTGGGAGCCATTTGCATTTTTTTATCATCAAAAGATCTCACAGGCCCACGCACGCTTTGAGAGCGCACGATTCGGGTGGTGGGGGAGGGTTTTGCGATGGTACTGTTACAGCAGAAGCATGGAGTCACTTACACGTCTATATGGTCATGTGACTTCAGCAGTTTAGAGTCAAATATAGTTAAATATTTACTCTTTATGGTTTCGGCAGATCTGGCTCTGGAACGCGCTATGTTCTCCTGTGTGCTCCGACCCCTGAGGTCACACTTGGACAAAGCCCTGACAGCGCTGCACCAGCAGGATGCCTTTAGTCAGCGTTTCAGCCAGAACCTCCTGCGTTTAAAAGGCGCAGGTTCAATGGAGCGTCTTAGCGTGCGCACAGGCGTGCCGGACAGTCGCCAGGTGGAGAAGGTGAAGCAGAAGCTGGCGATGATGCGGCGCACGCACTCACCCATTGACAAGGTGCTGTTGCTGCTGCAGGTGTGCAAGTGCGTGCACAAGGCCAAGGGTGCCGCTCACGGTGAGACACTCCACACAACTACCTTGGTTCAGTCATGCATTGGAGTATTGGCTTCTTTTCAGGGCAAGTAGTGAGCTGGGAGGACTTTCTGCCATCACTCTCCTATGTGATAGTGGAGTCTAATAGGCCTCAAATCCTAAAAGAGGTGGAGTACATGATGGAACTGCTGGAGCCGTCGTGGCTTGGTGGAGAAGGTCAGTCACTGCTTATCAAGTAGAGGAACTTCTATGAAGCCTATTTGCTCGTCTTGCGCTTCCAGGTGGCTCTTATTTAACCAGCATGTTTGCCAGCATCCATCTGATCCAGAGTCTGGACAGACACCAGCCTGCCTCAGGCTGCCTGACCCCTGAGGCCCACGAGGCACTAAGGGAGTGGCGCTGCAGACGAAGCCGTGAGGCCCAGAGACAAAAGGAGAACCTGCAGAGCCAGGTACACATACAGGCTTCTGTTGTGTGCATGACTTCATATTACGACAGTGACAAAGTTCAGATCAATCAGATTCTACTTTTTGAACATCCTGGATTAAGCAGTGAGATCAGAAGTTTCATTCATGACTGAGCATCAGCTCGTTTATGCTAACTGTCCCGCGCAAGCCTTTGGTGGTCTACTTCCACATTTCATAAACACGTCTGGAATTCATTTGAGAGGATTAGTTTTTAAAAGATAATCCGCAGATCTGGGTCAAGCACACACACACACACACACACACACACACACATAAGCACACACACACACTTTAACCTGTTCTCACACCGCTGGTTTAGATTGGTCAAAGCAGATGCCAGAGAGAAAAAAAGAGAAAAGAGGCATTGTCAACGTTTGTGTGCCGTCACGTGGTGCCTCCCCAGGCTTCAAATAGCCCATCTAAGTGAGCCGGCAGCCAGATTCTGCTCCGACACAGGCGGGCGATCCGTGAGGCGAGTGCGATGAGGAAGTGGGCGGTCAGATAACATGAAATTTATTGAGCTGCATCCACGCATCCAAGCAGGCAAACACAATATGCACACGGACAGCGAGGAGCTCAGTGACTCTGTAAGTTGGACCTGTTGATGTTTGCGTGTGGTGCGTGCATGTGTGTGTGTTGTGTACGTGTGTGTGCGTGTGTGTGTGTGTGTGTGTGTGTGTGTGTGTGTGTTATTAAATGGGTCCATTGTGATCTTATATAATGGCTTATTTCAATTTACGTCAAAGTTAATGTCAAGGTTCTGCAAAGCTTAGGACTACACCATCCACTTTCCTAGCCTCTTTTACCCAGAGTCTTGTTTCTCCTCTTTGCCTCCAGAGGTGCGTTCGGATACTGTTCCAGGACGGGGAGCGGAGCGCCGTGCGGACCTTACAGTGGCGAGCGGGAGAGAGCAGTCAGGCGCTTGCGCAACTGTGCGCCGTCACCTTCGGCGTGTCTGACCCGCAGCAGTACACGCTGTACTGGCGCAGCGGCGGTGAAATGCGGGCCCTGCCGCCTCAGGCCCAGCCTCAGGACCTGGCGGGCCACACTGAGGGAGGCCCCTCCCTCTCCTACCTGAGGACCGATCACGACTTCAGCAAGATGCGGCGGCTCACCAGAGGTGGCGCTGTGGACCTGAGTGAGTCGGTGTGTGAGGAGTGAGTGTGAGGAGATGAGCGGAGAGAGGAGGTATGGCGAAGGAGATGGATTGCAACTCTCTCCAGCAGGGGATCTTCAGGAGCGCCCCGGCACCTGGCAGGAGAGTGGGCTCTATATGTGTCACCAACGTGCATGGATGACATCATGAAAAGGTGAACTGCTGTTGCTTGGAAACAAAAGCACACAACTTGGTGCTGATGTAACTCGCTGGTATCTTCTCATTCGCTGTTTCACAGCAACACAAACCTGGACGCTAAAGTTTCCAAACTTGGACTTTGAAGGAGATGTGATCCACCTTTGACTTTCTTTGTGTTTTTTATTGGCTGTGACCATTGTGAAGCCTTAGCATGATGAGTGTGAATGAGGGGCTTTTTGATCACTTTTGCATTATAAAAAAAACATGTGATGTTGTCTCGGAAACGGAAACCAGCTGAATGTATTCAATAAGGGGTGTCCAAACTTTTTTTTTCACTGAAAGCTGTGTGTGGGAAGGGAAGGCGCACATTGGCACGCTAAAAGCAATCCATTATTATTATTTGTCCGACTAAATTGCATTTTCAAGGGCTTGAACATACCCGAAAACCAAAAGTTGCAAGCAAGTATATTCTGGATTCTGGTCAGTCGAGCGCTCCTGCCAGAGATTGAGGAATTCCTGCCATTTCTAGAGATGGGTCATGACAGCATGCATGAAAATAATCAAAGAGAATAAGCCCTTTTTTGGTTGCAGGTGTAATTGGTGTAATTGATTTTCTGTGTAATGATCTAATGTGGGCTATGTATATCAGTGTTTATCAGCAGAATAAGCTGCGGGCCACACTTTGGACACCCCTGTACTACAACTTGTCTCACCATCACACTGTGGTGGGTCTGCTGACTGTTCAACTTCACGTCTTGTATTTCAAAGTAACTTTGATTGTTTGGGCCTAGTTTCAATAATCTTCAACATATGCCGGTTTTACCCAGCAAGTGATGATGACGATGATGATGATGATGATGATGATGATGACAAAGACAATGTGTTTTGAATGTAATGCATGCTTTTTAATTTGAGGCTACGCGAAAGTGTTGATTGTGTGAGCTCACTATTCAGTGTAAATGTGTCAGCTAACTCGCAATAAAACTATTTTATTTGTGCAGCTGTGCTATCTAGTGCCAACAGCAGGGGGCAGCACAACACATATTTAAAGCACACATTTAAGGACACAGGTTTATGTTGGTTGATCACGAGGAAACTTACTTTGAAAAGCGTCCAGCAGCAGAGCTTATCTTTAAGTCGTATTCTTTGTGGTAAGTGGAATTATTTCAGTGTCTTGTTGCCTATAATATGTATCAATTAGTGGATTTTAAGAAAGAAAATTATAAGAAATGTGCGTTTTATGTCCGGCGTTTGCATTCGAAACAACTCAAGTTGTGGTAGACATATTAAATAGATGTCATCCAATCAGAAACTGTTTTTGGACCGTGAAGGAAATGCTCAGCCAATCAGAGTCGCCCATTGACAGCGTATGGAACAGGAAATGGAGCAATTATTTACAGGTGATCAACTTTATTTCAAAGTACCTTACTTGTGAAAACAATTCAAGAGACAATAGGACAAAATAGGAAGCATAGTATTGATGACAATATGAGCGTGGCTTTATCTCACTCCGCCTCCCAGTTTCTGCAGCACACCAAGGCCGCTCTCCAGGTACTCGGCCCTGCTCAGCCAAAAGGAATCCTTGTCCTTCATGATGTTCGCGAGCACGGCGCCGCCCAGAAACACCATGTGTTTGCGGCGCGGGGGGTCCTCTATGCGAATCTTAAACTTCTGCGGAGGTGAAGACACTTGCTGAGAACACACACACACACACACACCTTCATTGTAATTTCTTACGGCCAATTTATGTGTGTCTCCATCCAGAACCCTCTCTAGGTAGAGCTGCTTAATCTCTCGCTCCAGTCTGGACGGGAGACCGGGGTACATGGTGCTCCCTCCGGACAGGACAATGTGTTTATAGAAGTCTGCCCTGTGAACGCAAACACGTCGAAGTCACGTAACGATGTGCTCACGAAGTCAGGCGACGCCAAGCCCACCTGAGGTCGATGTCAGCAGCCTGGATGGTGTTGAAGAGAAGCTCGGCAACGCCCGCTCCCTCCACGTTGATTAGGTGAGGCTGGAAGAGCGCTTCCGGGGCGCCGAACCTTTCGCCCCCCACCATCACCTGCCGACCGTCAGGGAGCTAAACACAACCGTTTAGTTTTACAAAAGCGACTTCTTGGTGGGGCTGACTGAACTACCAAATATTTAGGTGCGACTATACCGTGTAAGACTCCACCAGGTAGGTGGTTTCTGTGGCTAGGCGCTGCTCCTGCTCCACGTTATACGCTACATAGCACAGCTTCTCCTTTAGCATGCGCACCGTCTCAAAGTCGGCCGAGTGGTTGAAGGCATAACCGCGCAGCAGCAACAACTGAGGTCATAAAGCAGGTCATGCGAGGTTAGCGTGTAGACTTTTACTCAGGCTGCTCAGCTACACGCACTTTGATGAGGTAACGGGTGACGTCACGCCCGGCAATGTCCAGCCTCCGGGTCAGATGCGGCAAGGAGTAGCCCTCGTACACCGGACAGATGTGGGTGACTCCGTCCCCTGAGTCCACGACCACTCCCGTCAGAAGACCTGCGGCAGAAGCCAGGCTGGATTTTTATTTTGTCAATTTAGCCTAGCACTGGTTGTCTGTTCCCGGCGGCTGCTCTCACCCTGAGCGTAGAGAGTGAGCACAGCCTGGATTGCCACATAGAGGCCGTGGAACTGGTACTTCTCAAACATGACCTCAGCAATTTTCTCGCGGTTCTTGGTTGGGTTCATGGGTGGTTCTGTCAGCAGGATCTGTGCCACAAGAAGATTTAAAGAAGGTCATTTCTGTAAATGTGATGCACCCCCACCACCTGGTACCTTGCACTGTGTTGGATCAATGTCCAGCCGTTCTGGACCGAATGTGTGGTCCCAGAGGTGCAGCATGTCGTCCCAGCAGCGCACCATCCCGTTCTCCATTGGGTAGGACACCTCGAGCAACGAGCGGCACTCGCTAGCTTCGTCACCCACCATCAGGTCCTGAGATTACAAATGGAGGAAGGCGGCAAAGCGGGTCACAATAATGTTGATAATTGACAAGCCCATAAAAAATGTTTCATTTGAATGTCCTACTTTAATCTCGATGTTGCCCACTTTGGTGGTGGACCGAATGACTGGGCGACCCACCATGGCAGGAAAGATGTGGTCCGGGAAGTTCGATCCAGCAAACCCACACTTGACAAACTGCAAGGGAAGCGAGAAGCACATTAATCTGAATCCTGCAGGTGATTGCAATAAATGCTCCCATTAAATGTATTAATCCAACTGCACTTTAATCTGCATCATTTTGAGCACTAACGTTTGAACATAAACCTGCTTTGCCTCAGGGCCTGCAGCACATTCCATTCCACTTAACTTTGCAATTTTTGCAGAGAGGCCTATAAAGCCCCTTCTGAAATGTGGCTTCCTGCTTCTCAGCCAATGAATGCTGAGCTGAGAGCCTCACAGCCTTGTATGGTGGCCCAAGAGAGCAACAAGTCTGGACGGGCTCACACATTCCCAACCTGGTTACCTTCATCCTATCAATAATTTGTCTGGGAACTCATGAAATAAAGACACACAGTTAACAGGAAGTGGCGATGTTGTTTGACCTACCCCCGTCCCGTTGTCGCAGACCACCACTTTTCTGCCCTCAGAGTCCATGTTGACCCGCCAACAGCTCACTGCGTATTCAGCCTGCACACCTGGCTGAGAGGCTGTGGGTGGGGCTACTCAGCCTGAACCTGCCCACCTGAGTACACCCGCTTTGCGTTGTCCTCATGTTTCAGGTGAGATCAAATACACACTCGGCACCGGGATTTTGGATAAAAATATTTTTTATTTATTAACACCAAAGTTTCATCTTTCATTAAAATGCAGTTTGTGACATTAGAGGCACTAGCGCTCATGCACGGTCCCCAGTTGAGCCAGTCCAATCACTTTGCTGCTTTAATAACAAAACATGGGGGGGGGGGGGGGTCTGACGTGACATGATTTGATGCAACATGATGTGAGGTGACGTGACATTATGTGACATTATATGACATGGCATGACGTGTCCGTGACACAATGGGGTGTCATGACATTATGTGACATTTTATGACGTGGCATGACAGGCCCGTGACAACACTGGGTGACGCGAAGTAACATGACCCAAAGTGACGTGAAATTATATGATGTGTCCGTGATGTAAGGAGGTGATGTAAAATGAGGTGACGTGACATTATGTTACATTATGTGGCATAATATGGCGTGTCCGTGATGTAAGGTGATGTAAAATGAGGTGATGTGACATAGTGTGACGTGGAATGACATGTCATTGACGTAAGGGGGCGATGTGATGTGGCATGAAGTGCCATGATGTGACCTGAGGTGGCGTGGTGGGACCTGATGTGAAATGACACAACCTAAGGCTACGTGACATGCATGTGACATGATGTGACCTATAGAGGTCATGTGAGTGCAATGACATAAGGAGGTGATGTGATGTAAAGTGATGTGACGCCCTAACTTCCTTTAAGGCAGCAATATGTTGAAAATGTTCACGTTCACCAACGAATATGTCAACATGAAAGTTTTCCTCTAAAGAACGTTTTCTTCTACGACACTGTAGTCAAAGTCACCATGCTTGTTAAGTGCGTGGCGTCTTTTGCGGCGTGACGCCATAGTCCTCTCGTGCGGGCAAATCCCACTTCCCTGCAGAGGCAGCACATGCACATTGTCTCTCTGGTGTGCCCATACAGTTCTTGAAATGGTCCATAATTTTAGGGTTCAAACTCGCTGTCGCTACTGACGGATATCTCCGGGGTGGAGGCGCCGGCCCCCCTGTGCTCAGTCCCTGAGCTGCAGTCGCTTGCCTCGGGGCTGCCCAAGTTGCGAGGGGAGGGCGCCAATAGATGGGAGGTGCACACCTGAAGAGAGGCATTAGGTGAAGCCCCAGAGGGGAGATGGGCATGGTCCTGCTGCAATCTGGAAGGAGCAAAAGGACAACATATTATAAACTGTATGAATAATATGTAAATATTACATCCATCCATCCATTTTTCTACCGCTTATTCCCTTTCGGGGTTGCGGGGGGCGCTGGCGCCTATCTCAGCTACAATCGGGCGGAAGGCAGGGTACACCCTGGACAAGTCGCCACCTCATCGCAGGGCCAACACAGATAGACAGACAACATTCACACTCACATTCACACACTAGGGCCAATTTAGTGTCGCCAATCAACCTATCCCCAGGTGCATGTCTTTGGAAGTGGGAGGAAGCCGGAGTACCCGGAGGGAACCCACGCATTCACGGGGAGAACATGCAAACTCCACACAGACAGATCCCGAGCCTGGATTTGAACCCAGGACTGCTAAATATTACATATATTTTATATTTTATATTGCAACTATGGTACATTTTTAGTCTACTTAATACCTACTTTATCCTTTCCATACTTTGAAACTGAGCTATTATATGGAACAATTTTCCTTCTGGATCAATAAAGTTTGTCAAAGTCGAAGTCGAAGTCTAACATGAAGCATGGACAAGCCGGGAACAAGTGACTGGACGCTCGCTTCAACTTGCCTGTTTTTGGCGGACGCAGCGCGATCTCGCTGTCGCCGATTCTTGAACCAGTTGCCAACCTGTGTGGGCGTGAGTCCCGTGGCCTGGGCCAGATGCCTCTTTCTGGAAGGGTTAGGGTAAGGGTCTTGGAGATACCACTCTCTCAGCAAGCTGCGGGTCCTCTCCTAAAGACACGAGGACACAGGAAGTACAGTATCTGATATCATCCTATAAATCTCATATCATGTCCACCATAATCATCTTAGACTGATATTACTGGAAGCTTTACTTCCAAGTCAGTAGGCCTACTCAGTTAGATCATGTTCAGCAGCTTAAGGCAATATCTCGTCTCGCCACACAGCACATTTGTGTATCTTATTGAACAAAATTCCCAAGCTTGGCATTTTCATATTCCGACTAAAAGGTGCATATTCCTTTACCTTAAAGCAGTGTGTTTTCTGCTCGCCATCCCAGATAGTTCGTGGCAAAGGGAACTTCTTGCGGATTCGGTACTTCTCCACCGGGCCCAGGGGTCGACCCCTGAGCCTCTCCGCCTCCCGGTAATGCGCATCCAGCCACAAGTCCTGCAACTTAGCGTGGGACTCCCGTGTAAAGCGGTGACTCTGCAGGATCTGGTAGAGAGCCTCAAAGTTCCCCCCGTGAAAGGCCACTAGGGCTCGGGCGCGCATGACCGATTCGTGCCGGTTCAGTGCCTCCCCGGCGGAGCCCGGCACAGCGGCGGGGAGCGACCAGAGGAAGCGCCCAAGGCGCTCCATGTCGCCTGTCTCCTCCAGGTTCTCGCACACCCGGGCCACCTGGTCCGTTGTGAACATGGGCAGTGGGAACATGAGTCCAGGTGCGCGTCCGAGATGATGCCAGCTCGCCCTGCTCTTGTGACAGCAGGTCCTGGTGGCCACGGTGAAGAAAGCGGACCAGGAGTCAGGCTGTATTTATAGCAGGACACAATTAGCATCTCAGGGCTTGTTTGGAGAAGGATTATTGGGCTCGACCATTAACCTCTTAGCGGGTGGCGGAGGGGGGGGGGGGGCTGTGGACAGAGGTGACTGGCTCATCAGCTTGTTTGGGTCATTAGCCTCAGGATAGGGGGTGGGGGGTGAGGCACACAAAGTGGGTAATATAAATATGACTTCACGACGTTGGCCTCTAAATCCTTGAGGATCATAGGCCGCCCGTGTGCACGTTGGTATACGCGGGAGGTCGCCGTCAGGTGAAGGATGATCCGCAAAGAGGATTGACATCATTGGAACATCTGCACATTACTTGTTACTTCTGCTGCTTGCCCCTCGGTGCGTCTGTATGTCTATGGAAGCCCACCTGGCATAATTAATTAGTGGCTTAAAGTCAAGCCTTCTGCCTACAAAAATGACCTGTTGATTGTGTGTGTGAGTGCGCGTGTGTGTGTGTGTGTGTGTGTGTGTGCACGTGCGTGTGTGTGAGTGATGGGGTTTTTAGCAATGCTGTATAAATCCACAGTGAGCACAATTAACAAGCCACTGGGAGGAGAAGTAATTAGTATTATCTGCTTAACACTCTGACAGGGAAAATGGCTTCCACACACACACACACACACACACACACACACACACACACACACACGCACACACACACACGCACACACACACACCCACGCATGCACGCATACACACCAAGTAATTCCCTGCAGGCAAATGTGTAAGAGCTAATTACAAGCTCATTTGCAACTCAATAGCGGTATCCTCTCAGACAGCCCCCCCCCCCCCCCCTTTAAACCCCCTCCATAAGACACCGAGCGTTGGTTTAACGCCTCACCCCACACGTACGCAAAGACGCCATGCACCCACCCCCTCCCGACAACCCCTACCGCTACGCTCCCCTCAGTCAAGGTGAGGGAGTATTTCACCTTTAGGTCACAGGTCATGTTTTAATGTACTGGTCATGTTACACCATGTTTGACGTACAGTGATAGAAGAGTGAAGATGACACGGCAGACGCTATCATGCTCGTTGTTTGAGGTATCGGCTTAGCCAAAGCTCACCTTTAAAAAAAAATAGCAGCGGATTATTGCTGTTCTTGTTTGCTGACACGGCCCGTGCTGACTTGTGGATGCCACGATACTCGCCAGCTTACATGACATAAATCAGGGCGGCTTGGTTGCCATGGTTACATGCATTCTCACACTGCTTACAGAAAAAAACAACGCATTTTGTATTAATCTGCATGTTGACAATGATCTGAAAATGTCGTCCTTCTGTGGCACATGAATGATGGCAGCGTGAACACAAGAAGTGTGTGTCCATGTAACAGGTGTTAGTGGAGTTGTTTAGGAATGGCCTGGGATTAAAGGTGGGACTTATTCTTACCTAAGAGCATAATGCTCATTAATTCCTGCTTTGGTGTCTTAGCTCCCCCTGATCCTCTGTGGACGGGCCGAGCCGGGTCGGCCTGTGCTGCAGACGCCTCCGTGGCCTCGACGCGAAGAGCACTCAGCTGTCAACCGGGATTGTTTGTCTATCGAGCGGGAAGGCGGGAAAGACCGCGTAAGACTGACAGGTGCCAAATGGGGCCTTAGCGTCCAGAGAGATTTGAGGAGACTGTGACAAAAGCGGCGATCAGAAAGGCTGAGAGGGGGTTGCACATGACCCATTTAGTGCTCACGAGGGGGAATCCTCATGTCGTCACTAAAAAAAAGACACGAGAAGTGGAAAATTGACATAAATGTGTTTGTTGTTTTGCTGCTGGTGGTGCTACAAGAACACATTACCACCACTCATTCAACACAAAATATCAATCAGAAGCGAAGGAGATGGTACTATTAATGATGCACTTCCACTTTGACTTTTAAGTGCATTCAATCGGAAAACTGTAACAAAATGCAGTGCACTGTCAGTACTTGGATGATGCCCTCAATATGCTCTAAATGGTGAGTGATTGACAAACAGTCGCCATCAAAATTCACACATTCAGGAGTTAAATATACTTTTTTTTAACTGATCGGCGATATTTTGAGCTGCTGAGGCAAGTCAATATTTACTGCAGCTGTGTCCCAGTGTTTACATAGCCAAAGATTGTACTCCTCTGAAAGATTCCTTCAAAACGAATACAATTAGTTTTCCTGATTCCTTGTTACACACATGCAGGAGTTGCATGAATTATAGGAGGATGTCTGTCTTGTCAGAACACCGCTTGGAGAGCATGCTGTAACAAACCTATCGTCTATCCACAGTGCGAAGCTGCAACTAAGATACTAATGCCACGACCATGGCGGAAGACTGTCAAACTTGCCACTGACTGTTTGTCTGTGTTTAAGTTTTTCCTCTGTGTTTTTAGTATTTCCTGTTTTTAGTTCCTGTCAGCGCTCTTATTTTGTCTGTTTCCTTTTTTTTTCCCTTTGCGCTGTTTTCCCCTCAGCTGCGGCTGATTGGCAACTGGTCACACCTGGTTTCAATCAGCCCGCTCCTATTTTACCTGCTTTGTTCCTCCAGTCAGTGCTGGATTATTGTCGCTCTTGTCGCTGCTACCTGTCGTATCATATCGTGTCAATGCAGCGTTGTGGTAAGCTATATTTGATAGTGGTTTGTATCTTATTGTCTTTTTTCCCTGCTTCCAAGTTTGTTTTCATATTATAAGTACGACTTCTGTTTCTTGCTCAATACCTGCTAGCTTCCACACTAGGCCTTTTTTGTTTGTTATCCGCCCACATGCGCGCTTTTTGTTTGTACCCCTTTGTTTGTTTTTTGTCTTAGTGTTTTAAATTAAATCATGTTTTCTCACTCCATGCCTGCCTCTTTCTCTGCATCTTGGGGTTCGTCACAAACTAACTCTGACAGAATAATCCAGCCAAATTCAAACCCCGCACAGATGTCTATGGCACAGAGACTTGACAAAGTTTTAGAACTAATGGCCAAATCGAGGAAAAGCTTTGCCTCATTTTGCGATCCCTCCCACCCATCCCTGTCCTATGTTGGCTTCTCGGGGGACGTCTTGCAGCCGTCCCTTGATGGGGTTGGGGGGCTATCAGTTGCTGTGCAGATGGGGAGGCACAGCTATTTCGCGTCCCAGTTGGTCTGAAACCTACGGCGCCATCACCTCCAGTGGGACTTCAACCTACGGCGCCATCATCTCCAGTGGGTCTGCAACCTACGGCGCCACCACGCACTCCGGTGGGCCAGCAGATGCCACCACGCACTCCGGTGGGCGGACAGACACCACCACGCACTCCGGTGGGCCAGCAGACGCCACCACGCACTCCGGTGGGCGGACAGACGCCACCACGCACTCCGGTGGGCCAGCAGACGCTACCACGGACTCCGGTGGGCCAGCAGACGCCACCACGCACTCCGGTGGGCCAGCGGACTCCACCACGCACTACGGTGGGCCAGCAGACTCCACCACGCACTCCAGTGGGCCAGCAGCAGGGGGCGCCACCATCTGCTCCCGTGGGCCAACCGCAGGGGGTGCCACTATCTGCTCCGGTGGGCCAGCAGCAGGGGGTGCCACCATCTGCTTCGGTGGGCCAGCAGCAGGGGGCGCCACCATCCTCTCCGGTGGGCCAGCAGCAGGGGGCGCCACCATTCTGTCCGGTGGGCCAGCAGCAGGGGGTGCCACCACCATCCTGTCCGGTGGGCCAGCTGAGGGCGCCACCATACTCTTGTCGGCCACAGAGGTGGTTGTTTCATGGGTGACCGCCTCGCAAATTGCAGCGGCGTTCTATTCGCCGTCGCCACTTGACTGTTCCCCGCTGGGTGCGGGGACACTTGGCCTGGCGGCCCACCGCCTTGTCCTCCCTCTACCCTCCCTTGTCTTTGGACTGGGTTTTTTTCTAGGGGAGGGGAGGGGGTTCGTAAAACGTCTGGTATCCATTATGGGAGGGGGTGCTACTGTCAGGCTTACCACTGACAGTTTGTTTGTATGTAGGCATTAGCCAGGCCACCCTCGCCCGCCTGCAGCTCGTGCTGAACTCTGATGCTCGTCTGCTAACACAGATCCGCAGACGTGAGTACATCACCCCTATATTAGCGTCCCTTCACAGGCTCCCTGTGCGTTATCGAATCAATTTTAAACTCCTTCTATTTGTTTTTAAATGTCTAAACAACCTTGCGCCAACATATTTCTCCGACTTCCTTCAGCCTTACTGCCCCACCCGATCCCTAAGATCAGCCGATCAGCTGCTACTGACGGTCCCTGACACAAGGCTGAAGCTTAGAGGTGACAGAGCTTTTGCCGCTACTGCTCCCAAGCTCTGGAACGACCTACCTCTGAGTGTTAAACAAGCCTCCTCTCTTCCTGTTTTTAAATCTCTCTTAAAAACATACTTTTATTCCTTGGCTTTTAACACTGAGTGATATCCATCCTGCAATGACGCCCCATTATACACCTGCTGTGAACCTGTTTTTATGTTTTATTTATTTTTTTTTTAATCATGTTCTGTTTGTGTTGTGTTGTTTGCTTGGTTCTCGTATTATCTTTTTAACCTGCCCATTGTATAACACTTTGGCTACACCTGTGGTAAATTTTGAATGTGCTTTATAAATAAAGTTGATTTAATTTGATTTGTTTGTGTTTAGTTTTTCCTCTGTGTGTGTTTAGTATTTCCTGTTTTTAGATCCTGTCAGCGCTCTTATTTTGTCTGTTTCCTGTTTTTTTCCCTGTGCGCTGTTTTCCCCTCAGCTGCGGCTGATTGGCACCTGGCCACACCTGGTGTCAATTAGCCCACTCCTATTTTACCTGCTTCGTTCCACCAGTCAGTGCTGGATTATTGTCGCTCTTGTCGTTACTACCTGTCGTATCATATCGTGTCAGTGCAGCGTTGCACTAAGCTATATTTAATAGTGGTTTGTAGCTTATTGTTTTTTGTTCCCTTCTTCCAAGTTTGTTTTCCTATTATAAGTACAACTTCTGTTTCTGGCTCGATACCTGCTAGCTTCCACACTAGGCCTTTTTTGTTTGTTATCCGCCCACGTGCGCACTTTTTGTTTGTACCCCTTTGTTTTTTGTCTTAGTGTTTTAAATTAAATTGTGTTTTCTCACTCCATGCCTGCCTCCTTCTCTGCATCTTGGGGTTGGTCACAAACTAACTCTGACAAAGACAAACTAAGTTTCTTCCATGTACTCACTGGAGGACTACAGGATAAGGAATAGCCAAGCATGCTACACACAAACACACACCGAGCAGGAAGAAGCTAACAGCTAAAGCTTCTATGTAAAGTAGGGTTGATCGAGCCAGATGTTGATGCTATCACTACAGGATATGATAGGATAAAATAGACTTTATTTATCCCACAATGGAGAAATTAATGTGGTTGCAATGCAGACGCTGCTCCTCCTCATCGAGAGGAGCCAGATGAGGTGGCTCGGGCATCTGGTCAGGATGCCACCCAAACGCCTAACCCTAGGGAGGTGTTTAGGGCACGTCCAACCGGTAGGAGGCCACGGGGAAGACCCAGGACACGTTGGGAAGACTATGTCTCCCGGCTGGCCTGGGAACGCCTCGGGATCCCCCGGGAAGAGCTAAACGAAGTGGCTGGGGAGAGGGAAGTCTGGGCTTCCCTGCTTTGGCTGCTGCCCCCGCGACCCGACCTTGGATAAGCGGAAGAAGATGGATGGATGGATGGATGGATGGATGGATGGATGGATGCAATGCAGACAAAGAAGTTCACAGAAATAAGGTAACAATTACGCATGAAAATAGGAGGGAAACGTCAAACAGTACAAAAGACATTAAAAGAGCAGGGCTGATGCAACCAGGTGCCACTCCAGCAGTGCCATTTCTACATACAGCTACAAAAGTAAAACAACAAAAATTAACCAATAATTTATACTGTTCACACACACTTGCACCATGCATAGACAAGCAACCAAACAAAAACATAATTTCAACACCCATATACACTGTGGTGGTCTCTGCGGTGTTCCACGCCATCGTCTGCTGGAGACTGGAGCAAACCCAACAAACCAACCAAGAGAGCCGACTCCACCCTCTAACTCTCGGGCCGGTGTCCAGTCTGCATGGATGAGCGAGGATACTTCTAGGGAGACCGAGACGTCCACTGCATGCTCATTCAGCCAAGACACTGTGATGCTTTTCCCTTCCCGCGCTCAGCGCTAGCTCCACAGCCCTGTCGCTTCCTCCACATCTTCTCCAGTCTATCCAAACGGACTATGGTGTAGCAGAGACCTAGCAGCTGGTTCTCCATGGCCAAAAGGCTCCCGGGAGGCAGATCCTGAAGTTCACAAAAAAGCGCTGCAGAAGTCACAAAAGTCCCACCCCTTGTCGCACATTCCCAAAGGGTCCCATACCATAGGCAAAAAAGACATGAAAACAAGAGGGAAACATCTGGAACACATAAGGATGATACACAAGAGCACAGAGCTCCTGAAACCAGCAGCCAGTACAGGGGCACCATCTTGGAAAAAAACATCCATCCATTTTCTACCGCTTGTCCCTTTCACGGCTGGTGGAGCCTATTTCGGCTGCAGTCGAGCAGAAGGCGGCGTACACCCTGGACAAGTCACCAGCTCATCGCAGGGCCAACACAGATCGACAAACAACATTCACACTCACATTAGGGTCATAAAAAATGATATCTACTGTAGTATTAGAATTAGGGCTGTCAATGTTAATGAATGTGATTTAATAAAAAAATATATATATTTTTTTTAATTTGAAGATCAATCTCGTCCTGGCTAAAGGGGAACACAATCATTATGAAAGACATGACGACGGATGTTTTTTATTTTCAATGCATTCGAAATAGTAAATGAATGCGATCAAAAGTTGAGTGTTTGGGAGCGGCTTTATTGTGCTATGAAGTGCTTATATACATTCAAACACCACTGTTAAGGTTTTATATGCTAGAAGTATATATGCACTGTAGTAACAGGCACATTTATAATAACATTTAATATTTACATATTTTTATCATTTTAAACATATGCGGCGCGTTAATTTCAAAATTAATTTTGTTTTTTTTTAACAACATACTCACTGCAGACCTTATGAGTGCCAACAAACATAATAACACATTGCTTACTGTACAAAGTCTGCTGTCATTAGGACGCTGAATGCTGGGATGAGTGTATATTCCCACATAGATTAAAAAATACTCATAATCCTCGCAAATAAAAGAGGGGGTGAAACAAATCATCTTTTTGTGTCGTTCTCGCCATTATTGGGTCTAAATTGGCTGTCAAAGTGTACTTAGCTTACCAACTTGTTGGAATACATATTTGTCCTAGTATCCATGTGAGAGGTATTATTTAGGATCTAGAATAAAGTTTCACAAGCAAGGAAACGAGGAAGCAGCTGATCAGTGGATCATGTCAACATTGACACACAAGCTCGTGATCACATCAACGCTATAAATAGTTTGTCTGCGTTCGTGCTTAAAATCAATCAATCAATGTTTACTTATATAGCCCTAAATCACTAGTGTCTCAAAGGGCTGCACAAACCACTACGACATCCTCGGTAGGCCCACATAAGGGCAAGGAAAACTCACACCCAGTGGGACGTCGGTGACAATGATGACCCAGTGGGACGTCGGTGACAATGATGACTATGAGAACCTTGGAGAGGAGGAAAGCAATGGATGTCGAGCGGGTCTAACATGATACTGTGAAAGTTCAATCCATAATGGCTCCAACACAGTCGCAAGAGTCCAGTCCAAAGCGGATCCAACACAGCAGCGAGAGTCCCGTTCACAGCGGAGCCAGCAGGAAAACATCCCAAGCGGAGGCGGATCAACAGCGCAGAGATGTCCCCAGCCGATACACAGGCGAGCAGTACATGGCCACCGGATCGGACCGGACCCCCTCCACAAGGCAGAGTGGGACATAGGAGAAAAAGAAAAGAAACGGCAGATCAACTGGTCTAAAAAGGGAGTCTATTTAAAGGCTAGAGTATACAAATGAGTTTTAAGGTGAGACTTAAATGCTTCTACTGAGGTGAAATAAAATTTATAATTAATAGTTTGTTAATATTCAAGTCACAAGTGAAATATTGTTAACGCTTTTTGAATGGATATTTATTGGGCTTTATGGGCGGAATAGAGGACTTCACATTGGCTCCGCTGTAAGCGAACATTTATTTATGTGTATTTACGAGTTAGAATGCATTAAAAATATATGTATATTCGTCGTCATGTCTTTCATAATGGTTGTGATTCAGTACGATAGGAAAAATTTCCCTAAAAAAAGTGTAGTTCCCTTTTAATGTTTAACCCGGAAGAGAAAATGCAGATTTAAATGGTGTAGTATGTTAAGATGTTATGAGTGTGTTTACCAAGTAATCGATTAGTAACTGTACTTTGTTTGCTATATTTTTCCAAAGGCTTTCAAAATGTACACTTAGTTCTCACTATAATTACTGTCAACAAGTTCTGAGAAAATCAATGGCTTGCAGTTCAGTTAAACATTTAAAACATTTTCTGACTACCAAATTGTTTTGTATTCAATCTTTGGTGTTTTTTCTTGAGCAAATGTTATTTATTCAGGCGGAAAAAAAAAACCTGTGATTAATCATGATTAATCACAGTTCAGTCGTGTGATTAATCTGACTTAAAAAAGATAATCACTTCATAGCCGTTGTTAGAATATAAACCTTACCAATGTAATCAGATAAAAATGTTTCTTTTGTTTTGTTCTTATCAATACAAAATCATCGTTTATCATTATTTACAAACTTAGGGAGTAAGTCTTTGGTTACAGAAAGGCTTTGGAGGCAAAACGTAAACGATTTAAATGGGAGCCAATAGTAGTTTTTGTTTATGTTTAGTTGTTGTGCACTCGCCACTTTATTTTGTTAAAAAACTATATGTAGCATCTAATAATACAAATCAAATATGTCTGATTTAAAACAATACCAACAAATTGTAAATGTGACAAGAAAAGCTTTATAAAATGTGTTATTATGTTTACTTCAGTTATTTGCTATAAAACATTTTCAGTTCTGTAGTCTGTTATTATAGTATAGGATGGGTAAACGAAATTGGATCGGCTCTGAGGCTAAAAAATCAGATCCAAGGTAAAAAATGTTTATTAGGACATCCCTATTTATAAAAGTGTACTTTTCAGTTCGAGATACAGCCAAAAAGACTAATTGATGTACTTCTCAGTGTGAATGCACTTATGTAGTCAAAGTGTGTTTACCATGTAATCGATTAGTAACTGTACTTTGTTTGCTGTATTTTTCCAAAGGCTTTCAAAATGTACATTTAATTCTTACTATAATTACTGTCAACAAGTTCTGAGAAAATCGATGGCTTGCTGTACAGTTAAACATTTAAAACATTTTCCTGTATGTCGTTCTAACTACCAAATTGGATTTGTATTTAATTATTGGTGTTTTTTCTTGAGCAAATGTTATTTATTCAGGCAAAAAACAACAACAGTGATTAATCTTGATTAATCACAGTTCAGTTGTGTGATCAATCTGACTTAAAAAAGATAATCACTTCATAGCCGTTGTTAGAATATAAACCTTACCAACGTTATCAGATAAAAAATTTTATTTTGTTTTGTTCTTATCAATACAAAATCATCGTTTATCATTATTTACAAACTTAGGGAGTAAGTCTCTGGATACAGAAAGGCTTTGGAGGCAAAACGTAAACGATTTAAATGGGAACCAAGAGTAGTTTTTGTTTATGTTTTGTTGTTGTGCACTCGCCACTTTATTTTGTTAAAAAAATATATGTAGCATCTACTAATACAAAATCAAATATGTCTGATTTAAAACAATACCAACAAATTGTAAATTTTACAAGATAAGCTTTATAAAATGTGTTATTATGTTTACTTCAGTTATATGCTATAAGACATTTTCATTTCTGTAGTCTGTTATCATAGTATAGGATGGGGAAGCGAAATTGGATCGGCTCTGAGGCTAAAAAATCAGATCCACGGTAAAAAATGTTTATTAGGACATCCCTATTTATAGAAGTGTACTTTTCAGTTTGAGATACAGCCAGAGAGACTAATCGATGTACTTCACAGTGTGAATGCACTTATGTAGTCAAAAGTGTAAGTGCTGACACACACAATGAGAGTACATAAAGTGCGAGTTGAGGATGCTCGAGTGTCACGCTGACAACAGCCTGCTCAGCCAACACACACGATGGCAGACAACTTCATCATGTGCACGAGGCCTGCAGAGAGCGTGTGCACTCACTTTTTAAAAGGAAGACACAATGGCCAGTGTTGGCACGCAGCCACTTAGTGTTGTGCAAACATCATTGTATCATAGCTGCATGTGTATTAGTGCATCGATCTGTGTGTGTGTAAGAACATATGCTTTGCACTGGTGTTTGTGGGAGTGTTATAATGTTGCCAGCAGCACAGCATGAAGCATGACATGCAAGTCGGCAAGACCACTACGAGGCTACTTCACCTGTGTGTGAGCGTGTGTGTATGTGTGTGTGTGTGTGTGTGTGTGTGTGTGTGTGTGTGTGCGTGTGTGTGCGTGCGTGTGTGTGTGTGTGTTGCTGATCTTGTGTGACAGCAGGGGTGGTAGGCTAAGAGGTGTTAGCATAGTGAGAAGGATTAGGTCTCCTTTTCTCTCCCCCGGCCGGTGTCACGTCTCATTACTGCTGTCCTCCAGCCTGGACCAAGCGGACACGTTTAAAACACGTCCAGCCTGCCGCAGCTTTGAAAGGTGAAAAGTTAGTCGGTGGCGGCTAAGCCCTCACTTGTTTTAAGTGGAAGGGACAGTGACGTGTTGGAGCGCTTGTTGTGTTGGTGGACACAGAGCACAAAGTAGGCCACTTCACACAGACAGAGATGGTGATTGCTGAAAACGACATGGAGTCTAACAGAAGGCCAGCTGGATGTGAAGAATAGATCAGTACAGTTGGACCCGGATGACTCCTTCATCTCTGACTCATAAAGAGCGGCGACATGTTTGAGCCCCCCCTTCCCAGGGCTGCTCTCTCGGGTGAAGTTGGCGGGTGGTGGCCTCCTGCTAGGCTGCACAGGAGAGGACGGCCCTAATTGCTTTTGTCGTAAAGCTCTGTGACCCAGATAAGCCTGTGGAGATAAAGCCCAATTTGATCCAGCAAACCTGTTCTGATCTACACCAGCCGCCTTCTGCCACTTTATCAACAACAACGCCAACGTGCGCACGCTCGCAGGCTATAAGTCCTTGCAAACATTCCCCATTTTTCCCGTAACGCACAATTCTAACCAGACAAAGCCAAAGTGGGCCAAGCGTTCCTGGTATAGTGTCACACTACTGCCACACTCGTTAATAACGATAATGCTAATCGGAAAACAAAACATACTGCTACACTGGTTAATGACGATAATGCTAATCGTAAAACAAAACAAAACAAAACAATTCAACTAAACGGACACGTTTGAACGATTATCTCTTCAAGTCTGCACGATTTAATTTTAAAGAGCAGCTTTTCATTGGATGCTGGCCTGACACCCCTTGCTAATCATCAGCGCTGGGGTGTCTTTAAAAGCCAGTCTAAGCCGCGTTACAACACAGGCTAATGTGTCAGGTGGGCGGAGCGAGCGACTTGTCAACCACCGTTCATTAACCCCTTGCCGTACTGCTGGGCGCCAGTGGGGTAGCTACTATTTTCGTTACGCCACCTGTTATTTTAGGTTTAAAGTCAATGCAATACTTTAGTTTGCATCATTCAAAGATGTAACGCAGGCTGGGTAAGCACTAATGTTGGCCCAGTCACAGACATAAACATGAATGCCATTCACCTGGGATGCGTCACAGTAGTTGTTGTTATCTTTCTGTTGTAACATGGTTCTATGATCCACACTTCTAGTCAAAGGTAATAAGCAATTATTATTTTGGTGTCTGGATACTTTACATTAGTTTGAGAAATACTACAAATGTGGGTATCGATCCAATACCAAGTAGATAGAGGGACAGTATTGGTCATATCGATGCAGATAAGAGGGTTGTGAAAGCTAAACTGACCCGATATCTGGTTTGACAAGTGAGTGATTCGGTAGCAGCCACCTCAATCGTTGTTAATCATTAGATGAATCGACTGTAGAAACATTATTATGATTAGAAATCAGTTAAGGGGCAGCACGGTGGAGGGAAGGGTTAGTGCGTCTGCCTCACAATACTTAGGTCCTGAGTAGTCCTGAGTTCAATCCCAGGCTCGGGATCTTTCTGTGTGGAGTTTGCATGTCCTCTCCGTGACTGCGTGGGTTCCCTCCGGGTACTCCGGCTTCCTCCCACCTCCAAAGACATGTACCTGGGGATAGGTTGATTGGCAACACTAAATTGGCCCTAGTGTGTGAATGTGAGAGTGAATATTGTCTGTCTATCTGTGTTGGACCTGCGATGACGTGGCGACTTGTCCAGGGTGTACCCTGTCTTCCGCCCGATTGTAGCTGAGATAGGCTCCAGCGCCCCCCGTGACCCTAAAGGGAATAAGCGTTAGAATATGGATGGATGGAAATCAATTAAGGCTTTTTGTCTTTAAAACAACGCAACAGCCAGTGCTGCCTGCGAAAAGACACATACGCTTACTACGTTAGCTTACGTAACTGAAAATGAGAATGGCTTTGAATAAACGGACACGGTGTGACAGAATACATGTGACAGTTGGTTTTTACTCCGGATTTTCCCAATACGCAAAGGCTGCTGAACGGCAACATCGCGGAATGTCTCCGAGCTTCGCCGTCCATCAGGCGTCTATGAAGGCATTGATTTGACACGTGGAAATAGACAACTATTTTGCCTTGCAGAACAATAACTTTATTTTGGTATTTCTAGCCAACAACACAGCAGTAACAGCATCCCTTGCAAACTTTGTACACACACTTGTCATTCAACTCCCACTAACCACTCCGCTGGATCCCCCGCCCCCGTTAGGCCCTCAAAGTGCTGTCCAGGATATGCCTGTAGTACAAACCCCGTTTCCGTATGAGTTGGTAAATTGTGTTAGATGTAAATTTAAACGGAAAACAATGATTTGCAAATCGTTTTCAACCCATATTCAGTTGAATGCACAACAAAGACAAGATATTTGATGTTCAAACTAATAAACTTTTTTTTTTTTGCAAATAATAATTAACTTAGGATTTCATGGCTGCAACACGTGCCAAAGTAGTTGGGAAAGGGCATGTTCACCACTGTGTAACATCACCTTTTCTTTCAACAACACTCAAAAAACGTTTGGAAACTGAGGAAACTAATTGTTGAAGCTTTGAAAGTGGAATTCTTTCTCATTCTTGCTTTATGTAGAGCTCTAGTCGTTCAACAGTCCGGGGTCTCCGCTGTCGTATTTCACGCTTCATAATGCGCCACACATTTTTGATGGGAGACAGGTCTGGACTGCAGGTGGGCCAGGAAAGTACCCGCACTCTTTTACTACGAAACCACTCTGCTGTAACACGTGGCTTGGCATTGTTGTGCTGAAATAAGCAGGGGCGTCCATGATAACGTTGCTTGGATGACAATTTATGTTTCTCCAAAACCTGTATGTACCATTCAGCATTAGTGGTGCCTTCACAGATGTGTAAGTTACCCATGCCTTGGGCACTAATACACCCCCATACCATCACAGATGCTGGCTTTTGAACTTTGCGCCTATAACAATCCGGATGGGTATTTTCCTCTTTGTTCCAGAGGACAACAAGTCCACAGTTTCCAAAACACAATTTAAAATGTGGACTCGTCAGACCACAGAACACTTTTCCACTTTGCATCAGTCCATCTTAGATGAGTTCGGGCCCAGGGAAGCCAGCGGCGTTCCTTGATGTTGTTGATATATGGGTTTTGCTTTTCATAGTAGAGTTTTAACTTGCACTTACAGATGTAGCGATCAACTGTAGTTACTGACAGTGGTTTTATGAAGTGTTCCTGAGCCCATGTAGTGACATCCTTTACACACTGATGTCGGTTTTTGATGCAGTACCGCCTGAGGGATCAACGATCCGTAATATGATCGCTTACGTGCAGTGATTTCTCCAGATTCTCTGAACCTTTTGATGATTTTACAGACCGTAGATGGTAAAATCCCTAAATTCCTTGCAATAGCTCGTTGAGAAATGTTGTTCTAAAACTGTTTGACAATTTACTTACAAATTGGTGACCCTCATACCATCCTTGTTTGTGAATTACTTAGCATTTCATGTAAGCTGCTTTTATACCGAATCATTGCACCCACCTGTTCCCAATTAGCCTGCACATCTGTGGGATGTTCCAAATAAGTGTTTGATGAGCATTCCTCAACTTTATCAGTTTTTATTGCCACCTTTCCCAACTTCTTGGTCACATGTTGCTGGCGTCAAATTCTAAAGTTAATGATTATTTGCAAAAAAAAAAAAAAAAAGTATCAGTTTGAACATCAAATATGTTGTCTTTGTAGCATATTCAACTGAATATGGGTTGAAAATGATTTGCAAATCATTGTATTCTGTTTATATTTACATCTAACACAATTTCCCAACTCATATAGAAACGGGGTTTGTATAATTCTTTGATTTTGGACCTCTAGAAAGAGCAATTCCTCATCCATCATGTCAACAGGGTGAAATCACGTCTAAAAACCTTTGACAAGTTGACTTAATTTGTAAGATGTACAGAGCAGCTCTGAAATACACTGGTTATTTATTTTTTTGTTGAGTCACTTAATCATAGGGCAGCATCGATTAATTGATTATAAATTAATCTGTGATTAGACTTTTAGGGATAGTATCGCCTTTGCATAATTAATAAGCTTGTAGAAGGATTTTATTGGAGAGGAAATCACCGTTTGCCCCCAAGTCCTCTCTATGGTTTAAGGATCTCATGTTTTTCTTAGATTTACAGAAAATTAAATACAATCTAAAGGGTTACACCAAAACAATTTGACTTGAACTGGGGCTGCATAATTAGTTGCATAAATAAATTAAAGACACTATAGGATTAACGTGACACTCACCGTTGACAATTTACCTTTCCACTTACCGCAACTCTTTTTTGTTGTTTTTATTTAGTGACACTTCTCTGTATGTTTGTGATTTTAATTTTTGTCGTTACTTTTTTTTCCTTTTAGTCAGTTCATATGATTCTCTATCTGCTTGTGGTGAAGAGGAAGGCAGTACATTGCTACCCACTGTGACTGAAATGTAGGACGGGGGTGGGAGGGGGTATTATTTAACATTTATTATTTTTTGTAATTTTATTTTTATTTTTGGTGTTGGGGGGAACGACAAAAAAAGTTTTCTCAGTACCTGTATTACGATTTTAATGTCTTATTAATAAATAAATATTATTAAAAAAATAAAAACACCTGATTTATATTATGTTGCTTTGGTTAATCTTTAAATGATTGTAAGTTTGTAACTAATAAAAGCTGACAGAACCTGGATTGCATGGAGTAAAGATGCGGACACACCCGCTGCAATAGAACACATGAGAGTGGTGTGTGGTGCTGATCTGTGTTGGCAGCCAACAGCAGAAAGTTTTTTTTGTTTCGTTTTATTCTTGCACACTTGTTAAAGTTGCAACCTTAAACTTGATGATGTGCATTTGTTAGAAAAACAATCAAAGAATGTTATGGAAAGCAGAATAATCTTTATTTATACCATTTTCTCTGAAATGCACGTATAGGCTATTAGAGGCTTACTGAAACCCACTACTACCCACCATGCAGTCTGATAGTTTATATATCAATGATGAAATATTAACATTGCAACACATGCCAATACGGCCTTTTTAGTTTATTAAATTGCAATTTTAAATTTCCCGGGAGTTTTTTCTTGAAAACGTCGTGTAATGATGACGTGTATGCGTGACGTCACGGGCTGTTAGGAATTATGAGGGCTGCGCACACACAGAGCTAAAAGTCGTCTGCTTTAATGGCATAATTACACAGTATTTTGGAGATCTGTGTTGCTGAATCTTTTGCAATTTGTTCAATTAATATTGGAGAAGTCAAAGTACAAAGATGGAGTTGGGAAGCTTTAGCCTTTAGCCACACAAACACACGGTGATTCTTTGTTTAAAATTCCTGGAAGTGAAACTTTACTATGGATCAGAGCGCGGTCAAGCGAACATGGATCCCGACCGAATGTCAACCAGCAGGTTTCGGTGAGAAAATTGTGGTAAAAAGTTGCTTCTTACCGGAGAAAAGCTGAGCTTGCCCCGTCCCTAAGCTGCCGTCGACTTCGCTGAGACATTGGCGTCAAGACACCCGTGGACAAACCCCTCCGACTATCAGGTACTGTTAAACTCACTAAAACACTAGCAACACAATAGAAAGATAAGAGATTAACCAGAAATATCCTAGTAAATGTGTCTAAAAACATCTGAATCCGTTCCAATGCAATCACTTTTTTTTTTGTAGTCCATCGCTATCACTATCCTCAAACACAAATCTTTCATCCTCGCTCAAATTAATGGGTAAATCGTTGTTTTGTCGGTCCGAATAGCTCTTTTTGTTGGAAGCTCCTATTAGAAACAATGTGAATATGTGAGGAGCCATCAACATGTGACGTCATTGTCTGCGACTTCCGGTAAAGGCAGGGCTTTTCCGTTAGCACCAAAAGTTGCAAACTTTATTGTGGATGTTCTCCACTAAATCCTTTCATCAAAAATATGGCAATATCGCGAAATGATCATGTATGACATAGAATGGACCTGCTATCCCCGTTTAAATAAGAAAATCTCATTTCAGTAGGCTTTTAGGTGGGGTTTTCTCAATTACTTGCTTGATCGAATAAACTAATCAATAGATTACTCAATTACTAAAATAATCAATACTCAGCCCTATTGCAAAAAAAAAATTAATTTACTAAAGGTTATACACAAAATACGAGTACAATGTTGGGGTAACGTGAACAACTGCATAAAAAGATTGGATTTTACCAAATATGTTGAGGCCCAATTAACATGAGCTGCAAGCTAAAAATGGCTTTTGGGTCTGCACTTTGGACAATTTTAGCAGATTCAGACAGTTAGGGAATAAAATTCAGCTTGTTAAATTTAAATAGAGCCATACCGCTACTCCAAATTGGTCTTAGACTTTTACTCCGGTTATAAATACTTTGTTAAAAAAATGTTAAGACCATATATTAAAAATAATGTTGTTTTGTTTTGGCCGTTGTCCTCCTGCAGCTTTATTAAGAAACAGTACAAAGTCAAAATAAATACAACTCAGTGCAACATAACATAAATAACCGTATGATTTTACAATAAATACTATGCAGAAATGACAACAAAGGCTCAGGCACTACAGATGCTACGTGGACAGGCTGACAAACATGAAGACATCTGATTTACTGGGCCCTGTTGCAGCGCATCACATGCACTGGCAATACCCAACTACCAACAGGGCGCCTGCTGCCATCTGGTGGCCGCCAGTGTCCTTGACTGAAATGTGGTTTCAGGAGTCCAAACGAGTGTTCTCAACATCTCCTGCTAGACAATGGATATTTGCTCTTCAGAGCCTCTTTGAAGCTGCGGAACAGAAGCCGGTTGCGTTTGTTCTCCTCGTCCTTCTTGGCGTGGAACTCCCCCTGGATCTTGAAGCCACGGTGGACCAGGAAGGCCGAGTTTAGAACGGCAAAGCGGTATCCGGCCACATGAAGCTCGCAGGCCTACAAGAGATAAACTATGAATGGTTGTGCAGAGATCCAAGGGAAAAACTAAATCAAGGAGGAACTGACCTGGCTGATCCGGTTGAAGCCGTACTGCTTGAAGCTCTCGTCGTAGAGCGGCACGCCACGCGGGCCGATGTAGAAGGGCTCCCAGGGATCGGTCCAGGTGAGGGTGTAGGCCACATCCAGGGCGTCGTCGCCTCGGACGTGGCCGTTGACCCACCGTGAGTAGTTGGTAGGGGCTTGGCAGCGAGAACACAGCTCCTCGTAAAACGGCCGCACCTCGCCCACTTGGTAGAGCTGCACCAGCTCGGCCTTGTTGGCCGGTATCTTTCTGGCATGGCGGATCTCGAATGCAGGTAAGACAAACACCTGGTCGGGGACCGGCTCGCGCCTCACCACCATGGCCAGGAAGTCTCGGTGCAGGTCGGCGCTAGGCATCATGTCCATGTCCATGACCAGGATGTAAGATGACTCTGCGCCTCCTCGGGCCACGTTCCGAAGAAGGTTGTTGGGGTAAGATACGTTTCCACTGATGACGTAGTTCTTGTATTTGTCCCTGTGGGAGTCTAGTCTGGAAAAGACAGCGGCGCAGTCGTCCAGGCCTGCAAAGTGCTGGTGGTCTTGCTCGGGAAAGCTGGCCGTCTCCCCCGAGAGGCAGACCAGGTGGAAGTCCACCAGGGCCTGGACGTGAGGACACAGGACGCTTAGCGCGTACACCAGTGCAGTGCCAAACTTGACATCCTGTCCGTGAGCAAAGATAGCCACTGAGAGTGGGTTCTTCCACCTCTCCACAAGAGCTTCGAGGTGGTGGAGGTTGTTAATACTCGCGTGGGTCGCCAAAGTCAGGACGTTGTTGGCCGGGTTCTGCTCGCTTTTAATCAGGTTCTTGTACACTCTGTACTGTCCACTGTTGTCAAAGATGCCCCCCGTGGACAGAGAGTACCTCAGGCGTTCTTTGCGTGAGTTCCTCTCGGGGTGATCCATGTTCTCCGGACGGGAGCCTCCAAAGAGTTCCGAGTAGCGGTATCGCTGCTGTTTGCCGTGGAACTTGGACAAGAAGGACAAGTAGAGGAGCTGCAGCAGCGCCACTAGCAGGAGAGCACTCAGCACCACTCTGAAGGCGGAACATTTCTTGGACAGATGCATTCCACAAGAACCAAAGCCAAAAAAGTGAGAGGACGGCCGCTGTTTGGGATGCGTGCTTGCTTCCGAGCTAGCTGACGTAGCCTACATTGCTGAACTGAAGCTAGCGGCCTAGCCTAACTTGTTGACTCTCTACTGACAGTCGAATGTTTATTTAGCACTCGACGACTTGTTAGAAACTTGAGAAAAAGAACATGTTTTGCGGAAGGTTGTCAAATATCGCCATGGACCCACCGTCTTTGTCTCACTGCGAGGCGCCAGCCGCTTCAGATGTGACGTTCGCGAACGAAACGATTCTTTTGACCAGCTCTTTAAGTGACAGTGGAGAACCGATTTGCACCTGCGTTCGGAAGCGACTTTTCTAATCAAATGCCCATGTTGCATGAGTGTGTCACCCGACTGGTGCCTGGACTGTAAGACACATCAGAGTCCGACAATAATAAAAATATGGTCAATATTTCATTTGTTTTATTCTCATTTACATCTTGTATTTAACTGCTACCGGTGTTTGTTTCCTTTATCAAACTAACCTATACAACGAGAAAATCTTTTGAACGGATGTTTGAAAGGAACGGATACTCACGATCCAATTTCTACTGAGGGGAGGAGGGGGCGTATCGATCTCGGTATGAATAGTACCGATACCAAGGTGGTATTGGTATCGGATTGATACTACTACTGTGATGGGATCGACGCTTTGCCTGCTGTTTCTCGTCTGTAAATCCAGCAAGTTATGTACACATTTGTCCAACTACTGCTCACTCAGTATAAGTATGTTGTTTTGACATGTTTGTTATGTTGTTGTATTCTAAGTTTTCACCATTAACTTTTTATTCTGATAGTTGTATAATTGAGTGTATTACCAATTCATTTTATACTAGTACATTGTTTTAGATAGTATCATTTGGTTATAGGCTTATTGCTGTTGCATCATAGTATTAAACAATTACAAACAAATTTACAAATTATTCAATGATTGACATTTCATGTACTGACTATACACTGGCTTTTCATTTACTTGGCATTGGATATATACCAGGGGTCGGGAACCTTTTTGGCCGAGAGAGCCATGAAAGCCAAATATTTTAAAATGTATTTCCGTGAGAGCCATATATTATTTTTTAACACTGAATACAATTTAAATGCGTGCATTTATAAGTAGGACTAACATTTTTAGAGAATAATAAGTCTTTTATTGTTTTTAATAACATTGTTATTGGGGCGGTACGTCTTGGATGGTAGAGTGGCCGAGCCAGCAACTGGAGGGTTCCAGGTTCAATCCCCTTTTCCGCCATCCTAGTCACTGCCGTTGTGTCCTTGGGCAAGACACTTTACCCACCTGCTCCCAGTGCCACCCACACTGGTTTAAAGGTAACTTGGATATTGTTTCACAATGTAAAGCGCTTTGAGTCACTAGAGAAAAAGTGATATATATACTGTATATAATTCACTTCACAATATAATTAACTTATTCTAAAGCTAACCAATAATAAATATAATACTTCTTACGATTAATGCGTCTTCTTAAACAGGTGCGATAAAAAATAGATGGTTGGATTAAAATGCATGAGAATGTCTTATCTTTTGAACGTTATTTTTAACACTGTGATTATCAGCAGAATTATTCATTACTTGTCACGTTAAGCAATGTCAGCTAAGATTTATCTGAGAGCCAGATGCAGTCATCAAAAGAGCCACATCTGGCTCTAGAGCCATAGGTTCCCTACCCCTGATATATACCAAAATTCCCAGTATCGCCCAAACCTATTACTTACCGTATTGCCTGCACTCAAGAAGCAAAGTAACTTGGCCGACTGCTGTGATGTCGATAATCCAAAATTCCCAGTATCGCCCAAACCTATTACTTACCGTAATACCTGCACTCAAGAAGCAACGTAACTTGGCCGACTGCTGTGATGTCGATAATCCAAGTATTTTGTGTGATGGGAACAAGAACGCCGCAAACCAAATTATGGTCCTATGCAGATTTTTTGGGAGGCCCTTTCCACTCCCCATTACACACTTTTTTTTACTAATGTAAACATATTTATACACTTTTTAAATTAAACTTGAATTTGATTTAATACAATTCTGTACATGAATGGCTTTGTGGCAAATAAATAGTTTAATGATATATTTTAAGAGGAAAACAAAAAATTTCACCACGCTATATCAATACTGACTGGGATTTAACCTAGTAACCTCTGCCATGCAAAACAAGCATTTATGTAGTGCGCCACCTAAGCTACTAAGAATATGATATACTTAATGCTTATCAGTAAAGGAGTTTGTGGTAAAATTTTATATGAAGCATCCTGTGGGCTCTACCGAGGATGTCGTTGTGGTGTGTGTTTTGGTTTGTGCAGCCCTTTGAGACACAAGTGATTTAGGGATATATAAATAATCATTGATTCATTCATTCATTAATTGACATCACTGTCACGTGCGAGGACAGAAACGCTGTAAACCACATTGAAAGTCTGTGAAAACGCTTTTCACATTTGACACAAAATCTGATCTTAAAAAAGCACACAGGCAAATTCCATTTTAAAATCTACATTTTTTTTTGCCAACTTTTTTCAATATGTGACACGCTAACATAGAATCACAGTGTCAAAAATTAGGAAACCAAAACACCCGCTCCACTTTTCTGGCCGCCTCCTTCGCTGTTGGTGGAGGACGTTGACTGGCCTTGTGCTTCTCCTTCACCCTCGCCCACCAAGCGAATATTGTACCGTTCCCTGTACTCGGTCAGCTCACGCCCTTTCTCCTGCATCTTTGTGTTGATGGACCCAATTATTTTGGAGATCTGTAAGGGGACAGAAGAGAGTGTCAACCTATGTAGGACAGTGTAGACAGGATGCTTTGACCACCGATACTCGAGAAGAACATCCAGTTTAGAGCTGCCTTTTAACAGCAGCATCACTAACTGGAATGTAGTTACCTGATATGTCCAGTCCACATTTATATAACATCATATGTCATTAATAGTTTACTCAGTAGCTTATGAAACACCATTTGCAAAATGTACTAGTAGCTTAAAATGTTTGACCTGTTCTTTGTTGGTTTCCAGTGCCGGCAAGACTTCTTTCACTGTCCTCTCCACCAACACGCCACCGACCAGACGATAGCATTTCCGAGATGGGGCCACGTCCTTGAGGGTGTCAATGACTAAACTGGATGTGGACACACGCCATGGAAGTCAATGTCAACTGTAACTGAACAGAAATGTAAAAAACCCAAAGTGCAGGTAAAATAAAAATAACGTTGGGACTAACACCCCACTAAGTGAAAAGAACACTCCCATAAAATTCTCAGTTTTGTGTCAAAATGCACTCTTGGCCAAAGCATCTGCAGAAATATAAAATTTAATGTTACGTTATACAATCACATTTATATTGTTTCCTTGTTTACGTTCCTTTATTATGTCCAAAATCATGGCCAGAGACTGTAAATTAGCTACACAGGTTACGAGCAAGCTCGGTTCCTACAATGTTCTTGTCAATTATTAGTGTAACATGTATTCTGCAGTTATCAGCAAGTCGAATGTAATGTGTTATAATTCTTTTTTTTTTTTAATGCCGCTTAAAAAACATTTAAATGCTTATGCAGATAGTGATTACATATAGTCAAAAGCTTACAATTGTCTCCATAGAAAAAATATTACGCATTTGACAAAGATAATCTTGATTAGTTGAAAAGTTTACATCAACAATTACTCTGTAGCAAAATAGAATTTATTTATATTTTCATTTATTCTATATAGCAGAATTGGGTTTTTTGGTCACACCAAATATATTTGACATTTTTAACGCTCTACATAAGAACTTTCAGTTTTGGTTGATTTTGGTGGCGCCAGTGTACCAAAGCGGTAGAGTTTTGCCAGAAAGAATACCACATTTCCCATGAGAACTAGCGCATATAGCGTCCAACTGACATGATGTAATATTGGCACAAATTACAAATATTACGTCTCTAATGGCCATGCTGATGTTAAATAGCAGACACTATTAAGAAATGATGTTGGATTGCGCTACAAACATGATGTTACAACCAAGAATGTATCGGGGTGAATGTAGGTCCGAAGCAAAGAAACAGCGGTGGAAGAGTTTTTTTTGAAGGAAGAAGTGAGCAACTACGTACTATCAAGCTGGTGGCTACTCTTTGCTACCGCACAAATTCCCAATAGCTAACATTAGCATTATTATTTTGATGTGAGCATCGGAAGTCACTTACGAGCTTAGCAGGAACAGACCCAAGGCAGCATCGACCGAAAATACCTCCTCATCTTTGAACTCACGCCAGCGAGTGAAAGCGGGACAATGTTGATCCTGACTGTCCTTCTAATCGGGTAACCTTTTTTGGTCTCTTCAGACAAAACTTTTCGTTTCTTTGGTTGTTTTGCAGCTTCGGCCATGATAGCAGTAATTGCACGTAGGCGTTTTTTTAGTTTTCCGGTGGAAAAAAGGCGTTCACATCGACTTCCGTCTTTTTAACGAATGGGGGTAGGGGGACTGACGTATGCTGTAAAGCAAGTCAGCACATTTTGTAGTTTTTTCGTGTGGCACGGTTCCTGCCATCCATCTATCCATCCATTTCCTACCGCTTGTCTCATTCAGGGTGGCGGGTGGTGCTGGAGCCCATCTCAGCTGCATTCGGGCGGAAAGCGGGGTGCACACTGGACAAGTCACCACCTCATCACAGGGCCAACAAAGTTACCAAGTGCCAGTGACAGCGATAAGCCATGATAGGTGTCATTTAAATAGTTGTATATTGTGAAAATATTTCATGAAGGTGGAAAAGTTACTTAGTGATGCTTTCAATCGCCGACTTGTGATTTGCTAATAGCGTGTGTGATTGCATCACATTGATGCCCATTGAACATTGATGCTAAATCCATTTAATGACCCGAAAAATGCTGTGTATGTCAAAACGTACCTGAATTACGAACTAAGCCAATCACATTGTGTAGAAAAAAAAATACAGTAACAAAAAATTATATACAACAAATGTAACAGGAGTATAAAATATGAACTGATTTCAGAGAAAAACACAATTTTATTCTTGGTTGTGATGTGCAGCCAGTATTGATTAGGAATTGGTAGGGTACAGTTTACATTTTAACCGACTCTGGTGCAAAATTGGTAGTTTTGAAAACCGATCTACTTGTGTTGTAGTGTTGATGTTCAGAAATTTGGTGTTCTCTATTGGTGCACAATGAGGAAGTAATGTGTCGCTGTGGTAACGACCGATGTCTAGTTTAACTACCAAATATTCTACGCAAGTGTGGACTTACGTGTTTAGTTAAGTCTTAATTATGCCTTATATATATTGGTGGAGAGGTGGAGCAGATGGTCCGACGGAGTGGCAGGGCACGCTGGCGGCGAGGAGGCGGAGAATGTGAGCGGCGAGGTGGGGCGTGCCGGGAACGGCGCCACAAGCGAGATCAGGTGCGTGGATCACGCACCTGGACACAATTTATGAATCCTTTTGCACTGTTAAAAGGGGCGGCAGCTGTGAAAGTGAGGAGGAGTGGTGTAGAAACAAGGAAGAGAGCGACAGCGAGACGCAGACGCAAAAGACGTGGACGGCTGAAAAACGACACGGAGGAGCGAGCAGTGAGAGCGCGGACAGCTGAAAAGCAACCTGCAAAAGACTTTTCTTGATTGAAAAATAAAGAAGTCAACACCTGCTCAAATATGTCCCTGTTTGGTGGTCCATTGAACCCGCACGACGGCTCGAGTTTGTCACATTATTATAGTGCAGCATGTCTTTTTTCTATTTTTTTTGTGTCGTGCGGTAAAGATCTTCAACAAGCGGGAGTTTTGTTTCCAGGTTAAGGGTTGGTTCTGTTTTTACTAATCAAGTTGACCAACTTTTGGCATAAGAACTGTTTGATGCCCTTAATCTTCTTCCCCTGAATCAATTACACATCTACACATTAATGAGTCTTTGACGTGAGCATTATCAGAAGTTTAACTTGAAAAATGACATGAGACACAGGATTCAATGGAACTCGGCACGCTGCCTAATGCTAAAATACAGCAGCTTTCCGGGCAATGCTAAATAGAGATTAATTTTGTTGTTGAGGCTCTTTATCTTCGACATCAATAACTCAGCTTCACAGTATATTGGTGAGCCGTCGTCTTCAGCGACGTGGAATGACAACGCGGGACACGCAATGCTAACAACACACAATGCTAACAATCCGGCTAATGGTCGTGCTCAGACTATCAAGTTGATTACGTTTTGGACCACCACACGCTATGGTTTTGGCACGTCAAAGCCCAGTTCTAAGTTAAAATAATTACACAGGATGTGACGGAGTATTTCCACATAGTGCCCGTGCTGTAGTGGTTGGGCAATGGCCATACCAATGACGCTTGGAGGATCCTTTGGGCTGGAGTGCATAATGTGATCTACAATAGAATACACTCGAGGCTACTATACTGGGTGAAAGTTGTGTAACGGTGACTATGGGTGTTAGTTCATGTTTAGAGGGCTCTAATTATGTTAAAAACATATTTAAAAGGTTGTAAACTGTTTTTTTATGCTACAGCTATGAAAATATTCGATTTCATAATTATAATCCTTCATCCATCCATTTTCTACTGCTTGTCCCATTCGGGGTCGCTAGAGCCTATCTCAGCTGCATTCGGGCGGAAGGCAGTGTGCACCCTGGACAAGTGGCCACCTCATCGCAGGGCCAACACAGATAGACATACAACATTCACACTCACACATTAGGGCCAATTTAGTATTGCCAATCAACCTATCCCCAGATGCATGTTTTTGGAGCTGGGAGGAAGACAGAGTATCTGGAGAAAGCCAACACAGTCACGGGGGAGAACATGCAAACTCCACACAGAAAGATCTCGGACCCGGGACTAAACTCAGGACCTTCGTATTGTGACTTTGCAAAAATTATTTTACAATGGTCAGGCCTGGAACCTATTTGCCGTGATAAATTGCACATTGTAATACGAAAAGTTGAAAAGCATAGACGGACTGAAAATTAAGTTTTGGTGTAATGTTACAGGTGTTATCCCTGTTAAAATACACAATAAAATAAGCTAGAACCCATTTAAGATGGAAGTGTAAGAGCTCACCTGTGTTCGTTAATGTCCATTTCTAATTCTGCTGATTTGGAAGCCATGCTGCGTTGTTCCTGACGCATCCTCTGAAATGTTGCCACCACCTGTCAATAACGACATCAGTCACTGATTCATATGCACATGTGGATGTTGCTCAGGCAATTTGCACTAAAGCAGTAGAAGACGACAGAAGGAGCTTCACGCAAAACTGCTGCATTATGATGCAGTAGGTAAGTGGTACCAGATCTACCACCAGAGCAATGTCAAAAGGCAACTGTAGCGTTCCATCCCGTAGAACATATTTTGCCCAGACTGCCTTTTCAATAAAAAGACCACAACTATGGAACTCTTTACCTGACACTTTGAAAAGTATATCTTCACTTGTCACTTTCAAAAAACAAACAAAATTATGGCTAGTTGAGCAGCAATCGTGTTCCCATGTTTAGTTTTTGGTAATTTTTACTAATTGGTTTTTATCTAGTCTGCACTTTGTGTTGTTATTATTATTATTGGCTTTTATCTAGTTTTCACTTTGTCTATATTATTTCTATTATCGACTAATTTTTGCCTTATTATTTTTATTTATTTATCTTATTTAGTTTTCCTTGCCCTTATGTGGGCCTACTGAGGATGTCGTAGTGGTTTGTGTTATGGTTTGTGCAGCCCTTTAGGACATTAGTGATTTAGGGCTATGTAAATAACCATTGATTGATTTTCCTGTTTTAATGATGTTGGATCTGTGTTGTTGTTGTTGTTGTTGGGGACACGTGTTGTAAATTAGCTTTGGCTACAAACACTATGATGCATACATTGGATAACTGTTTCAGATGTCTATGTTTTTTGTATCTGTCCTTATTTCAAATAAACCTTAATAATGTAGGCCTGTACTAACATGTGTACAACTTCTTTTGTGTCACTCAAATATACGTCCATGCTAAATGAACATACCGATGGCTAGACGCCTGAAAAATACCAAAAGGCGTCAAGTCACAGGTGGAACAAATCCTCAGTGCTGAACTCCTTAATATTTGCACCTGGCTCGCTGACAACAAGCTACCCATACACTTAGGTAAAACGGAATTCATCCTATTTGGGTCCCATATCAACCTTAAGAAAGTCAGTGACTTCACTATAAAAGTGTGTGACATTGTTATCACCAGGACAGATGAGATCACCTACCTAGGTTCCATTCTAGAGGCTAATCTTTCCTGTGATAAAATGACAACCAAGGTAATCAAAAAGGTAAACCAAAGAACGAGATTCCTCTACAGAATCTCCTCTCTGGTCAACAAAAGCACCTTGAAGATTCTAGCGGGAACTCTCATTCAACCCTTTTTCGATTACGCTTGCACCTCCTGGTACCCCAGCACCTCCAAAACCCTCAAATCTAGACTCCAAACATCCCAGAATAAGCTAGTCCGGTTACTTTTAGACCTCCACCCCAGATCACACCTCACTCCAACCCACTTCTCCAAAGTGGGCTAGCTTAGGGTGGAGGACAGAGTAAAACAACTTGCACTGAGCCTAGTCTATAAAATCCGCTACACCTCCCTAATACCGAAGTACACGTCAAACTACGTCCTTATGACCGCCATAACCAGAACACCAGGGGGAGCTCCACAAACCACGTTAAACCCAGATTCCGATCTAAATAACCAGAACACCAGGGGGAGCGCCACAAACCACGTTAAAGCAAGATTCCGATCTAACAAAGGTCTTAACTCATTCTTTTTCTATGCCACATCAATGTGGAATGCACTCCGAACAGGTGTAAAAGTAAGTGCATCTCTATATTCCTTCAAAACCGCTCTAAAACAACACCTCCAGGCTTCTTCAACCCTTTACTAATACCCTCCTCCATTTACATCCCATCTCCCCGGATTATAAATAACCTAATGTAAATAATCAAATGTACTTCTAATGTATTTACTTGCTCTTATGCTATCTGAACTCACTATGTTCTCTGCTGGCTGTACATATCCTACTGTAAGACCTACACTGTTTTAATGTTTATTTCTCTGTTGATGCAATTGTTGATGACTGAAGTACTGATATCAACCAAAGCTCCTCATCCCACCCCCCAGATTGTAAATAATGTAAATAATTCAATGTATATACTATGATGATTAACCTGTGTGATGACTGTTTTATGCTGATATTATATATGTGGACCCCGGCTTAAACAAGTTGAGAAACTTATTCGGGTGTTACCATTTAGTGGTCAATTGTACGGAATATGTACTGAACTGTGCAATCTACTAATAAAAGTATCAATCAATCAATCAATTAAAGTAAGACAAAAGAGAGCATATCTTAACACATGTAGAAGCTTCATCTAATGAAGTTTCATGGTAATGTTGTAAGCATTTCACCAATCTCGCGCACTTTGCAAATTTGGACACGATCTAACAGCAAAACAGTCTCCCAACACTGCGTTGATGGCATCAAGGCCTATTTATCCAAGCGTGAGGGTTGGGAAACGAAGGTGTTTGGCGAGGGAAGTGTGGATTCAGGCCGGCTGGCCTATTTCAAGTTCCAGGTAACCATACATTATTATATTTTATAAATAGTAAACCAAGTTGTGGTAGTAGTTTAGTCAGTAGTTTAGCCGTGGATGTACACTGAATAGTGATGAATCCAATAAACATTTGATTTGATTTGACATTAAATTTGCAAAATGCGGTTGCACATTTTGCAAATTGCTCCAATTGGTATTGTGCTTACAACAGTAACAAGCAGGAGCCAGACGATGGCGATGTATGCTAATGTTAGCGCTGGCTAGCCGAGGGTCTTAACACGTCCCGTGGATCGACATTAAACGGCCGGACCAGAATCAGAACTAGTACACAGACACAAAGAGTACGCGGCGGTACCTGCTCGGCGGAGGGACCGGACTGTTTAGCCCCAGAACTGGTGCCTGATTTAGAACCCGTGTTGCTACCGTTGGCTGCCATTTTGGAAGGGTGTCGCTCAGAAGGACCCAGCTTGGCTGTGAAAGGCTGTCTCGGAGGTTGCCTGTGTGGAAATAACCCGCATTAAATGTGGTTCGTTTAGCTTGTACTAGCTTGGCCATGTAAACAGACAATAAAGTGTGTCTTTCTTTGAACAATTCTGGTAATATCTGACGCGGGACAAGTCGCACAGCTATTTGCTGTGTGCTGTTAAACTTTAACATGGCGTGAAAAAGTCAGAGTGGACTCTGGGTTATTTCAACCAATGTTTTTCTCAATTTTGGGATCATCTGTAAAGAGTATTGCCTCACTGCCTGTTTGGACTCTGAAACTGCACAACAGGTAGGCTGGTCATTTCCCAGCTAATTTTACTATATTATATTCAAGTAACATGTTTATATAATCCTTCAAGGGTTTGTTGAAGTCAAGTGTTTATGTGCCAAATGGAAGTGCTGCTCCTAAAACACATTAGAAAACGTTACTTTAATGTCAGTACTGTTGTACCTCGAATTGCGAGCTTATTAATTGGTTCTTAATTCAAAACACTTGAATCTCAAATCATCTTAGTAAAGTACCAATGATTGTCACACACATACTAGGTGTGTTGAAATTTGTTCTCTGCATTTGACCCGTCCCCTGGTTCGCCCCCCTGGGAGGTGAGGGGAGCAGTGGGCAGCAGCCGTGCCGCGCCCGTGAATAATTTTTGGTGATTTAGCCCCCAATTGCAGCCCTTGATGCTGAGTGCCAAGCAGGGAAGTAATTTTACAGTCTTTGGTATGACTCGGCCGGGGTTTGAACTCACAACCTACCAATCTCTCTAACCCAGGGGTCACCAACCTTTTTGAAACTAAGAGCTACTTCTTTGGTACTGATTAATGCAAAGGGCTACCAGTTTGATACACACTTAAATAAATTGCCAGAAATAGCCAATTTGCTCAATTTACCTTTAATAAACAAATATATATATATATATATATATATATATATATATATATATATATATATATATATGTATATATATATATATATATATACATATATATATATATATATAAAAATGGGAATTTCTGTCAGTCATTCAGTCGTACATTTTTTTTCCTTTTACGGAGGTTTTTTTTGTAGAGAATAAATGATGAAAAAACATTAAATTGAACGGTTTAAAAGAGGAGAAAACAGGATAAAAATGAAAATTAAGTTTTGAAACATAGTTTATCTTCAATTTCGACTCTTTAAAATTCAACCAAAAAAGAAGAGAAAAAGTAGCTAATTCGAATCTTTTAGAAAAAATAAAAAAAATAATTTATGGAACATTATTAGTAATTTTTCCTGATTAAGATTAATTTTAGAATTTTGATGACATGTTTTAAATAGGTTAAAATCCAATCTGCATATTGTTAGAATATATAACAAATTGGACCAAGCTATATTTCTAACAAAGACAAATAATTATTTCTTCTAGATTTTCCAGAACAAAAATTTTAAAAGAAATTCAAAAGACTTTGAAATAAGATTTAAATTTGATTCTACAGATTTTCTAGATTTGCCGGAATATTTTTTTTGAATTTTAATCATAAGTTTGAAGAAATATTTCACAAATACTCTTCTTCAAAAAAACAGAAACTAAAATGAAGAATTAAATTCAAATGTATTTACTATTCTTTACAATAAAAATAAAAAAAAATACTTGAACATTGATTTAAATTGTCTGGGAAGAAGAGGAAGGAATTTAAAAGGTAAAAAGGTGTATGTGTTTAAAAATCTTAAAATCATTTTTAAGGTTGTATTTTTTTTTCTTAAAATTGTCTTTCTGAAAGTTATAAGAAGCAAAGTAAAAAAATAAATGAATTTATTTAAACAAGTGAAGAAATATAACTTTAAAATATTTTCTTGGATTTTCAAATTCTATTTGAGTTTTGTCTCTCTTAGAATTAAAAATGTCGAGCAAAGCGAGACCACCTTGCTAGTAAATAAATAAAATGTAAAAAATAGAGGCAGCTCACTGGTAAGTGCTGCTATTTTAGCTATTTTTAGAACAGGCCAGCGGGCTACTCATCTGGTCCTTACGGGCTACTTGGTGCCCGCGGGCACCGCGTTGGTGACCCCTGCTCTAACCGCTAGGCCACTATATCGAAATGAATTGAACTCAGTTGATGCTTGAACTGTTCACCCCACACCAAACCCAAAACAGCACAATTTGAACGAGTATCATCCCTTTTGAAGAGAAAAACTAACTTTTAGATAATATATATTGTATGAAAAAAGAATACAATAGATTTTACCACTAACAACTGCAGTAATTTTATGAAGTATTGTAATATTTATGTACAGCCTTTACCTTGGAGAGTGGAATTCTACTGTATCTACTTCTAGCTGCTTCTCCGTCAAACATGTCATCAGCAGCTCTTCCATATTATCATGGATAAATTATTTTAAAGTCATTGCAACTAATTTTGCTTCAGTATGTTACAGGCTCGCAGTTATGCGCTCGAATTGCTTCGCCAAATTGGTGAAATGCTTTTGATGATTTCTTGATGATTTCATCCTTTAAATCAATGAATATCATCCATTTCCTATTCACACTAACTTTCTTCCTTTCCATTGTTTGAAAACAAAGTTATGTTGATCTCTAGCTATAAGCTAATGCTAGCGAGTAAGACCACAGGTTTTTGTCGGATCTTACAGGGTTAATTGGGACATTTGCTGTGCCAAGTCATGGCAGTGATGCTTGGAACTCAACTTTTTGCTTGCAACTTAAAACATAATTAGCCGAGAGACAGCTCTTATCTCAAAACATTCTTAAGTTGAGGTACCGCTATATTATCGCTTTTGATGGTGCTGTACTCATGCAGGATGTCCAACTGCGGCCGGCCACTAGCTGCAGTGTGTCAGCTGAACTCCACTCCAGACAAGAAGGCCAACCTATGTGCTGCCAAAGAGCTGCTGGAAGAGGCGGCGCAGCGAGGCGCCAGCGTTGCGTTCCTACCCGAGGCCTTCGACTACATTGGCTCTTGTCAGGAGGAGACCCTGGCGCTGTCGGAGAGCCTTGAAGGGCACACAATGACGCAGTACTGTCAGATGGCCAGGTACATGTGTAACCCACCTGGAATAGCTCAAACTCGGGTCCATTGATTGAAAGGAAAGAGCACAAGAGAAGAGCTAAATGCCCGAGCTGCCAGCTCATTGTCTAGCGCAAAGTGTCAGGAAATAAGGTTTACTACCGCACAGCCACACTAGCTGCCATCCATTACACATGTTTAAATGTCTGTAATAATGAAGAATAAGTCGACTCTTATCATGTTCTGATTCGTACACTCGCTCCAGGAAATTGAACATCTGGTTGTCTCTGGGGGGCTTCCATGAGCGAGGACCAGCCTGGGATGTTGATCAGCGAACATACAACAGCCATGTCGTTATCAACAACAAAGGTAGCTGAAATGTCTATTGAAAGTCTACAACTCACTCACACGTCTCCACTTGACATTTCACACAGGTCAGATTGTTTCCATATACAGAAAGTCTCACCTGTTCGATGTGGAGCTTCCTGAAAAGGGCGTCTCGATGAAAGAAAGTGCTTTCACTATCCCAGGACCTACGCTGGTGTCTCCGGTCCAAACTCCTGTTGGAAAGGTGTCTTTTCAACATTGGCAATAGCGCTAGTGTGGACTTCCATATTAGTGAATGTTGCCTTTTCTGTCAGGTTGGTTTGGGAGTCTGCTATGATTTAAGATTCCCTGAGCTCTCACTGGCGTTGCAAAAGAATGGCGCTGAGATACTGACGTTCCCATCAGCCTTCACTGAGTTCACAGGACCTGCTCACTGGGAGGTATTAGGAATAGTAGCGTGCTTAATCAAATGCAACCCCCTTTAAGGCCCTTTCAATGCCAGGTACTGCTACGCGCGAGAGCCATCGAGAACCAGTGCTACGTCCTGGCGGCGGCGCAGGTTGGCCGGCACCATGACAGCCGCTCGTCCTACGGCCACACCCTGGCTGTGGATCCCTGGGGCGTGGTGATGGGTGACTGTGGAGGGGAGAAAGCAGGGATGCTGCTGGTAGAGGTGGATCTGGACAAGATGAGCAGCATCCGTACAAATATGCCACTCCAAAAGCACCGCAGAGACGAGAACTTTTACACCAAATTTTCTGATGACTGATGAAATTATAGAGCCTCATGACTTTGGGTAATAAAGAGTAGGAACATAAGTTATTTTATTTCTATGTGCTGACATAACATAGTACAGCATAACAATACATAACATGTCATAACATGACATAAAATAATGTGACTTAATATAGCGTAACATATTGTTACATAGCATAACAGCATAAAATAGAGTACAGTAACAACATAATGTAAAATCGCATAACATAAAACAATGTAACAATGTAGCACAGCATAGGATAACCACGTTACATAAAATAATGTTAAGTAACGTAATGTAACATAGCATAAGAAATAACAGCATAACAATGAATCATACCGCAACTTTAAGTACCCTAATTTAAAATCACAGCATGTGATGACTCTGACTCAGCATCTTTCTCACACTGACCTTGATGGAATACATGTATGCAGCCTGACAAATAACATTGTATTGAGTTAGTATTTTTAGTGTAACAGCATTAAAGAATATCAGCAAAAAGTGGACTTTCAGTACAAAAAAAGAAAATGTACTTAAGATAAGATGAAGATATAATATTTAAACAGAATTTGCAACTCCGGTAGGAATTGCGTGTGACACTCTGACACGCGCAAGTGTAACTGAAATGCTTGAATGTCCAAGGTGAGTGGAGTGTGTGGATGTTGAAGCAGTTCCAATCAGTAGAGAAATGTGGGATATGGAGAGGTTTGTCCATAGCCTATTTATTTTAAAGGCGGGGAAATTCCGGTTAATCAGGGAACTTTCCAAACCAGTTACTACACTGGCTTAAATGTCCTGAGTAAGTGGAGTGCATGTGTGGATTGTGGAACTGTTCAAATCGGATAAAAAAATGTGGGATATTCAGTAGGTTTTATACTTCCCATTAAAGTTAAAGTTCTAATGATTGTCACACACACACACACTTAGTGTGGTTAAATTTGTCCTCTGCGTTTGACCCATCTCCATGTTCGAAATCTGGGAGGTGAAGGGAGCAGTGAGCAGCAGTATGTGCCGCACTCAGGAATTATTTGGTAATTTAACCCCCAATTACAACTTTTGATGCTGAATGCCAAGCAGGTAAGCAATGGTTCCCATTTTTATAGTCTTTGGTATGACTCGGCCAGGGTTTAAACTCACAACCTCCTAGTCTCAAGGCAGACAAGGCCACTGAGCTGTCAATTCCAGGAATTTGAGGAAGGGGAAAACATGTTTTGTATTCAATATATCGGAAGAGTTGTGTGTGTGTGTGGATGGTTGAAAGGTCGGAATCGGGTAAAAAAAATGATACAAAATTGTGATAATTTTGGGCATTGTACAACTTTGTATTTGTTCATTAGATTTTTGAAAATATTGATAGAAACCTATTTGTCATGGACTACCGTATTTCCTTGAAATGCCACCGGGGCGCTAATTAATTTAAAATCTCTTCTGCCTCCTGCGCTTACCAAAGGCATGCGGTAAAAGTAAGCATGCGCTAATTATTTTAAAACCTCTTCTCACTTACCAAAGGTATGCAGTAAAAAATTGAGTGTGATGTAGGCTTGGACCTTAAATCCTACTGAATAGCACTTAATCTTCTTCCCTTTATGCGATTTAAAATTACCGGTATTGAAATCAGCCTCCTCCATTTTGAAAACGACGACAAGGGAAGTGTCACTCGTGACGTCACGAGTTTGACCAGGCGGTAATACTAAGCATGCACTAATTATTTTGGGAAGCGAGTTTGACCCGGCAGTAATTCAAGGTAGGCGCATACTATATGCCCTGCGGCAATTCAAGGAAATACGGTATATGTATGGGTTGGTGTTGGAATTTTCTCAAAAATTATTATTGGTAACAGTTTAAAATGAGAATGGGTTTTTCGGAATTTCGGGGAAACTAGGATTTGTACGGAAAAAAAAAATCTCTATTTCCTTGAATTGCCGCAGGGCACATAGTATGCGCCTGCCTTGAATTACTGCTGGGTCAAACTCGCTTTGGAAAATAATCAGCACATGCTTAGTATTACTGCCTGGTCAAACTCATGACACTTCCCCCGTCATCATTTTAAAAATGGGGGAGGCTGATTTCAATACCGGTAATTTGAGATCGCATAAAAGGAAGAAGATTAAGAGCTATTCAGTAGGATTTAAGGTCCAAGCTTACATCACACTCAATTTTTTACTGCATGCCTTTGGTAAGTGCCGGAGTGAGAAGACGTTTTAAAATAATTTGCGCATGCTTACTTTTACCGCATGCCTTTGGTAAGCGGAGGAGTGAGAAGAGGTTTAAATTAATTAGCGCCCGGGCGGCAATTCAAGGAAATACGGTAATTGTATATGGGTGAATGCCATATTGAGGACCGCCTTGACGTCATGAATAGTTAATGAGCTCGGCCATGGGAAACAGGAAGTGAACGTCACTAACACAAAAATTAGGCTAAAACGAAAACACTGCGGTGCTGAGGAGGAGGAGGAGAATGAGCAAATCGTCTCATTTGGCAGCGAAGATGATGAACTGTTGTGTTAAGGGTGGATTTCATGCATTGACGAGGTTAGTTTCACGTCACGTCTTTCCGGTCAGCTAACGAGGAGGAACAGTAAAAGGTTAGCTCGTTCGAGGCCGTGTTTGATGGCTCGGATGGTGCTGGCTTGAAGCTCAGTATCTTCCGAGCTTGTTTTGACTTTCTCTGCCAGGAAACAGGTGCCACCTGCCTGCTAGCTTAAAAAGCTAGCCAGCCAGTTAGCTCCCAAGCTAACAGTAGAGGCTACACCGGTTATCACACATGTTTTGTTTGTGTGGCTCCTAATTGTTTGCATTAGCTCGAATTAAAGACCTGTTGATTTAAATTGGGGTCTGATTGAGCGCTAACTCGCTTACAGCTAACCGACTAACTTTGTATGTAATAGGGTCGTAACAACTACAATGTGTCTGCAAATAAAAGATGACATTATAGGTTAGTGACACTGCAAAAGCAAGGCAGCCAAACTCATAGCATTATTACTACTGCGCACGGTACAAAAACAACTGCGTCTTTGCTCCAGTCAAAGGTCCAGGTTGAGACACTGCATAAGCCATTTCTGAGGTGAAATATTGCTTGATGTGTTGCTACATGGGCTAGAAATAGTGCTGAGTCATCCCTGCTACCGTTGGCAACGCCTTCATAGTGTCCAGTTTGAAGTACTGTAGATAAGTTCTCTTGTTCATGGTATGGAAGAACAGTAGTATGTCATGTAAAAAGTGCAACCAAGTTACTAAGTTACACAACATTTTTTAGTCAGATTTTTGGTGTTTGGCTTAGTTTGCAGAAGTTAGAAGCCTAGTAGTGGGCGTCTTGCTGGCTGGAGGCGCGCTGTGTCTTCTTAAAGCGTTTGGCCGTCCGTCCCACCGACTCAGTCGCATCCTCACTACACTGTATGTATATGTCCACTGCCCCCCTCGCCTCCCAGGGCGCTTTGCTAAATGGAGTCGGAGCAGCTGTACCACAGAGGCCACTGCAGGAACAGCTACAACAGCATTGCCAGCGCTAGCAGCGACGAAGAACTGCTTGATGGAGCCGGCATCATCATGGACTTCCACACCACTGAGGACGACAACCTGCTGGATGGGGACGCTTCCTCCCCAGGTAGGGAGTCCATTCATGTGGACCCGCTCAACTCCTGGTCATTCTACACCCACGCCAGAAACCTCCAATCAGATCGGACCATTACTTGTGTCACAGACTGCCCCCCCCTTCATCTTCAATCAATCAATCAATGAAATATTATTTATATAGACCTAAATCACAGGTGTCTCAGAGGGCTGCACAAGCCACAATGACATTATCTGTTCAGATTGATTACACATCATCACCTCATCATCTTCATCACTCGCTGGTGTGTTTTAAGCTTGTGAGCACGACGGGTCCTTCTCTAAATTGTGAGGTTCACGATTAGGCCAGCACACAGTAGGTCTATCTATCCACTGCATACAAGGTTATCCAGTAGGGTTTATGATTAGGTTTAGGTTTATGGTTAAAGTTGCACTCAGTGGTTTCATCTATCCATGAGGTTAGTGTTGAGGTTGCATACAATAGTTTCATGCACTGCATAAGGCTTGATCCACTAGGGTTAGCGCAGAGGTGCCCAAAGTAGGGCCTGTGTACAAATTTCAACCCACAGAGTCATTTCGTTTGGCCCGCCCAAGGGTAGATTCCCAAATTAAATACATATTCTTACTGACCTGTTTTAAGGTCACACGATAATTAATGGTTAACTAGTTGAGATATATACACATCCACCGGTCCATATACAGAGATTATGTGCTGTGCATAGGGCCCTGTGTACTTTAGGGGCCCCCATTTTGTGTAAAAATGCATGTAAAATCAATGCAAACCTGGGTTCAATTGAACCCTAGGGGTTCGGTGAGTCGGGCTCAGGGGTTCGGTGGCGGTCAAGACACTCCCGATTCATCGTGTAAATAAAAATTATTCCCTATCGGCGTATTACGGATACGGCAACAGCAGAAGTAATTGTGAGTTTATGCACTCTGTTGGTTTTAGTCTTTGAACAAGGTGATGTTCATGCACGGTTCATTTTGTGCACCAGTAAAAAAAACATGGTAACACTTTGGTATGGGGAACATATATTTACCATTAATTAGTTGCTTATTAACGTGCAAATTAGTAACATATCGGCTCTTAACTAGTCATTATTGAGTACGTATTAATGCCTTATTCTGCATGGCCTTATTATAACCCTAACTCTCTAACCCTGGCCCTAACCCTCTAACTTTAACCCTAACTAAATAACTCTAAATTAAGTCCTTGTTACTTAGAATTAGGGCTGGAACAACTAATCGATTAAATTGATTAAAATCGATTGAAAAAATAGTTGGGGATTAATTTAGTCATCGATTCGCTGGATCTATGCTATGCGCAGAGGCTACTTTATTTATTTATTTATTTAAAAAAAAAAAATATATATATATATATGTGTATATATATATATATATATATATATATATATATATATATATATATATATATATATTAAACCTTTATAAACGGCAACATTTACAAACAGCTGAGAAACAATAATCAAAATAAGTATGGTGCCAGTATGCTGTTTTTCAATAAACTACTGGAAAGGATAGAAATGTAGTTTGTCTCTTTAATCCGATTATTAATCGATTAATCAAAGTAACGATTATAAAATTAGTTGTTAATTGCAGCCCTACTTAGAATATGGTACCCTGGTGTCCAAAAAACTCTGAATTAATTCTTTGTTACTTAGAATATGTTCCTTATACTAAAGTGTTACCAAAAACATATACCGTATTTTTCGGACTATAAGTCGCACCGGAGTATAAATCGCACCCACGGCCAAACTATGAAAAAAACCTCGATTTATAGTCCGAAAAATACGGTAACCCTGTCTTGAATTTGAAAAAAACAATCAAATTGTATTTTTCACTAAAGAAGGGTTCGGTGAATGCGCAATGCGCATATGAAACTGGTGGGGTTCGGTACCTCCCACAAGGTTAAGAAGCACCGAATCAATGTCAATCAATGAATGACAGGGCGCAAACTTATCAGAGCACCTTTTCTTTTCTGTCACTGATAAAAATACAATAACAATTTTCCCTAAAGATTGTTATGGTGCTCTGTGGCGCGCCGCATGAATTTAAAATTTTTTTGCAAACACAGACAACCTGAAGGAAAGCCAGATTTATTTGATAAATTTGTGATTTTTGTTAGAAAAATATTTTTTCCCAAAAAGTAATTTTAGTCCAAACATGCACCTGGGGATAGGTTTATTGACAACACTAAATTGGCCCCAGTTCGTGAAAGTGAGTGTGAATGTTGTCTGTCTATCTGTGTTGGCCCTGTGATGAGGTGGGGACTTGTCTAGGGGTGTACCCCGCCTTCCGCCCGAATGCAGCTGAGATAGGCTCCAGCACCCCCCGTGACCCCCCCAAAAAGGGACAAGCGGTAGAAAATGGATGGAGTCCAAAACAAATCAAATTAAATTAACATTAGATTGAAATGGTATAAAAAATTTGGTACAAAAGTTTTACAACAAATTAGTGTGGACAATTTTTGGAGAGAAGGGTATAGGTGGGCTGCTCCAAATACAAAATGCCAAGGGCTCCAATATAGTCAAGAGCAGCCCTGCATCTATCCATTTTATTTGCACATATTTAAAGAACTTTCGTATTTTTACTGAGATTTGTTGTGTTTCACACCTAAAATTGGCGTGTTTGGCCTGCTGCGCATTAGCACCTCTTCACTTTAGGACCTGGAGATAAAATGTTTGGGCACCCCCAGGTTAGCGGTTAAGGTTGCAAGCAGTAGTTTCCTCCACTACATGAGGTTTGATTTGTTAGGGTTAGAGGTTAGGGATAATGTTGCATGCAGTAGTTTCATCCTCTGCAGGACGCTGGATCCAGTAGTGCCTCCAGCCCGCTAGGTGCAACAGCTAAACTGTCAGCCCCTTTTAAAAAATTGGCTAAGCTAGAAAAGTGTCTGCGTATATACAGCAGCCTTTGAAGGACATTTTATTATTTTGTACAAAAACGACAGTTTAAAGTGATACTTCTAAATGCTGATCTACCCAGGCAACCGAGCAGGCTGTGCATGCATGTGATGATGTCACCAGCCTTGAGAGTCAGCTGCTGCAGTGGGAAGAGAGGGAGACAAGAGGGAGGAGCCAGGCAAGAGAACACACACACACACACACAGGGATCGTGTTGCTTGGGCAAACATGGCAGCAGTTGACATAAGCACACAGGAGTGCGTAGTGAAGCTTAGCCTAGCCTAGCCTATCCTCGGTTTGCCGTCTTGTCTGTCAACATGGAGGATGAGGACGCAGGCGCCGATCCCTATTTGCCTTACGACGGGGGAGGGGACACCATCCCCCTGCAGGCTATCCCAAGAAGAGGTACGTCATAGCGCTACCTCCATCCTTACAGGACTTTGCTATGTGAGGCGCTGTTGCCACTGACGACGACGTGCGGCGGTGCAGAGATAATGTGATTAGAGTGAAGGCTCAGGCCTGTGACTGTCACATTACATACATGAATTGTCTGAGCAGACCACCTGCACTGGGCTCTGCGACACCTGTTGGAGGATGCTGGAATGGCACATAAGTCACATGACCGCTCTTCATATAAGGAATATTCTAATGTCATACATCTGAATGTGTGAGCGTTTGCCATTGGTGTGAGACCTTTGTGGTACTTCTCCTGTGTGCAGCGTGTGGCTTCCTGCAGGCTTTGTCAGCCTTTTTACGCAGACTGAGCAGAGACAAAAGGCCCCGGATGAGTTTCAGTTGGCGGCGGCCACTTAGCACCGTGTTGTTGCAATAAAGTGTCATCTACCTCCACAGACGTGGTCGCCTTGTCCGTCATTCAGGGTGTAGCTTTGTAAAACTACTCAACAGGTTTTTAACATTGTGGCATGGAATCTGACACTGGAGGTGTTTTTGTTGCTTTCAGCTGGACGCTGTTGGGGTCATTTTGTACAGCTGGTCACATGATGGCTGACCCAGAAACAGCTGCCCGCAAAGTCTCTGATCTTATTTACTACAATGGCTGAGGGTCTCCTGACACCCACATAAACACTGTTGTGATGCTATCCATCATGTAGTCATTATTGGTCCCTCATAGGCTCCAACTACGCCATGTCTAACGGGGGCGGGGCACCCAGCAGCTCTACTCACCTGCTGGACTTCTTAGAGGAGCCCATTCCCGGCGTGGGCACCTATGACGACTTCCACACCATCGACTGGGTGCGTGAGAAATGCAAGGATCGCGAGAGGCACCGAAAGGTAATGAATGACGTGCTGGAATCATTACTGTTTGTAGAGATGTTACCGCAGCTTTGGCCTGTCAACGCCTTTTCAACAAATATTGACAGTTTGAATATTGTGCGCCTCTCAACATGCAGAAAGTGAAGACTTGAATGGAGTAATTGGTGGTGTGTATGTTTGCGCGTTTGTGTGTGTTTGTAGATCACCAGTAAAAAGAAGGAGTCAGCATTGGAGTTTACAAAGAGTCTATATGACGCTTGGTCAGGATGGCTGGTGGTGACGCTCACAGGTTTAGCCTCAGGTGCGAGCACACCATATTCAAACATGCAAGGTTTCTCCCTGTCCTGCAGGCGAATGTGGGAGACGCTATTTTTGCATCTTTTTTTGTCCCTCTTCCTCCTGCCAGGGGCGCTGGCCGGTCTGATCGACATTGCCGCCGACTGGATGAACGACCTGAAGGAGGGCGTGTGCCTGAGCGCCATGTGGTTCAACCACGAGCAGTGCTGCTGGACGTCTAACGAGACCACCTTTGCAGAGAGAGACAAGTGTCCCCAATGGAAGAGCTGGGCCGAACTCATCCTGGGCCAGGCCGAGGTAGTGTCAGGGGTTCGGTGGTGATTGGATGCTTCAATGCGAAGGGACTTCCTGGTTAAGTTTTGGTTTCTTCCTGCAGGGTCCAGGCTCGTACATCATGAACTACTTCATGTACATCTACTGGGCGCTGTCCTTTGCCTTCCTTGCCGTGTGTCTGGTCAAGGTGTTTGCTCCGTACGCTTGCGGCTCAGGGATCCCAGAGGTAAAAACACCTGAAAAAGATATATTCAGTTCTTAGTGGGAAGCTTTGATTTCTGATCTGCGCAGATCAAGACCATCCTGAGTGGCTTCATCATCAGAGGCTATCTGGGCAAGTGGACCCTGATGATAAAGACCATCACTTTGGTGCTGGCTGTGGCATCGGGTCTCAGTCTGGGCAAGGAAGGTCCACTGGTCCATGTGGCGTGCTGCTGCGGCAATATCTTCTCCTACCTATTCCCAAAGTACAGCAAGAACGAGGCCAAGAAGCGAGAGGTTCTCTCTGCTGCGTCGGCAGCAGGAGTGTCTGTGGCGTTTGGAGCGCCAATTGGTGGCGTTCTCTTCAGCCTGGAGGAGGTGAACAACGTGAGGTCACGTGATGTGTGCTGACAAGTTTGACTCGCCCTTTTCTGTCGTTCCTGCAGGTCAGCTACTACTTCCCTCTGAAGACACTGTGGCGTTCTTTTTTTGCCGCCCTAGTGGCCGCCTTTGTCCTGCGCTCCATCAACCCTTTTGGAAACAGCCGGCTGGTGCTGTTCTACGTGGAGTACCACACGCCATGGTCCCTGTTTGAGCTCATCCCCTTCATCCTTCTAGGGGTTTTTGGGGGCCTGTGGGGCGCCTTCTTTATCCGGGCCAACATCGCTTGGTGTAGGAGGCGGAAGTCCACCCGATTTGGCAAGTATTTGGTCATCAGGGTCCAAAAGTCAGTCTAGAAGAAATATATGGTGTCAAAACAGTGCCAAAATCCTTGGCGTGAAAATCACACTCAATTAATTGTGCAAACTCTTATACCTTTTCCTCCTCCTTTCTGTGTGCGCAGTGATTTACATAACGAAGGTGTTCTTCAAGGCACCACTTTAAGTGCTGTCCTTTTTGGCAGCTACACATTTTTTGTAATGTGATTTATGTAACTAAGGTGTTTCTGTACCTTGTTTACCTAAGATGCAGTCAGTAATCATTTGTTTAACTCCTTAAGTTATGCCAGTAGTGTTTCTCAAAGTTGCATTTTCGTTCCTGTCTTTGTCATTATTTGGGCTATTCAACTAGTGGCTCGTAAGTTCTGTTTAAATGGGAACTGCACTTTTTTAGGAATTTTGCCTATAATTCACAATCCTCATGAGAGACAAGAACACATTCCTTTTTTTCAAATGGATTTGTAAATAAAAGTCTACTTACAACGGCGTTACCCAATGGGAGCCACGATGTCATTGCGCCTATCAAATTTATTCAGACCGTAAAACCCAATAGATAACCATCCAAAAAGGGCCAACAATACTCCATTTACATTTGGAGACCTGAATATTAACCAAGTATTGGCAATATTGTTACTATATTCGCTAACATTAAGGACATACAGTTATCAGCGCATTGATCAGAAAGCCGTAACTTCCTTATGTTGCTATAATGACATCCTCCGCTGCTGAGCAGCTCCCTCGCATCCAAGCTTGTGAAAGTTAGTTATAAATCATAAATTGGTACAAATTGGTAACTTTGACAGCCAATTTAGACCCGGAGGTGGCGAAAAAGACACATGTGAAAGCAACCGGTTTGCACCCACCTTTTTTTTAACCATTCGTAAGGACTCTGAGTCATTCATCATCTAAATGGGAATATATCAACATCTTAACAGTTGGCATCATAGTGAGAGCAGAGCAAACTTTGTACAGTAAGTGATGTTTTATCATTTTTGTCTCATGATGTCTGCAGGGCGTAGTATTCAGTGTTGTTGTTGAAAGGACAAGTGAACATTATAATGCGTCTATGAACTTACTGCGGCAACGTATGATTAGAATTTTTAAAATACGTAAATATTACATGTTAATATGAATGTGCCTGTTACTACATTACACAATCATGATGGACGTGTTTTTTTTAGAGCGCTTTATAGACACAATAGAGCGACTCCATTAGGCTTCATTGTAAGATAACTTTTGATCGCATTTAATTACAAGTTAGAATGCATAAAAAAAGAGAAAAACGTGTATTTGTCTTACATAAAGATTGTGAACGATTCTGAGCAGATTATTAATAACACTATAGAGTGCTGTCATACAGATTATCTTTGACTATTTTTATGTGGAACATCTTTAAAAACAACAGAACGCTCCTGTAACTAACAACATAAGTAGATCAAAATCAAATGTCTAATGTAGGGGATGCTGGTCCTCCAGAATATACATCATAAGAATAATATTGATGGAAAATGTCCGCCCTCCGGTCCTTAGTTTTCTGGAAATGTGGCCGCTTAAAGTATTAAGTTTAATATCCCTGCTTTGTAGTTTAAAGTGTCGACCAGGGGTGTCCAAACTTTTTCTACTGAGGACCGCGCATGGAAAAATTAAAGCATGCGGGGGCCATTTTGATATTTCTCATTTTCAAACCATAACAAAATATATGGATTTTTAAAATGTACTTTACCATAAAGGGTCTCAGTTATTAAAATGTTAAAAATAAGTCACATTTTTATTATTATTTTTTATTTAATACTTAACAATAAATCTCCATATCAACTTAAAAAAAATAAAGGTTTTATGGCATTTCTGTAAATACAACTTTGTTTTTCATAGTAAAACTGAAATATGCAGTATTTAGTAATTAGAGCCCTAAAAGATCAATAGTGCAGGACACCAGTGATTTTAATAATTTTATATTTTGAGTAATCACAGTGAAAATATAAATAAAACCCCTCTAAGTATATTTGGAATCCAAAAGGTGCCTCACTCAGAAAGTGATACATTTTTATTAGGGATTTTTGTTAACTTTCAACACTTAAGTTATGAGATCAACTTCAGATATATCGGTCAATTTTACGTTTAAACTATTATTTTGTTTGTTTTATGCTCTTTTGTCAAAGAAAACGTTTGTTTTTATATGGCAACTACACAATATATGCAATATTTACCACATAAAACATTTTAAAATGAAATATTTTAACTAATTGGAGCTTTGAAAATAATTCATTATAACATGGATTTGTTTGTCATTATTTTTTTGAGCAATGGCAAAAAAATTAAAAATAATTGATCGATTGAAACTTGTAATTAGTAGATTGCACAGTACATTACATATTCCGTACACTTGACCACTAAATGGTTACACCCGAATAAGTTTTTCAATTTGTTTAAGTAGGGGTCCACGTTAATCAAGTCATGGTAAAGATGTTTTTTACGTTGTAAAATAAAGACAAAAGAAAAAAAAAACAGCCTGCATGGCAGCTTTGTGTCAATATTGCAACTTTTTCTCAATAGATTTCACCTCAGTCCAGTATTTTTAATGTTCTTTTTTATTTTTGCAATAGCATTTCCAGAATGTATGGCGGGCTGGTAAACAATTCGCTTCGGGCCGCAAATGGCCCCCGGGCCGCACTTTGGACTCCCCTGGTGTAGACAAAATAATATTTTATTTTCAAATAAAGTCCTTATAATAAAAACGACAAAATACCACATAAATTTGATCACATTGTAAGGACTCTGGCACTAGGACATCAGAGCCTCGATAAAAGGCCTTTTAGCATATGCAATTACGTAGGTCTGTTGCAATAACCAGGGGACCATATATCCATATAAACATTTTTCAGCCGAAATACGCTATCAGTTGTCGTTAAAGTTTGTAATCTTTGACACAACATTTTTATAAATGTTAATGCCATTGTTTGACGGATGGTAGTGTAAAATATAATAAAATTAAAAAAAATACAGTAATATTGGTTCATTTGGTCTAAAGACTCTAATCTTCTTCAGAAGGGACACACAACAGGCTCGCTCGGATAGGCTCCAGAGGCGTTTAAAGTGACCAATCAGAAAGGAGGAGAGTTGCTAGGCCGTCATTCAGTGTAAAAATATGCCTGTTTCTTTGTACTTTAGGTAAGTATCCGGTTTTGGAGGTGATCCTGGTTGCGGCGATTACAGCCGTCGTGGCTTTTCCGAACCCGTATACCCGCCAGAACACCAGCGAGCTGATCAAGGAGCTCTTCACTGACTGCGGCCCGCTGGAGTCCTCACAGCTCTGCCAGTACCGCAGCCAGATGAACGGCAGCAAAGCCTTTTCGGACAACCCCAACCGGCCCGCTGGGCCCGGAGTCTACGCCGCCATGTGGCAGCTGTGCCTGGCGCTCATCTTCAAAATCATCATGACCATCTTCACCTTCGGCCTCAAGGTGATCCTACGTTTCCAGCAAATGTCTACATGATCTGCAAATGAAGGGTAACTGACGCCCACACCCTCTCCCAGGTGCCGTCGGGCTTGTTCATTCCCAGCATGGCCATCGGGGCGATAGCGGGACGAATCGTTGGCATCGCCGTGGAGCAGCTGGCGTATTACCACCATGACTGGTTCCTGTTTAGAGAGTGGTGCGAAGTCGGAACTGACTGTATCACGCCGGGACTCTATGCCATGGTGGGGGCTGCCGCCTGTCTGGGTGAGTCTGTGGAAGATGGCTGGTCAAATTTCCTACTGTAAACACGCTTTTTTTGTTCTTCTGCAGGGGGCGTAACCAGGATGACCGTCTCTCTGGTGGTCATCGTATTCGAGCTGACCGGCGGCCTGGAGTACATCGTTCCCCTCATGGCTGCCGTCATGACCAGCAAATGGGTGGGTGACGCCTTCGGCCGTGAGGGCATCTACGAGGCCCACATCCGCCTTAATGGCTACCCCTTCCTGGACGCCAAGGAGGAATTTACGCACACGACTCTCGCCAGGGAGGTGATGAGACCTCGCCGCAGCGACCCGCCGCTCGCCGTGTTGACGCAGGACGACCTGAGCGTGGAGGAACTGCAGGCCGTCATAAATGAAACAAGTTACAACGGTTTTCCTGTGATCGTGTCCAAGGAGTCCCAGAGGCTTGTGGGCTTCGCTCTGCGTAGGGACATCACGATCGCTATAGGTAACTACGCCTTCTCCGCTGTAGTGACGTCCTGACACCTCATCACTTCCTCCCCAACAGAGAACGCCCGCCGAAAGCAGGAAGGCATCCTGTTAAACTCCAGGGTCTACTTCACCCAACACGCCCCCACCCTGCCTGCTGACAGTCCTCGCCCCCTCAAGCTGCGCTCTATCCTGGACATGAGTCCCTTCACGGTGACAGACCACACCCCCATGGAGATCGTGGTGGACATTTTCAGGAAGTTGGGGCTGCGCCAGTGCCTGGTCACTCACAACGGGTGAGTTACATACGTGCTCATCGGTCTGACTTTGTCCCCCCTCAGTGCTGCAGGTGGAGTGTTGTTGTTTTGGGGCAGCTGTGTTCCAGTAACTGGTGTGTGTTGCAGGATTTTGTTGGGCATCATCACAAAGAAGAATATATTAGAACATCTGGAGGAGCTCAAGCAGCACACGGAGCCCCTGGTGACTAGCCCCGCCCCTTTATACACATGACACACATTGTCTTAGGCTCCGCCTCTTTTGGAGGGATGCATGAAAGAGTGGCGGCGGAATCCTCCTGCTTTCACTTCTTATTATGGGGGGCCTGGGGTGTTAGTTTGTTGCGGCTTTCTAAGACGAGCAGGTCAAAGGTCAGCTTGCTACACCTAATGGTCGTGTCAGGAAAGATGTCAGCAAAAATCTGAGTTGTCGCGTCATTAATGACTTTTGCTCTTTCTGTGTGTCCTGAAACCATCCCCTCGGTCTTCGCAGATGGATGGCATGTGACCTGTCGCCGTAGCAACCACTCGGCGGGTAGCTAGCCGCCTCGGAGAGCGATGTTGTCGTATTTCCTCCTGACCTCAATGTTGGAGCGTGCTGTGTTGTTGTGGTGCTTATAGCGCTAACGCTAGCTAGCCAGCATGTGCTGATCCATCCGCCATGTTTCATCTAAGCCAGCGAAAATATCTAGAAAAAGGCATTGCTGGCTTTTAGGAAACACTGGATTCACGCCCCCCTCTTTGCTGACCTTTGACCCCTCCATCACTGCGATCTGCCCCTGGTCTCCCAAGCGTCTTGGGTGACCAGAGTGCGGTCTTTCCTGCTACTGTGTCGCTCTAGTTCCTGTGACGACTAAACACATTCAAGTGTGGCTGAGACGCGGTCATGATGATGGCGTTGCTGTGACAACAGCAGCACGTTTTGTCACTCCGGTTTGGTGTCCCGGCTGACTCTCATTCAAGTGGCTTGGTGCATCCTGGGAACTCATCTCCTGCTTCTTTTTACAGAATTCTGTCACCACTTCCCATATTTCCCTTGCCAGGACCAACGTAGAGCACCTTTCACTGCTTTCCCCTTTCTGGTTTCTTCCTCTTCTCCTCTTGGCCACCTTTATGTCAGCATAGACACCGTCCAGAATGCAATTAGTCTGTGGACTGTGTGTTTCTGTCTCACCACCGGGACAGATTGTGCCGTTAAAAACATTGTCACGTGCTGGCTAACCTCCTCATTCTGTCTCCTCTGCAGGCGGCTTCTTGGCGTCATCACAAAAAAAGATATTCTCCGTCACATGGCTCAAATGGCAAACAAAGATCCAGAGTCCATCATGTTCAACTGATCCGCTCCTTCCAGGACGGCTGGGTGGGAGGGGGAGGTGACAGCGAGGAGGAGGAAGTGCACCTACTGGACGGCGCCAACCTATGACACTTTTTGTTTCCTTTTCACTTTTGAGCTTTATAGACTCGCCCGGTGGCCATTAAAGGGAACACCTCAAGCATGCGCTCTTGTCCGCTCACACACAACGATGTGGTATTGACCGCAGCTGGACCTGTGAACCTTCCTCACCTGTCCGTCCTCCTGAATGAACTTTATCGTACCAGGTTGCCACACTAGATTAATGTGCTTGCCCGGGAGATTTGAAAAAGAGAATCGAGCATCCGTCCATCCGTCAGCGTGAAACAAAGGTGAAACAAATGATGCAATTTGTCAATTTACTTTTCACTCCTGCTAATTTTCCATCGGGAGACTGTGTCCTCATGCTGAAGTTTCCGGGCCTCTGGAGAAATCTGTGGATTTATTTCTCATCTCCACTGATGAAGACGGTTGGCATAGAGAAGAGTGTTTCCTCTTCAACTTGATGTTTCCTCAATTATGTGCCGTGTCAATGAAGTTGTGCATCGTTGTGAAGAATTTCATGTTAAATTTATTTGATTGTACATTTGAAACAGGATGATTCATTAAATTTGCTTTGAAATTTTAGCAACTTATTGTGAAATGTTTGAAGCATAAGAGTGGCAGTCCCCACTATTACGGGGTATCGACACGTGTACACATGTAACACATATGTGTGCATCAGGACTGCAACCATTAATCTATTACATACCGATTAATATAAGGCTGCTTTGAATAATCCATCCATCCATCCATTTTCTACTGCTTATTCCCTTTGGGGACGCAGGGGGTGCTGGTGCCTATCTCAGCATCAATTGGACGGAAGGCGTGGTACACCCTGGACAACTCGCCACCTCATCGCAGGGCCAACACAGATAGACAACATTCACACCACATTCACACACTAGGGCCAATTTAGTGTTGCCAATCAACCTATCCCCAGGTGCATGTCTTTGGAAGTGGGAGGAAGCCGGAGTACCCGGAGGGAACCCACGCAGTCACGGGGAGGACATGCAAACTCCATCCATCCATCCATTTTCTACCGCTTATTCCCTTTTTGGGGTCGCGGGGGGCGCTGGCGCCTATCTCAGCTACAATCGGGCGGAAGGCGGTGTACACCCTGGACAAGTCGCAACCTCATCGCAGGGCCAACACAGATAGACAACATTCACACACTAGGGCCAATTTAGTGTTGCCAATCAACCTATCCCCAGGTGCATGTCTTTGGAGGTGGGAGGAAGCCGGAGTACCCGCAGGGAACCCACGCAGTCACGGGGAGGACACGCAAACTCCACACAGAAAGATCCTGAGCCTGAGATTGAACCCAGGACTACTCAGGACCTTCGTATTGTGAGGAAGACGCACTAACCCCTCTCCCACCGTGCTGCTCACTTTGAATAATGTAACTAATAAAAATTGATAAAATCTGGGCTTAATGGACTGCCCGGACCTTTTTTTATATGCGGACATAGTTTTCACACAAGCACTGAAGTAAAGCGAACAGAAGACCACGCCCACACAGGAAGTGACATCAGAATGAAGGCGCCACAGCCAGCTTCACAACAACTCGTTCGGTAACTCGGCGGGAACCACTAGAAAGATGGACGCGAATCATCCAAACATGCCCGTCTTTCTCCTTCTTGTACATGTACAGGCGCTTATGGAAATTACACATGAATACCTTAAGAGAAGGAAACACACGATCGCAGCAATTTCGGATACAACACATTTCAGGCGGCTACACAGCAATGTTGAGCGACGGTCTTGGATAAGGCCTGGAAGAACGACGGCCTGGTGGGATATGTTTGTCAACGACTGTGTTGTGCCGGAGGAATGGCAAGACAACTTTCGAATGTCCAGGTCAGCTGTCATTCTACTTGCCGAAAAACTTCGTCCATTTGTCGAAGGAGAGACCACGAGAATGCGAGCTCCCGTGGATGTGTTGAAAAAGGTTGCGTGTACTTTGTATTACCTGGCCGATGAGGGAAGATTACGAAAAACAGCCAATGCATTTGGACTGGCAAAGCAGACTGTATCGGTTATTGTCCGCCATGTATGTCGCGCAATTACTCAGCGTCTTGGTCCAGTGTATATACAGTCGCCAAAAACGGAGGCAGACGTTCAAGATCTTGTGGAGAATTTCCATGAAGCCCACGGTATGCCGCAGTGTTTGGGTGCAGTTGACTGCACGCATATCGAGGTCAGGAAGATGCCGTGTAACTCGCCGGATTTCATCAACAGAAAGGGCAGATACTCTTACAATGTGCAGGCAGTGTGTGACTATAAATATTGCTTCATGGACGTGACTGTGAAATGGCCAGGCAGCGTGCATGATGCCCGCATCTTCACTAACTCTGCGATTAGTGCGCAGCTGCAAGATGGAACCATCCCCTCGTGTCCCAAACGACTGCTGGAAGATGAAGATCCAGTCCCTGTTTTTCTTTTGGGTGACGCAGCTTATCCCCTGGCGCCATATCTCATGAAAGAATACCCCAACGGTGGAGTCAACACACAACAACAATACTTTGGGTATTCTCTGTGCAAGGCCCGCACGGTCATCGAGCGTGCGTTTGGACGACTGAAGGCACGCTTTGGTGCGCTGCGCCGCCCCATGAACATTAACCAGACTGACCTACCTTTCGTTGTGTATGCTTGTTTTGTACTCCATAACTACTGTGAAGCAATGAGGGAGCCACTAAGCGAGCAGTCAGTGGTTGCAGCCTTGGAGTACGACTGCCATTTTCAGCCTCCAAGCACAGGCTGGATTGCAAAAATGGAAAATGAAGGAGAAGGCAAAAGAGTGAGGAGTGTCCTGACCAGATATTTGGGTTCCCTAGATTAATTGTTGTAAAATGTTCATCAAATTGTTTACTTTCACATGTCGATTAAAGATTTGAGTCATATTTGATGGCTACAGTAGGGTCCCACAGCAGACTGGATTCTAGTTAATTGAAATACCACAACACAGGATATTGTTCAGGAGAAATTTTATTTAATTTAAAAACTTGCCTGCAAAGCTACACAGCAAACTATTTACAATATAGCTCTTTTTTTTTTTTTTTTTTAAACGACACAACTTCACAATGAAGTCAAGTCATCTACTGGAGAGCTTGGAGTAGATGGATGCTCAGGTGGATGTTAAAGCCAGGTCCTTGGTGATGTTATTGTGGTGTAGCTATTGTGTGCTTGGCTGTGTTATGTGCTTCACCAACATTTCTATACTGGAGGTGATGCGGTCCATACTGTGCATAAACTTGCGGTCCGTCTCTTCTTGTCGTCGGTAGAAGTGCCGTTTTAGCTCAAGGTCCTCTTGGGCTATGGACGTGGGGGTTAACGCCTTGCGAAGTGTCTGGGTGCGGTAGTCGCCCTGCTCTTCATCAAGACGCCGCTTACGACTCTGTATGGCCGGCTCTTCGGTCAAACTGCTGGTCGGGGATGGTTCGCCTGATGACAGTTCCGGGGCGGGGGGGGCTCTTTCCAAGTCGCTGGTGTCGAGACCCTCGCCCGTGGCAACGGTGACCGGGCATCCTCCCCAAATCGACTCACATTCGTCGAAGTATATAAGCACCACACGCCCGTGTCCACTTTTGCGCCCCGAGTCGACTGCTTGTCGGTACCGCACACGGATGTTCTTTAATTTTGTCGTAAGATGTGCTGTTGAAACAAAGACTTTGGATTAATGGCGGCACCAAACCGAGGGTAGCCTACGGTCAACAATCAACCCCAAGAGTGCTCCTCATTCTACGCACAGATTATGGTTAAATCAAACCAGACTAACCTTGTTACAAAAACATACCTTTAGTTATGTCCTCTGTTTGGTGGGGAAAATCTTTGGCGCTTAAGCTGGCCTCCATCGGCGAGGGGTAGCGCTCCAGAAATCGCGCAAGAATGTCCCCGTATTTGGACTGCGAGGACTCCCAGTCAACGTTTTTCGCCGCCATGAAGGTTTTGTATTCTTGTGTTACTTTTAGTAGTAACTCCACCTCGTCGTCGGACCAAATAAAGAATTCTCTTTTCCTCGCAGAAAGAGTAGCCATTTTCGTTTGTCGTCACACAAGTCGCAGATAAGTAAGAATGCATTTCCAGGTCAGAGGTGACTATATGACGCGCGCATTTTTCTTCTTCGCGCATGCGTACTGGGTGGGGGGTTTAAACGACCATTGTTTGTGTGTGGACACGGATAGCCTGAGCCGGCTTAGTGTAGAAGGGGCTGTAAACTATGTTTTATCCGATTACTTGATTAATCAAATTTTAGCTGCAGCCCTAATGCACATACACGCATAGCTGGCTAATACTATTGCACCTTCACAGTTGTATCAAGATTGCACAAGTGATGAAAATGACACTAACGTGCAAAATATGCAGCAATTGCTCCTTCGGCTAAGAAAAAACCGACATGCACATACATAAAATAAGCCAATTGAACATATACGCCAGATATATATGTAAAGTACCGTATTTCCTTGAATTGCCGCCGGGGCGCTAATTAAATTAAAACCTCTTCTCACTCTTGCGCTTACCAAAGGCATGCGCTAATTGTTTTAAAACCTCTTCTCACTCTTGCGCTTACCAAAGGCATGCGCTAATTGTTTTAAAACCTCTTCTCACTCCGCACTTACCTAAGGTATGCAGTAAAAATTTGAGTGTGATGTAAGCTTGGACCTCAAATCCCACTGAATAGCTCTTTTTTCTTCTTCCCATTATGCAATTTCAATTTACCGGTATTGAAATCAGCCTCCTCCATGTTGAAAATGATGACAAGGGAAGTGTCACTCGTGACGTCACGAGTTTGACCAGGCGGTAATACTAAGCATGCACTAATTATTTTGGGAAGCGAGTTTGACCCGGCAGTAATTCAAGGCAGGCGCATACTATATGCCCTGCGGCAATTCAAGGAAATACGGTAATTGACGTCTGTTGAACCTGTAAAGAAAATAAAATACAAATAAAAACATTTTTGGGGGTGTGGGGCACCTCTTAATAGTAGGCCAATAATTGCCATTTTAGATTTTGGTTTGCATTATTGATGCAGAAAACTTTATATATGTGAAATGAAAGACTTGAGTTTTATTTGTCTTTTAGTCACTCGCTACAAATGGCATTAGGAAGAGAGCAAAGATGGTTCACATGCAGACAGAATGGGAATGGAACAAGAAAGAAGAAGAAAAAAAGAAGCTAGACTTGTTAAAGGTGAAGGGAAACATAAAGGGTGAAAAATCCCAGCGAAAGCAAAACATTTTTTGCTGATGACAAGATACATTCAAGCGTGCCAGGACGCATGATTGATTGGTTGCTGTAACAGCCTGTTGAGCTTCGATTGTTCTTTTCCTGCTCACACGTGACTCTCGTAGATAATCTGGCAGGGCGGGGGCACCGGCTCCTCGCTCTGACTTGTTTCTATTTCCTCTTCTTGTATAGAATCTGGCGGTGGCGTGGAAGGGGTGGAGTCGGCGTCGACGGCACAGCAACTTGCGGCGGCGAGCTGCGGGTGCACCGACACTTGAATAGCGATGTGCTGTGGCTGCTCCTGAACAGACGAATTGTCGGAGTCGCCGGCGGGGGATTCACTGCGCTCCAGCTGGTGCCCGCGCTCCTCCTCCCTCTCCTGCAGGACGGTGAACACATCCCTAGCACCAATGGCGGCCATCCCATTCACTGTCTCTCGACGTCCCTCTGGCGCTTGTCTGAGAAAGGTGTGCCTCATCTCCTCCACGCCCACCACTTCCAGGATCTCCTCCATGAAGGTGCGGCAGTTCATGATGAGTGGTGGGAGCGGGATGCTGCGTGCCAGCTCCTCGATGTAGCGCGCCAACTCCATGGTCTTGAACTGCGTCACCTTGGCCAGCTCCAAGGTTTTGGTGGAAGTGATGATGGGGATGCGCTTGGCAATCTCAAAGGCCTTCTGCAGCTTCTCTGCGCCCTCCGTGCGGAAAAACTCATTGATGGCTTTCTCCGTCTTCTTGAGGTGGCTGCTCATCATGCAGAGGCGCGTCACATTGAGCGCCATGATGATGGTGAAGGTCACCAGGCACACCACCATGTAGTACACGCCCATGTCCCCGTTAGTGAAGACCACGCGCAGCGTCACCGTGCAGTTGGAGGTACCGTGCAAGTTGGATGCCACACATGTGTACTTTCCACGGTCCGCAAATTCGATGCTGGTGATGTTGAGGACGCCGTTCTCCAGTAGCCACCACTTCCCGCCTGCAGAAAAAAACAGCTAGGTTACTGCCAGTGGAGTTTTCTGGCTCCATTGTGTGAAGATTTTATTTATTTTGATGATGTTGAATTCGGAGGGAAAGGCAGTTCTCTCAAAAGAGAGGACTAGTGCTATAGTACGAAAGTTGAATTCACACAGACCCAATCGAACGGTGTTTGGCACACTTAACACCTCGCATCTTTGATGAATGAGAGCACATTGACACATGCACAAGCACATTGACTCATGCACAGGCACAGCACACTTCAGCTCCTTTGGCACGGCCAGATTCCCTTCACGCGCACAATAGCATCGCAGCAGAGGGGAAAAATGACATAACATAACACAACAGCAGAACTGCCATAAATGTAATATAAACTTAAAGGGGCCCTTTCATGCAAAACCAACTTATCTTACCTATTGGTACCTGCTTATGTGTATTTTGAAATTGCATAAGTCCCAAAAATGTAAAATCTAATCACTGAGGCATTTCAGAAATATTTATAAAACAATCTTTTTGCTTCCTTCATACGGTCCGTTTGGAATGCACTTTGACTTGTGACATTTTCTTACCTGTGATGTCAGCGTATTACTCAAATTTACCCAAACCTGTCAGCCATTTTTGGAGGACCGGACGTACCACAACATGTCCACAATGAAACCCAATGACGGAAAATATTCTGTTGTTGGTTGCTTTAAGTCACTACACAAACGTTTAGCCTGTTCTGAAGTAAAAGTGCCTTACTTTTAACTTCCATGGTTGGTGGCAGTGTGCCTTTAACTGCGAGGAAAAGGGAGGTGGAACCAAGCGTCTTTTTGTGTCGTTCTCGCCATTACCGGGTCTATATTGGCTGTCAAAGTGTACCAACTTGTCAAAATACGTCCTCATTCTTCAACTACTCAGGTAAGAGGCATTATTTATGATCTAGAACAGTGGTTCTTAACCTTGTTGAAGGTACCGAACCCCGCCAGTTTCATATGCGCTTTCACCAAACCCTTATTTAATGAAAAATAAAATGTTTTTTCCTATTTTAATGATGTTACTATATCAAAGAAATACTAATAAAGATATATTTTACAAACAGAAAGTTACAGGAATGTAAACATGATCCCATGTTTACATCTCATTGTGCAACATGTGGATGTTTTAGTGGGACCTAAATGCGATATCTGAAAGGAGTACAAATTATTTCCAACCCCACCTTTTACAGAGCTCATGAAAAACAATGTTTGTTTTTTTATGTCATTGTAAGTGGGCCAAAACACTTATATTAGAAAATAATCTAATGGAAATTATTGCTGTCATTTGATTATAATAATGAAACATTGAACTTGTTATTTAGTCAGGTTTGGACGAAGGCTCTGTCGAACCCCTGAGGCCGACTGACCGAACCCCTAGGGTTCGATCGAACCCAGGTTAAGAACCACTGATCTAGAACAAAGTTGGACGAGCAAGGAAACAGCTGATCAGTTGATCATGTCAACATTGGCATGCAAGCTTGTGATCACAGCTGTAGTTTGTTTGAGTCAGCGCTTATAATAACAATATCACTAATACTTGGTTAATAGTCAAGTCTCGAAATATAAATGGAGTATTTTTAGCTCTTTTTAAAATGTTTTTGTTGGGTTTTATGGGCGCAATAGAGGACCCCCCATTGACTGTGCTATAAGCGAACATACATTTACGAGTTAGAATGCATTAAAAAAAAAATTCATCCGTCATCATGTCTTTCAAAATGATTGTTAAAGGCCTACTGAAACCCACTACTATCGACCACGGAGTTTCTTGTTGAAAACGTTGCGGAATGATGACGCGTGCGCGTGAAGTCACGGACTGTCAGAAAATATTAGCGCAGCACTATTTGCGGCTAAAAGTCGTCTCTTTTCATCGCGCAATTAAACAGTATTCTGGACATCTGTGTTGCTGAATCTTTTGCAATTTGTTCAATTAATAATGGAGAAGTCAAAGTAGAAAGATGGAGTTGGGAAGCTTTAGCCTTCAGCCACACAAACACACGGTGATTCTTTTTTTGAAATTCCCGGAGGTGAAGCTTTACTATGGATCAGAGCGGTGAAGCGAACATGGATCCCGACCACTTGTCAACCGGCAGGTTTCAGTGAGAAAATTGTGTTAAAAAGTCGTCTCTTACCGGAGATCTGTGGAGTTTGCGCCGTCCTTGTATCTGTCGTCGACTTCCCTCAGACACTGGCCTCAAGACACCCGTGGACACACCCCTCCGGGTATCAGGTACTATTTAATTTCACTAAAACACTAGCAACACAATAGAAAGATAAGGGATTTCCCAGAATTATCCTAGTAAATGTGTCTAAAAACATCTGAATCCGTCCCAATGCAATTGCCTTTTTTTTTTTTACTCCATTTTTATTTTTTTATTTTTTGTAGTCCTTCGATATCAATATCATCACCCACGAATCTTTCATCCTCGCTCAAATTAATGGGGAAATTGTAGTTTTCGCAGTCCGAATAGCTCTTGCTGCTGGAGGGTATCATTAAAAACAATGTGAGGACGTGAGGCGCTCTCATCCTTGTGACGTCATCGTCTGCGACTTCCGGTAAAGGCGAGGCTTTTTTATCAGCACCAAAAGTTGCAAACTTAATTGTGGATGTTCTCTACTAAATCCTTTCAGCAAAAATATGGCAATATCGCGAAATTATCAAGTATGACACATAGAATGGACCTGCTATTCCCGCTTAAATAAGAAAATCAAATTTCAGTAGGCCTTTAACGACATGCAAAAAAAAAGTGCAGTTCCCCTTTGACGTGAAAGATATGACTCACATTAAAAACTTGACTTACATCACGGTCTAGTCAGAAGAAATTGCAGTAATACAGCAGAGTGAAAAGTGAAGGGACAAGTTTAGGTAAGCAAGTCGTCACGTGACGTATCAGTGTGAACGTGTTGGAATCAAACCAGAGTAGTTGTGCCGTCACGAATGGGCTCATACAAGTACTAACTCTGATCTTTGAGGCAGATTTAGGCAAGTCTGAACGAGACTGCAAAAGGCTGCATACCTGATTCCTACAATGGTAAGCACTTCCAGAGAGAAGAACAAGAAACCTGTGAGTGTGTCTTACCACTGGTGTCGGCATCCACGTGACGACCGTGAGAGTTAAACCACCTCACGCTGGGGAACGGCTCGCCAGTGACGTTGCAATCAATGAGAATGCAGCTTCCTTCACGGGCGATCAGCTGGCTTGCGGCGGTGAGAACGGTCGGGACAGAGCCATTGTCGGTGCCGCTTCCATCCCCCGATGAGGCGGTGGCGGCGTGAAAGGCAAGAAAAGACACTAGAAGCACCAAGTCCATTCTGGCGGCGTGCATAATTTTTCAGATTTGTGAGCGTGTCACCCAAGGCAAATAACGCAGGTCATTCCTCCCGAGCCGCCCTCGCTGACTGGCTATCTCGGCACAATTGGCAGGAAGACTGTTGGCGGCTGAGCGCGGGGACACATCTCACTGGAAAAGAGAAAAAAAGTCAACAGGACGCTACAACCCCGCATACAAACTGGTTACTGTGGCAACTGACACGGCCCAAGTGACGTCACTGAAATGCGACCACTTTTCAATATTCCAATGTATGCTTTGGGAACCTAGTTGGAACAAATATCAACCGTTATGTTAGATTTATATCACAATTACATCAATTCAGATTTTGTGTTTTTGTGCATGTATAATGTATTGCTATTTATCTAGTTGGTTGTGTATAAAAAATAACACCTATTATTCGACGCAGCTGACCCATTGTTCATGTTTTCAGCTAACAATGTTACTTAATTAAACATGAATATTGGATCACATTATGATACATTTTGGTTCTCACTACAATATTGGATAATATTCAAATAAACATTGGATCATTTTAAAACAAACATCGGATCATATTACAGCAAACATCGGATCCTTATTTTACAGGAAATGGGCTGCGTTTTATTCCTGGTTGACATCGTTGGGGATGACCATAAAAATGTCATGCAGTGCGACTAGTCGGAAGAAAATGCTGGAACTAAAGATTCTGCAAATATTAGTGGGACTATTTGATCTTCACAAGAAATACAATGGTTACAGAAGGCAGCGGGCTACGGCTATTAACTGGAAGGTGGGTATTCAGTCACGGGACCCTCCGGGGATTAAACCGCTACAAACTATTGGCGAGCAGACAGAAAATTGGACATTTACAACAACTACCTGATACATTTTGTGGATACAATTCGACGATAAATGTTACATGTTTGGCTAAACAAGAATGTCGGAGAATGCAAATAAAAAACGTAAATCCTTAACCACCTCGTCGTCGACGTTAGTAAGGTAAAAAGTTCGTTTTTTTCGCCTTATTTTATTTCATACTCACATCAGCACTCGTCAGCGGGACAATTTTAATAATTATTGCTATTATCCTCGTCGTCGCAGTTTTTCCAGTCCACTACTCCATCCACCGCGCTGCCGGCTGTGATATGCTGCCAGTGACCGCTAGGGGGAGCCTGTTAATGCTGCAATGCTAACAACTTACACACACACACACATATATATATATATATTAATATACATATATATATATATATATATATATATATATATATATATATATATATGTACATATCACTGAGAGGAGCTGCTGAAATGTTTTGAATTATTGTAGGTAATCTTTTTATTTTCATATTCATTGCATTTCTTTTCACATCATGTCTATTTCCTATTCTTTGCATCCTTCTCCATTAACAATGAGGAAACTAAAAGCAGCAAAAAAAGCTTCCACAGGACTGATGCAAACAATAAGTTATTCAATTGAGCTTTATTTCTTGTGCATGCGCTTTCCACATATGTTTTAAAACCAGCAATGCGATACTATAAGAAGACGGTCTGAATACCTGTCAGCACTAGAGCTACTGCAGATGCAGTCTATTTTCTCTTAAAGAGACAGTACGCACACCTCTGTTGTACAAAAGAGCAACATAAACATAAAATAAAGCAGGCATCTCAACAAGATTTTCAGCTAATTATTATTTGACTTTAAATGCATCCATTGCATTGCTTTTATGATCAAAAAACAGAGTTTGACTCCCACCGTTGGCATTAACTTTTATGAATGTTACATTGAACACCATCAAATCTTCACGTAAAATGGAGAAGGCAGCAGGCTCAGGAAACCTCTCTGATGAGACTGGCGAGGCGTCTGAAAGCCTGTTGGAAAATGAATGAAGTGATTCAGTGTTGCATTTTGTGCAATCTGTGTGTTTGCATACTTCATCAATCTGTTGGGGAGTGGACAGCGAAAAGGCCGCTCTGACATAAGGACATGGTTCACTGCTGTCGATCATGAACACACTTCCTGGAACGAGCAGCACCTTCACGAGGGAAAACAGGTCAAGCTGAGTGCTGTTGCTTTGCATCATTGGAAATGTTGCTCCACACACACCTCCTTCTCCAGGGCCTTCTCCATGATGAGCTGCCGGGTGTCTTGGATTCCCTTGAGCTTGATCCACAAGAACATTCCAGCTGAGGGGGCGTGCCACTCAGCCGTATCTGTGCACGATGAAATTTCTAATCTCAGTGACCACAGCGAACCACAATGAAGACATTTTATTCATTTACAACACTGACAGAGGAACAATACCTGCCAGCCACTTGTGGGCACAGCTAATCATAACATCACGTTGCTCTCCGTAGAAGTCGATGACCCTGTGACGGAAGGAACTCTCACAACAAAATGGACGTTCTTTGAGGAGAGGAACCATTGAGGTGACTTACCCCTCTATGTGGCGAAGGAAGCCCTCTTGGCCCCAGCTGTGTAACAACTGTGACACCATCAGCTAAAAAGGTCCACAATGTGACGTGAGAGCAGGCTGGGCGAGGCGGACGCTGACTGGCTCACCTGTGTGAAGGTGCTCGTGTGCATGGTGGACGCCTGAATGTGGAGCACCACCCGCTCCAGCAGAGGTTTGGGACCCGTTACAAAACCGATCCTTAAGCTGGGCCAAGAATGACCGCACACACGAGGAGTTGAAATAAATGCGGGCAGATGGGATTTAATCAGGGGGCTCACCCTGACGACAGGATCTTCGAGAAGGAGTCCGTTCTGATGATACGCCCGTCTACATCCATGGAAAGGAAAGTTGGTGCCCATGGCTGCAATATTAATCATCAAATGTCACCAGGTGAAAGATTGATGCTGTGTTTCAACTGACGCACTCCTGTACGTACACTTAAACCAACTTTTCTTACCTGTTGACACCTGTTTTTGTGTATTTGGGATCTGCATAACGGCCACAAATTTGAAATCAAACCATAGAGGGATGGCAGGGATATTTATAGAACAATCTTGCTTTCCTTCATACGTCTTCCAAACAAGCCGTTTTCAATTTGTCCCCCAGTTCTGATATTTTCCCAAAGTCTGCTGTCACGGAATATCTCCACATGGTAGAGATTTACCTGAAAATCTTTGTGTAAGTCCACCATCGCAGTAAATACAAACCCCGTTTCCATATGAGTTGGGAAATTGTGTTAGATGTAAATATAAACGGAATACAATGATTTGCAAATCCTTTTCAACCCATATTCAATTGAATGCACTACAAAGACAATATATTTGATGTTCAAACTCATAAACTTTATGTTCTTTTGACAATAATAAATAACTTAGAACTTCATGGCTGCAACACGTGCCAAAGTAGTTGGGAAAGGGCACGAAAGGGGCGTCCATGATAACGTTACATCACCTTTTCTTTTTACAACACTCAATAAATGTTTGGGAACTGAGGAAACTAATTGTTGAAGCTTTGAAAGTGGAATTCTTATCCATTCTTGTTTTATGTAGAGCTTCGGTCGTTCAACAGTCCGGGGTCTCTGCTGTCGTATTTTACGCTTCATAATGCGCCACACATTTTCGATGGGAGACAGGTCTAGACTGCAGGCGGGCTAGGAAAGTACCCACACTCTTTTACTACAATGCCACGCTGTTGTAACACGTGGCTTGGCATTCTCTTGCTGAAATAAACAGGGGCGTCCATGATAACGTTGCTTGGATGACAACATATGTTGCTCCAAAACGTGTATGGACCATTCAGCATTAATGGTGCCTTCACTGATGTGTAAGTTACCCATGCCTTGTGCACTAATACACCCCCATACCATCACGGATGCTGGCTTTCGAACTTTGGGCCTATAACAATCCGGATGGTTCTTTTCCTCTTTTTTCCGGAGGTTACCACGTCCATAGTTTCCACATATAATTTGAAATGTGGACTCAGACCACAGAACACTTTTACACTTTGCATCAGTCCATCATAGATGAGCTCGGGCCCAGCGAAGCCCGCTGTGTTTCTGGGTGTTTTTGATAAATGGGTTTTGCTTTGCATAGTAGAGCTTTACCTTGCACTTACAGATGTAGCGACCAATTGTAGTTACTGACAGTGGTTTTATGAAGTGTTCCTGAGCCCATGTGGTGTCGGTTTTTGATGCAATATCACCTGAGGGATCACAGGTCCGTAGATTAATTGCTTACGTGCAGTGGTTTCTCCAGATTCTTTGAAACTTTTGATTATTTTACGGACCGTAGATGGTAAAATCCCTAAATTCCATGCAATAGCTCGTTGAGAAATGTTGTTCTAAAACTGTTCGACAATTTGCTTACAAAGTGGTTTACCTTGCCCCATCCTTGTTTGTGAATTACTTAGCATTTCATGAAAGCTGCTTTTATACCCAATAATGGCACCCTCCTGTTCCCAATTAGCCTACACACCCGTGGGATGTTCCAAATAAGTGTTTGTTGAGCATTCCTCAACTTTATCAGTGTTTATTGCCACCTATCCCAACTTCTTTGTCACGTGTTGCTGGCATCAAATTTTAAAGTTAATGATTATTTGAAAACAAAAACATGTTTATCAGTTTGAACATCACATACGTTGTCTTTGTAGCATATTCAACTGAATATGGGTTGAAAATAATTTGCAAATCATTGTATCTAACACAATTTTCCAACTCATATGGAAACGGGGTTTGTAAGTTCCTTCTTTTTCGTTCTTCTCTTGTTGTGGGGCAGACTGGCTTGCACAGCGGGACAATTTTAATAATTATTGCAATTATCTTCGGCCTTTGAGTTTTTGCAGCTTTTCCAGTCCACCTCTCAATCCACCACGCTGCCAGCTGAGTTTGATAATCTACCAGTCACCGCTGGGGGGAACCTCTAAGTCAGACCTGGGCAAAATACGGCCCATTACGATTTTCATTCTGGCCCATCGCACGTTCTACATAATTTTTTTAGACCTTTAACATAGAAACTGTAGACGCCATTATGATGTGCAGTGCTGTTTTTAAATGACCATAAGTCTTTAACTATAGAAAGTATTTTAATGGTCAAAATCTGCACTTTTTGGTGTTATACAAGTTATTATGGTAATCTACGTTACAGCAGCTCAGACTAGAACAAAGCAGAGAGGGCAGGGTTTCTTTTTTTTTAGAGCAGTCAGCCCCAAACGCATGTGTCAGAAACAGATGCGGGAAGCAGATTTCTACAACAAAGTTCTGCATTAAAGTGATAATATATCATAATAATTGTGTTTATTTCCCTTTGCAATCGTATTTGGCTGTTTGTTACAAATGTGTTGTGTTTTGCTTGATTGTAAAAGATGTCTATAGAGCAGCTAGTCTGAGAAGTAAAAGAGGAGCGATGTTCATATGTTGATAATTGGCAGTTTTTTTTTATTGTTCATAGTTAATATTGTAAATCCCACTTTCTTTATTTTAATGTACATTATGGGTGTTCCATTCATTAAACAAACGTAAAATTCCATTCCGTTTTTTCAGGTGGTCTGTCATAACTTTTTTAGAATTCTATCGGACATTGTGACTTTTGGTATATGTGTTCCTGAAAAAAAGGGATCTAAACATACATACTGCACAGCAGATTTTTACAGCTTAATGTGTGTATGTAATTTATGCACACATACACATTGGCCTACCAGACACATTTTTCGTCTCAATGTGGCCTCTGAGTCAAAATATTTGCCCAGCTCTGCTCTCACTGCGGCAATGCTATCAACTTACTAAGATGTTTTAGATAAAGGGACAGGCGGTAGAAAATATATGGATGAATGAATGAATTAATGGTCCATCCTGAAGAGACGGTCAGGGTAAAATGATATCTGCGAAATTTAGACCAAAAAAACACCATATCATGTCATGTAAACCAGTGGTCCCCAAACCGCGGGCCGCAGCCCGGTACCAGTCTGTGGATTGATTGGTACCGGGCCGCACAAGAAATAATTAGTTATTTCCGTTTTATTTATTATCCGAGCCCGAATGATCTTTTGTTTTCAAAAGTCTTTTTTATTTTGAAAAATGACTTGATTCTCTCGGTTATATCTTGGTCACTTGAGCGCAAAAATTCAACCCTGCTAGCAAAAGGAGTAAAAAACAGACGTCTTTGGAAAGTTTCTTTGTGAAGGGGAAAAGGCACAGGGAAGAGAGAGAAGAACAGCCTACGACTTCCAACAAAAAGAAAGCTTTTAATAGACAATACCAGGAGCCATACTTGAAATATGGATTTATCGCAACAGGTGATTCCCACGCACCAAGCCCGCTCTGCATAATTTGTGGTGAACAGCTCTCAAACATTAGCGGGGATTTTGTGTGAGACTGAGCCTGCACCTTCATTCACCAAGCTGATGCACGATCACCTGTCTGTGATTTTAAAAGAATTCGAGCGCTACTTCCCAACAACAAAGGACAAACGAAAAGCCAAGGAATGGATCTGCGACCCATTTGTTGACAAATCAGGTGAATCCAGCATGTCTGTGCAAGAAAAAGATCAACTGCTGGAGATCGCAAATGACGGCAGCCTAAAAGTGTTTGAGACAACAATGTTCTGGATTAAAGCCATGGCAGAGTACCCCGAGATCGCCCACCACAGCACTGAAAATCCTGTTCCCATTTCCGGCATCCTATCTGTGTGAAGCGGGGTTTCTACTTTGACAGCCACCAAAACAAAACAACGGTGCAGACTGGACATAAGCAACACACTTGGGATGTCTTTGTCTTCCATTACCCCCAGTTAGGACCGTCTCGTTGCAGAGAAACAAGCTCAGGGCTCCCACGTTTATTAAAGACATTCAACTGTCAGCCCCACGTTTATTAAAGACATTCAACTGTAAGTTGCCCATAATTCCCCATCCCCGGTCAGCAGTTACAAAAAGGTTGGGGACAACTGATGTAAACCAAAAGGAAGTGTTTTAAATGTAGAAAAAAAATCATAAAATCACCCCTTTAAGTGTTTTGAGTGCATAAGTGAGGAGTACGGAAAAATGCAGTCCACTGTCAGTACCTACTGTCAGTGGATGCAGCACTTAAACAGCCAAATTGGTGAGTGGACAGTGCTAGTAACTTATCACATTCAAACAGGGATGCAACGATTAACAGATTTCCCAATTGTACAATAACTGCACTATACCGTGGGATATAGTTATGTGCATCCCAGTTATAATAATGCAGAACAAAATAGATGATTAAAAATGAATAGGCATGGATGACAGTTGATGACAATAACACTTGAGTTAATTAGTTTATTAATAATACAATGATTCATTATAAATACTTTTTGTTTATATTTATTACTTCGTACTGTTATTATCATGTTATTAATTGATTAATGATTTCTGATGGTAACAAATAAACATTTCTACATGACTTGATACATTTTTTTGTTGTGAAATTAACCAATGCGTAATAGAGATGCAACAGTATCAAAATCTCATGGAACGATATTATTACGGTATTAAAAGCCACTGTACGATATTGCGGTGTATGTCCCACAAAGAAGACTTTAAAAATGCCATAGTGTGTAAAATGAAGTGGCAGGAATGTTAGAGATATACACACTTACTGTAATGGAACACAGATATAATGCTCTAAAGTTTTAAATCATATTAATTACTAAAAACATGTATTTTTAAGTGCCAATCATTGAGCAGGAACATCCACTGTTTCAAGCAAATGTATAAAAAAAAAACAACTTACAGTTGAATGTCAATGTAAACATCCCGTGTAGAACACTAATCTTCAGTTTAAAGTCCTTCAACTTTTACTTTATGAGAAGCAGTGTCCTCTGCAGTGGACATTTTTTATATCAGTTTGAAAAATGCTGTTTCACTCAGGAGCTAAGTACACCATGCATTTACACAGTATGTAACTGTTGCTACTAGTAATTATTATAATTTGTTTTATTTCTCTAAAAACAGAATAAGTTAAGTTCATAAAAGGGAATTTAAATCAAAATGTATAAAAGTTCATAACAAAGCTTTATTTAAGTTACCATGGTTAAAAATGTAATTTCATAACTTTTTGTTGGGTTTTCGGGCATCTGTTTGTTTTGAAGTGTCTCGATTGGTCTGTGAACGGATATAAGGAAGCTACTTCCGGGTATGAGGAACATCTGTTTGATGCAATGAGAAGGGATAAAGAGAGCGACTGATGGTTACAAGGACTAAAAAGTGTCATAAGGACTTTCAGCGTTTGGGCTTTGACAGCCAGAAGATCACAATTTCCTCCTAAAAGAAGCATGCAGGCCAACGAGGTATTTGTCATTTCTGTTTGTTTTTTACTTCGGTAAATGTTTGAGCCACATGCTGTGCATGTTATTTTTACGTTTGTAACGTGCTTTATTTTATTAACAGTTTTCACGGTGAATTGAAGGGAAAGGAAGCCTTCAATAAATCAGTCAAAGGAAGCCATTGTGTCAGTGCTATGTGGAGGGAGTTACACAGTATACTTATTGAAGTGTACTGACAGAAGTGTTGGATTTGAGAGACAGCTTGAGAGCAACAAAAAGACGGATTACCTTGTTAAACTGCAGAAAGTAGTAGGGGTCGTCCTCGATGATGAGCATGTCGTACTTCCTTGCCAGCTGTGCAACACCACAGCAATCAAGCATTAATCTCCTTGGAAGACTATGAAGGCGTTTAATCTTTTGTATACCTCATAGATTTCCTTCTTTCTCTGAGCCGTCAGGGAGGCGCCGGTGGGGTTCCCTCCGTTGGGAATGGTGTAGAGAATCTTGGGAGCGCCGCTGCCAGGTTTGTGAACATCTGACAGGTCCCAGCGAGATAAGACCTCCTTCAGCGATGCTGGTATCATTCCATGCTGATCGCTGCCAACGTTGATGATGTTGCAGCCCAGCGGCTGCAGCTGCAGGAGACAGAAGGGACGTCAGAAGGTTTTAGGAGTTTGGAGACCATTTCCAGGGGATGCGCGATTACCGCTGCCAGTGTTCCTGGGTAAGTGGGTGAGTCCAGCAGGACGTTGTCTCCAGGGCTGACTAGCATTTCAAACACCTGCAACCATGGAGGCTGAATGATGCCCAGACAAACAGGAAATAAGAACAAAGGGGCGGGACAAACCTTACAGAGTCCTTCTTGGCTCCCTGTGGTCACACACACATCCATCTGTCCATTCTCTGGACTGTAGGCAACCGTCGGTGGGTTGTGGAGGTTCTTCTGCAGGTTCTTCATCCACGTCAGCAACTCTGGGATCCTACATGAAAGGTTCACTGTTAGATTTTAGAACCTTTTGGGGCCTTTCACATAGACCTTACCCGCTGGAGGCAGAGTACTGCAGCGCCCTTTTCATAGCCACCTTGTCGAAGGAGACCGTTTGGCCGTTTTTCACCTGGATGGTCGCCGATTCAAAGGGGAACGTGTCAGCGTTGGGCGCTCCCCCGGCCAGCGAGATCAGTGATGGAGGCGAACGCTGTTGCAGCTCAGCTTCGTGCACAAAACGGTAACATTAAGCCAACATGACGTCAACTCGGTTTGGTGGATTTAGCAGTCACTCACTCAGCATCCTGATGGGTGACGGCTTCCTGGCTGCGCTGACCGCCGTCAAAAATCTAGCATAGTTCATATTTTCTGTAAGCACACTTTTCCTCTTGCAGTCTGTAACTTTTCACTTGTTGATCTTTTTTTAAAAAAAAAGAAAAAATTTAGTTAAACGCTTATACTGCAGCAATAGTTCCTTATATTTCAACCAGAATACTTTACTTATAATACATGTGTTATTTACAGAGACAGAGAAACCATTCTGATACAGGAGACAGGAGGAAAGATCCTACCAGCTGACCTTGTGCTGCTCAGTACTGGCAGCTTCTTAACGCTCAAACGCACTGCTTTGCGTTATCGAATTTACAAGACTAGGTTACCACAAACACACCTTAAAAAGCCATCTTCCTCCCGTTCGGACGTTTATTTCACGTCCTGCCGTCAGGCAACACGTCTTCACTTTTTCAAGCCAAACAAAATGGAAGGAAATTTAAACCCGAGTATGTTTAAGGCCTGCGGCCACTAGAGGGCAGTATGGTAATACGCCGTTAGGCTTTGAATCGAGCGGAAACAGTTAAGTGACGTCACTTCCGTGCTGTGAGACTTAGCCTGCCTTGTTTTTTTCCAACTCACCTTCTTAAATGTTAAACTCGGTCACATACATCCGAACAACAATCCCCGTTCGAACGTGGGTTGTATTTATTACTTGTATTACTAATTCGTGTGATTTTAGATGTTTTGCATGAATTAGGGCAACTGCATAGCCTTCTGGTAATTGAACGCTAAGTTTTGTTTACGTGAATGAATTTAAGTGTTGAATTTGGTGCAACCCTTGTCGACATCATCTTCCTGCTTGTATTCAATTATAGTTGCCTATAATTGTTACTTTACCATATTATGATTAAATAATCGCTTAATTAAGCAGCAACGTATTGGTTGCGGTTATTTTAAAACGTATTGAGAATGTAGTAAAATATGATCCATTTAAGGAGTTTGTGTTTACTGTAAAAAAAAAAGGTTGTTTTTTTGGACATTTTGAGTTAAGAAAATGGGGAAGAGGAAAGAAATAGTTCATTCCAGATTTCCAGGTGAGCATCAGTTATATGATTGTAAATTTTTTTCAAACATTTTGATTTGCTGACTTGCGAGAGTGTGTAATGTCATTGTTTGGTGACGTGCAGGTGATGGCAGCGTTGGACTGCATGCTGTTCACAAACACAAACACAAAAAACACAAGAAGCACAAAAGGAAGCACCCTGAGCCAGTCTTGGTACCTCGCCCGCCGCCGCAACTGCGCCTCAAAATCAAGCTGGGAGGACAGACGCTGGGAACCAAAAGGTGGGACACATCCAATGTTCACATGAACATATGTTGACTGCTGCTTTTGTCTGCAGTGTCCCCACCTTCACAGTGCACCCTGGTGTGGCTTGTCCTCCCTCACCTCTGACCATTGTGGACAATGATAATGAAGACGATGACGATGAGCCCTCTGTGCCTCTGGAGCAGTATCGGGCCTGGCTCGGTGGGGAAAAATTGCATATTTTCTGATGCGTTCATGTGAATAATTTAAGCATCTTTGCCTGCCAGATGAGGACAGCAACATGGCTGCCTCTCCTCTGCCAGACATGGACTCACACACAATGCTGAGATGTCCCGCGGACGAGGAGGAGAGATGGCTGGACGCTTTGGAGAAGGGCGAGCTTGATGACAACGGCGAACTGAAGAAGGAGGTGGATGAGTCGCTGCTCACCACCAGGCAGGTGAGGAAGTAATGACATGAGATGAGTTTTGACTTCCACACTTTCTGACCGACGCTTTGTGTGTTTAGAAAGCGCTACTCCACAAGCAGCAGATCCAGCCCCTCCTGGAGTTGCCCATGGGCTACAAGGAGAAGGAGCTGACTGCTGAGATGATGCAAAAGCGGGAGGAGCGCGCTCGGAAGAGACGCTTGCAAGCGGCCAAGAAAGCGGAAGAGAACAAGAACCAGACCATTGAGAGACTGACCAAGACCAGCAAGGCCAAGATCAAAAGTATGAGAGACAGGAAGTCCAGGCAGAGTCAGTGTCCCACCGTCCGCTATAGTGACTCCGCCCAGGGGGTCACCATCTCCTTCCCTGTGGGCGTTCCCACTCCAGAAGCTGCTGCAACCCTTTCGCCACCTGCAGCCTCTGTAAACTGCGGGGTCAGTGGCTGCTGCGAGCTGAAGAAGTACAGCTGCTCCAAGACGGGTGTCCCACTGTGCAGTCTGCAGTGCTACAAGAAGAACATGCAGCGCCACCTTCAAACTTTTTGTGCACCTGCAGAACTAATCATTAATCAACAATAGTCATGACTGTAAAAAGGACACGTTTATTAATAAATAACATGTCAAATGCTGTTGTTGTTGTTGTTGTCACGTGGACAAACCGAAACAAAGTTTGAAGGCCATCTCCACAGGAACCTCTGGGACAGAGTCGTGGAAACATACGTAGAACTCCTGAGGTATAGGCTCCAGCAGAAACCGCCTGAAAGACAAAATGGTTTAAAAAGGCTGTTGTGCTGCAGAGGGATGTACAGTAGCCAAGGTGCACATACCCTATGACCCAGTAATTAAGGGTGGGTGCGACTTTCCTCTGGTCTGTCCAATTTGGGGGTTTGCACTGGAACAGGACTCCGTGTTCTTGGATTTGTCCGAAACCCCAGCTGGCGCTTTGAGGTCCGTCTGCTGTGCAGCGATTCTGAAAGAAAAACAGGATGAGATGCTTGTAAAAATAATTAAAAAAAATAGCTTTAAAAAGGTATGCGTGTTTGGGAAGGATCATTTTAGTTGGCTGCGCTGACCTGCACTGGGTTGTTCTGTTGGAACAGCGCCCGAATGGACAGGCAGCAGTGGTGAAAGTTGTGGATGAGCTGAGGGTGAACGGATCCGCCAAGCTGAGCCTCCTCTGTGTGTGTGGGGGTAATGAAGATTCCCTGGACCGTTTCCATGAGGACGTAATGGAACAAGGTATTGTTGGCGCCAGAGCTCAGTCTGTCATACAGTGGATACAAAATTATCTAAATTATGGGGTGTCCCAATCCGACACTGATTTCAGCTTGCATCTAAATAGTCCGATACTAGCAGTCCTGAAGCGTGTTTACTTGTGCAAAGCCGGACAGCCAGTTAAAGTGCATCCGCAAAGTATTTACAGCGCTTTTACCAGATTTTGTTATTTTATAGCCTTATTTCTTTCCTTAAAATTGTACACATAATACACCATCATTACAATGTATTTATTTTTTTGCAAATGTATTCAAAATATAAAAACTTAAATCATACATTCACATTCACAGTCTATGCTCAATACTTTGTTGATGCATCTTTGATAGCATTTACAGCCTCGAGTATTTTTGAATATGATGCCACAACCATGGCACATTTATCTTTGGGCAGTGTCGCCCATTTCTCTTTACATCACCTCTCAAGCTCCATTAAATTGGATGGGAAGTCCTTGGTTTTCATCCAGGATGTCTCTCTACATTGCTGCATTCGACCTCAGTCTGGTCAGGGAGGTGACCAAGAACCTGATGGTCACTTTGTCAGAGCAACAACATTGCTCTGTGGCGAGATAAGAACCTTACAGAAGGACAACCATCTTTGCAGAAACCCACCAATCAGGCCTGTATGGTATAGTGGCCAGACAGAAGCCATTTCTTAGTAAAAACCTGAAAGATTCTCAGATTCAGACCATAAGAAACAAAATGTTCTGGTCTGATGAGACAAAGATTGAACTCTTTAGTGTGAATGCCAGGCATCATGTTCGGAGGAAACCAGGCATCGCTCGTCACAAGGCAATACCATCCTTACAGTGAACATTGGTGGTGGCAGAATCATGCTGTGGGGATGTCTTCAATCGGCAAGAACTGGAAGACTAGTCAGGATAGACGGAAAGATTAATGTTGCGGTGCACAGAGACATCCTGGAGGAAAACCAATACTTCACATTCAATCTGATGGAGCTTGGGAGGTTGTGTAAAGAGGAATGAGTGAACGTGCCCAAAGACAGGTGTGCCAAGTGTATGGCATCGTATTCAAAAATACTTGTGGCTGTAACTTCTGCATCAAATAAGTATTGAGCTAAATATGTGAATACTTTTGTATTTCTTTATTTCAAATAATAAAATAGATTTAAAAAAGTTTTCACATTTTCATTATAGAGTAGAATTTTAAAGAACAAAAATAAATGTATTTCCTTTTGGCATAAGGCTGTAACACTATAACATTATACAATGTACAAAAATTGAAGCGCTGTGTATTCTTTCCAGATGCACTGTTTGTCCTCCAATAAGCACACATGGTTGGTCTTTTTTTGCATTTTAGTCAATTAATTTACACATAATAAACATGGTACTGGGCAAGCAGCTACACAACACCTTGTGCGTAATACATGCCCTAATTGAACAATATTGTAGTCTAAAAAAGCACATTTGTAAATATAAACAAGTATCATAAATATAGTATAGCATATTACTTACACATACGAAGTCTGCAAGGCAAAAGCATAATAGAAAGTATCCAGTAACAAACGTTTCTATGTCTTTAGCGTAATTTAATGAAATGTCGTTGCTTGTGATGGTCAGATGAAGCCTCATGAGGCTTTGAACCACTTGAGCCAATTGGTTCCAGAAGCTTCATTAATGCTTTGGCACAAGACACCTCTTTGCTGGTCAAATGTGTAATTTAAAACAGCTGTATAATTTGTGATACTTGGAATTTTTGGATTTGTCATGGTAATATCGGTGTCTTATTGGAAGTCAAAAAATTGTGCACACCCTTACTCAGGATGCGACAATGTCCAACATGAGGTAAGGAAACGTGAAGAAAGACAAACTTGGTGGTGTTGTACGTCTCCTGCGTGTCCTTTGCATTTACGGTCTTCCTCAGGGAAATTGTCCTCTGCACCTGACAGGAAAAGATTCATTAGCAAAGAACATGGATGCAGGAATGTCTCACACTCATACCTTAATGGTCAAGTTACCTTGAAAAGGCTTCCACTCCCATCAGTACCCGGCAAGTCCCGCCCTCCAGCCAGGGTCCTGACTGAGCCTGGACTAAGACCATGAGCTGTCAGAGATGCAGCCCCATGGTCTGCATGTCCTTCAGCCCCACAGTCCGATGTGCTCCTCTGGGGGCTGGACCTCCGAGCTCTCTCTCCAAACAGGTTACTGCTTCGGGATGCTGGCGAAGCATTCTTAACACTGGCTGCCAGCTTTCCAAGAACCGGTGAAGAGGCAGTCAGGCGGATGCGGGTGGTGGCGGCAGGCAGGAACGAGTCGGCACAGGATAGGCAAGGAGCGGCGGGAGTGTTCAGACATTCTTCCATGGCATCCTCCAAGGTCTCCAGCTGCATCAGTGCGGCTTTGACCTGAGAGCGGGCGGCGTGGTTAGGCTTCTGTTACATGAACAAAATGAGCTCATTGCTTCACCTGAGCCACGTAAACACTGTCGGGCCCTGAAGGTCCAGAAGACGACATGCAGCCTGTCTCCAGAAGGACACACTGTATCAAACTCCTCTGAGCAGGACACACACACAAAGTCACAAGCATCCCTCAGGAGAACAAAAGACCATAGTGCATCTTCTCACCAGGCCTACGATGAGGAGAAAGCGGCGTCCTTGGTGCCGCGTGACTTCAGATGAAGCGTTGCTTCTCTGCTGAGGGAACACCTCCCTCCAAATGATCAGCTGGCCCACTCGCGGCTTGGACGCCAGCGGAAGCAGGCAGTGGTGCTCTGTATACAGACACACGTCCAGCAGGTCCTCTTTAGCCAGATGGTTGGCGATCAGGTAAGACTGGCAGAAACAACCACAAACGTTCTGATATCGGAACTCATCAATTAGGAAAACGATCTTATTTTGAGACATGAAAAAACCTTGTAGTAGAGACAAGAGCCCAGAATCTCGTAGAAACGCCTCAGGCCAAAGAAGTCCTCTGACTGATAATGGTGAAAATAAAGACCGCAACAGAAAGTCAATGCAAGAATTATGGCCGCCCATGGGTGCTCGTCAGCTCACCAGTTCTCCAAAATCAGAGGCCTCAAAGTCGGTGAGATGAAAGTCCACCTCCATCTACAGAGCAAAGAATCAAACGATACATTCAAAAATACTCTTAACAAGAGCGCATTGTTTTTTGTCAAGTCCGATCTTGTTAGTGGCCGTTCACATTACAAATAAAAGTGTGATTTCTAATGTGAATGCAATCTTACCCGCATGCGAACATGACGTCGCACGCACTGCAGTGTTTACATTGCTTCTACTCGATATGTTCTTAGTTCTGGCTCATTTGTGGCAATTTCAAAGATTTTGTGAAATCAAACTCAACAGTTTCTGAATGGAATTATTGCGCGTAGAAGATTGAGAAGGAAGAAGACCAATATTTTGGCTCTGGCAGATTCATGGAATATTTTGCTTCAATGTCTGTTTAAAGAGCACGTCTGTGGGTGAGAAGTTGGAGATAGAAGTGGTAAAACTTTCATGTAAATTCCTTAAACTAATTGTTTTCCGCAGTTTTCTGCTCCGTTGTCAACAATTTTATTTAATATAATATATTTTATTCATTTTATTTAGGGGAATAATTATGAGGCTTATCGTTTTTTTTAAGATGTTTTGGTTGGATGAATGCGACCTGAGTGCGGCAGCGTTTAGATTGAGGATGCATCCCATATACTGTATATCCGATTTATATCCACATATGAAAGAAGCCTGGGTCACATATGAAAAATTTGGAATTGCACTGTTCACACAGACATGAAAAAATCTCTTACAGGTTGGATCTGAGCAAAATAATCGGCATTGACCTGCAGTATGATTAAGGCCTTTGCCGTACAATCCATTTTGTGTCTCTGTTTTCATTGATATGCAAAATAATATGCTGATCATCAAAATGCAAATATAATTTTTTAGCACGCGCAATGTGATCTATCAACACTCATCATCGTTTTGTGAGCACTGTTTTGCGATTTGATTTAACGTGTCAGAAGGACGTGCAAACTCCACAGTATAGGTGCTTGCGCTGCAAAGACAAGAATCCTCCGTCCTACAAGTGTGTCTCAACATCTTGGATGGTCAGAAAAAAAAAATATATATTAAAGTCTATTCAGCAACATAATTTTATAATTCTATTGCTGCTAGGGCTGATTAAAAAGAATGAATTTAGTGCGTTTGTGTCCGCCGATGTTTTTTTAATGTCGTTTGTTGTTTGTATTTAGGAAATATTTTTAAATAGCATATCTCTAATGGGAAACTGTGCATTGTGCACATTTTCTTGCGTTTTAGTCATTTCAGATGTACAAATGCGCTGGTGATGAGATCCAGAGCCTCTCGCACAGATTTAAGTGTCAGTGTGCATATGTTACAGAAAATGTTTTACGGATTATACAGTAGAAGTGTGCCACCAGATTAAGACATCGCACACAGGTAGGAGCGTAACATGAATGTGCAGGAAATTATTGTCTTGTAGTAAAAGCCCCATAGGCACACAAAATCCTAATTTAAACGAGGCGGTCTGCACCACTTGTCAATTGCACACACAGAGTTATTAGATTACAGGCAACACGCCCACTCATAAAACACCCTACTCTATTTTTTGCACACGCTGTTAATCCATCCATCCATTTTCTACCGCTTATTCCCTTTTGGGTCGCGGGGGGCGCTGGCGCCCATCTCAGCTACAATTGGGCGGAAGGCAGGGTACACCCTGGACAAGTCGCCACCTCATCGCAGGGCCAACACAGATAGACAGACAACATTCACACTCACATTCACACACTAGGGCCAATTTAGTGTTGCCAATCAGCCTATCCCCAGGTGCATGTCTTTGGAGGTGGGAGGAAGCCGGAGTACCCGGAGGGAACCCACGCATTCACGGGGAGAACATGCAAACTCCACACAGAAAGAGCCCGAGCCTGGGATTGAACCCAGGACTGCAGGACCTTTGTATAGAACGTGGTATTTAGATATTTTTAAATCCCTTAGTTGGCACTAGGTGGACACTTGCAAAGCACTCTGTGAACATTAGGTCGGCAGTAAGTGGACACTGGTTCACTTCTTTGGCAGCAGTGTGATACCAAAAGAAGCCAAAGGGGGGTGGTAGATCAGGCGTTAGAGATCGCTTACTTTAATTTCTGGCGGAAGCGTTAGCCATCGGACGGCGGGCAATCTGTCAAGGAAGACGCTCCTAGAAACGTCCGGGGGCGGATCTAAGAGAGCATCTGTAAAGCGGCACGGCTGGATGAGCCGCTGGAAGAAGATGCAGAAGAACTGGTCGAGCTGTGGCGTGTGCTCCGCCCTGCAAAAGGCGCTGTGGGGGACACACATGAATCAAAAGTAAAACAAGTCAATCACCTGCTGCCTTGATTGTGTGACACACCTGTCCAAGGATCCGTACATGACTTTTAATGTTCGCACCACGTCTCCAACCAGCGAGCGCAGGCACAGCAAAGGAACACTGGAAGATGACAAAAGTGAGCCTTATCTTCAAAACAAACAGGAAGAAAGACTGGTGTACCTCTCAGCAGGAAGCCCGATGATCAGCAGGGCGGGGCCTTCCTTCCAGTAGCCAACGTGGACCAAGCATTTTTCCAGTAGCAGTGTGGAACTGAAACGGCACAAAGAGTTTGAATACAATCTGTTGTGCAAATCTGGAAGTTCTCTTACCTGACGATGCTGCTGCCTGTGACGTTGTCCAACATGTCACATAGAGTCAGGAAGATTCCTCTGGCTGCTTTTAGCCGACCAAACGCCTCTGATACCGGGTATCGGTACAAGATGTCCTCCTGTTCACATCATGGCCAATTAAATGGGAACATTCGAGACATGTTTCTGCAGACTGACTTCTTCCTGTGGTGAGGCGGCGTCCATTTTAAGCGACAGGTACATGACCACATGTGGGATGTGACTGATTGACATCTGTAGTTCAGCTGTGTCCTGCCCCCAAAGGAGACGCACCAGTGGGCTGATGGGCGCCGAAACCTTCGCCCTAAGACCCGGCCCGCTGTCGCCGCCCAACGTCTCTAAGGTTAGCTTCACCTTGAGGAGGAAATGTCTTCTTCATCGTCATGTGACTTGATGATGTCCAATCAGATTGCTAGGATGTGCTGTGATCACAGTGTTGTCGTTCCTACCTGAGTCGGTCCCAGGATGCTCGACAGAACTTTTTCGATGTTCTCGGCGTTGACGTCCAAGGCATCCACTGCGAGCAGCACGTCGCCTAAGTAGCAGAAGTAACATGTTTGGTGGTTGCTGTGGCAACAGTCACTCTGTGTTTCAAGCTCACCAATGAGGACTTGGCCGCATTTGCTCGCCGGGCTTTTGGGAACGAGGCCCTCAACGGTCAGTCTTTCCGGTCTGTGAGCGCCGATCCAAGATGGCCGATGCACGATGCCCAACAAGGCCTCCAACAAAGGTGAGGACGACCTTCCGAGACATTTGGGGTTGATGTATACGCACACTTCCTTAAGCTGCAGGTTGCCGCTCCCCCGCCGACGTTTAAAGACGGACGCAGGGAGCGGCGATGAGGTGGAAGCATCCGTCCCACCCCATTGGCGGTGGAACTCCTTCTTCGACCGCTGGCTGCATCCCTGTTTCTTGATGAGCTCCTGCCCCTTTTCATGGAAGTGTAGGTGATGAGTGGGCACATGTTGCGCTGCGATGGCAGAGGCTTCTCCCTCGCTCAGCTCCAAGTAGAAGAGCTCGCCGTTTTTCTGAACGTTGTCAAGCCATTCAGGTCTCAGGTCACTGACACAAACAAGTTGGCACACAGTGACCTCACATGTCAAATATTACACACAATTATTACATTTTGACGTCATCATCAATTGCCATTAGTGCGCCAGCAAGCAGGACTACCTGACCACAAATACGGCCTTTAATAAACACACGTTTAAAACATGTCTTACTCGCTCAGTCCACTCGGCGAGTCGTCTTCGCGCTCTCTGGGATCGACTTTCACGCACGCCATGTTACCAACGCGCCGTTAAATCAAAATTTCAGCAACACAAGAGATGATGTGCCGCCGCCATGTTGGATAAGGCTCCCTGAAGTCACGTGACGCACGTCGGCTCTTTTCATTGGTGGATCTTGTTGTGTCGCCCCTGACAACGCTCGAGCGAGCAAGCAAGCAGGCTTGGGAGACAAATCATTCACCACACAAACAACATAACATTTCACTGCACCGAACGCTAAAGACAGATAGAAAACTTTCTTTAAGGCGTGACTTGTATCATGAACAAGTGGAAAATAATATTTGGGTGTTACCATTTAGTGGTTAATTGTGCGGAATATGTACTGAACTGTGCAATCTACGAATACAAGTTTCAATCGATCAATCGATCATGAAATATGTAAATATGAAGGAAGACGTATGGTTGGACGATACTGCTTTTTTTGGTTCGATCTATCACTTCAAGTGAATACAGCACCTATACGGAAGTGATGAGACTTCGAATAGAATGAAACAAAAACAATTTAAAGCCCCTTAAAAAAATTACTGTTTAATTCTATGTCTGAATGAAAGTGTTTTATAATGCTTTTTTAGAATGTGGGAAGTTTTCGTTGTGTTTTTGTGTTTCTTTGTCATCACTAGTGAAATGTATATAAATGAATATTAGAAAACACACGCAAAAGTGTGTTATATTCCAAATAGAAACATTTGCTAGCATTGCAATAAATTTTCAATTTGATTCGAACGTAATGAACACATTCTACTTTACATATGAAAGGAGTATATCACAATTAAGTTGACAGAACTTGTCATATTTTCTTCCACCGTGCTTGACGTCCTCGTGTGGCCAAATGTGCAAACTGCAACACCAATAACGTTTAAATTTTTCCCGTCCAACAGTTCTTACCCGTAAAAAACATTTATTATAAAATATAAAACTGTCTATAATAATATGGTTCAATCTGGTCGCGTTTATCTCGATCGTACCTGGCAAAGTTCCTAAGCCACAAACATAATCAGATAAAATGGATACGTACTTTACCGAAGACGACAGGAATTTAAGAGCGAAAACGATTAGTTACTTTCATTTTTGGAATACCAAAAGACAGTATAGAAAAAGTGTTCTTCGTTTTTGTATCAAATGGATACAACCAAATTGTTTGATTTTAATTTAATATTTCATGTACATAAAATAAATAGAAAACAGTCAACAGAAACGAAAAAAACGGACCAAAACAAATTGTTATTTTCGGACACCGCGAATTGCTATTTTAAAAACAAAAACGCAGACTGTAGGAAAAATCCAGATGTTGTATCCTGATTATATATATAAAAACTAACAACATACTTTAATAGTTATTCCTCCGACTGGCCCAACCACGCATGGCCTGTAGTTAAAGTAGCAACTTCCTGTTCCCATGTCAAAATATTAAAGACACATCTGATTTTGGTTATGTTTTTGTTTTCGCCGACTGATGATACTGGCTTTTGTTATGTGAAATATAAAATGAAAAAAAAAAACGATGTTTGGATCGAGTTATTGCTTTTCAACATGAAAAAAAAAACGCTTTGATTTTTGTTATGTCTTCAAATAACGAGGTAGCACACACGTTAAGTAACTTTTATATATGACTTGGGAGTAGCAGTAGCATACACTCTAGAGAGGGATCATCAACACTCAATGTACAGCACTTGGTGAGCATGCTAAGTAGACACAACTCAACTACGGCAAGTCAGTCAGGACAAACAACGCTGAGTCAGCATGCACATTAATACACTACAATTTTCAATACACACTTTCACATGACTGAATGTAAATAAAATAAACAAATATTTTTTCTTTGATTCCCATTTTTGAAAATCAAAATCAAATATTAAAACATACACTGACCATAAATGTTCTCCTATTAACAGAGAAAATAAGGCGATTATACTCTTTTGTGGGCACATCGTGACGTCATATACATGCGACACTAACGTTCCACTCACATTTAGTTCCTGCCTTGGCTGTCTTTCCCCCTAAGGATTACACTGGACTTTATATACATGTAATATATACTGTAATTTATCACATTTTGTCAAATGTCATACTAGACATACAGACATCGTCTTAGGACATTATATTGTCCACATTGTTTATGACTAAAAATGGCTGAGGGTTCGTCAGACTGGAGTGAAAAGCAAGCAGATGAAGCTTCAGAACTGATGGAGCTGCTGTGCCTCGACATGCAGGAGAAGGAAGGGGATCTCCAGGACACACCTGAGAGAAACCAAGCCAACTGTTCAGTAAGTAAGTGGGGAGAGGCAACAACGACACGTTAAAATACCTTTAGATTCATTTTATTGCCAACTTGTAATGCTGTGTTGGGACAGAAGAATGTGATGAGGAAGCAGCGACACTGGCAGAGGCAGCTGGCGGCTAAAAAGAGCAAAAGGAAAGAGGAGAAACGAAGGAAAAAGTTCAACCGAGAGTCTAGTAAGGACGAGGAAAAAATATAAATTAAAAGATTGTAGAAAATGTTTGGTGTTTGTGTGTTAGCGTCCCCTCAGCTTAGCAAGCGGGTCATGAAGGCCATCAGCAGAGAGCGATTAGCTGAGGCTCGTTGCAGCGGCCTCAAAGTGTGTGTCGACCTCTCCATGACACACTCCATGTCTGACAAGGTGGACTAAACTCTCAGTAGGTTTAAATGCTCGTGCTGTGCGAAGCTTTTCTTAAAGGTGTCACGTGTTGTGATGCAGGAGGTCAGCAGACTCGCGGCGCAGTTACGCAGACTTTACGGATCCAACAAGCAGGCACTGCGACCCTTCCACCTGTTCCTGACAGACTTGAAAGAGGACAGTCGCCTCTTCAGCGAGTGTGTTCGCATGAATGCCGGCTTCCTGCATTACGCTGTGAGTCCTTTCCTATGTAAACAAACACACTGTTCGATTCCTGGCGTGAAGGTTCTCTCACATCTGTCATTCTATCAGATGGAAATCACACAGCAGAGCTGTCTGGACATTTTCCCTGCACAAAGTCTTGTGTACCTCTCACCAGACGCTGAACAAGGTGCATTGCTTTTCTCTGCTCCAAAACTAAAAGGAAATATTCTAATTTGACATCTGTGTCCTCAATCCATCAGTGTTGGAGCGTGTAGAGCAGGACAAGGTCTACGTTCTTGGAGGGCTTGTGGACGAAAGCATCCAGAAGGTACATCACAGGGCGGCATGGCGTAATGGGTAGAGTGGCCGTGCCAGAAACCTTAGAGTTGCAGGTTCGGTCTCCGCCTCTTACCGTTCAAATCGCTGCCATCCTTGGGCAGGAAACTTCACCCTTTTTCCCGGGTGCCACTCACACTGGTGAAGGAATTATGAATGATGGGTGGTGGTCGGGGGGGCCGTATGCGTGAACTGGCAGCCACGTTTGCATCAGTCTACCCCAGTGCAGCTGTAGCTATGAAAGTAGCTTACCACCACCAGGTGTGAATGAATGATGAGTTCTCACTTCTCTGTGAAGCACTTTGAGTGTCTAGAAAAGCGCGATATAAACCTAATTTATTATTATTATTATTATTATTGTTATTATTATTGTTATTATTATTATTATTATTATTATTATTATCACGTCTTCCAAATGATTGCAACTCCAAAGTCACTTCCTGACTCTTCTGTGCTGCAGACGTTGAGCCTCAGTCGGGCCAAGGAACTTGGCGTCCACGTGGTGAGGCTCCCCATCGACGAGTACATGCAGAAGAAGCAAAACGGCAAAAACTTCCACTCTAAGATTCTGGCCATCAATCAAGGTGAGCGACGTTCTTCGTCACGTGTGTGTCGATGCTGACCACGCCTTTCTGCTCCAAGTGTTTGACATCATACTGACGTTGTACGACACGGGCAGTTGGACACACGCTCTGAACAAGTGGTTCCCTCAGGGAAAGGGTTATGTGGTGGTACCACATTGTCAGGACTCCATTTCCCATGATCCTCTGCTGCAACATCAACTTCCGGCTTAAATTTTTGACAGTTCACATGGCTACATTTTGTCTTTTTAAGTACACTTTTAAGGAACTAAACTGTTCACAAAACAGGACATGAGCACGTGACACATACTAACATCGAACATTTAGTTGAGCGGTTGGCAAACTTTGATCTATGGACCACATTGGGCTTAAAAACTTATCAACTTTTAGTTTAAAAAAAAGTCTGTTTTTGTATACGTTTTTTCAGGACTACTTTAAATGCTGAATCAGATTTAACAGATTTTCTACTGAACAAGTGTACATGAGTCAAGGAATTGGGATTTACAATATGAACTATCAAGTACAAAACATCCAAGAGTATGTGACTATCCACCACAAAACATAAAAACTACAAAACACTCAAATGTTTGATTAAATACTAGGTTTTTTTTGTAGCTTCTCTTTCCCTTTCCGTCACACACATTCGCTCTGTTCTGTTAACAAACCCCCTTCTGAGCTTTGTATCAAAGCGTCGTCCTCCTGCAGCTACTGTCACACAGTCCCAATGATTACCGTAATGACCCGTTATCGCGTAGTCTACAGCTTCACAAACAATTTGAATTATTTCTATACTTCAAGACTTACTGGAATTCAAAAGTAGCATTGCTATACATATTGCCTTTTGACGTTAAAGGTTCGAAAATATGATTTCGAAAACATTCCGCAGGCAAGATTAAAAAGATTAACCGGCTGTAGTTTGCCCACATGTAATTTCGGACAGTGTTTATTTAAAAAACCATAAACATTTTTTATAAATCTTTGTATTCCAATACATTTTTGATGAAGAATATTTGTTGTTTGACTTTGTGTGTTGCTTTAGAGATTCATATCAAACTCTGCCATGATAGAGATGTCCACAACACTTGGAACATAGTATTACTTAAATTAATGATTCTTCATTTTTATGTTTATGTAATCAAATTTGAGTTGCTGTCTTAGCATTAGTACATTTTATGGCATAATAAACTGATTCACCCATTAAAAGTCAAATATGTGACACTGGCCTTCTCTTGATGAACCAAGTACACAACCATTTTGTTCATCATACTTTTAATGCATTTTTATTTAGCAATTCACATTATTACACACAGACTGTTGATATGTTCACTTATAAGAAAAGATAGTGTCTTATTATTTTGAGACAGGCGCTCGTCTTGTTGTCCCATCAAACTGGAACCCGGGGGCGTTGCACACCCTCCTTCTGATTTCTCTGCTTCTCCAGAACAAAGTGGACCAACTTCTTGACCCACAAGGACTGAGGGTCCAGACAGATCCGCTGGCCATTCGCCAAGATGGCTCTGATCAGAGAGATTAGACGTTTCAACTCTTGTGTTTCTCAATAAAGTCTACGACATATTTGTCTTGACTGTCCACAAAAATAAACTGTAAAGTCAAAGTCAAGGAGACCCAGAGTAGAGCCTTGTGGAACTCCTGGTAAAGTTTGAATTCTTGTTTAGTAAAAACAAACTCTGTAAAGAACATCCAGCAAGCATCAGGAAGTACTGAATTGAGCCAAACGCTTAGGACATGTCAAAGGTCGAGAAGACTTACATGACCTCCACGTTGGTGCAGTGTGGCCCTTCAGACAACAGCCTGATGCTCCGCAGGCTGTCCGGTGGTATGACCCTGGTCTCGAACTGCAGGCAGTGGCAGTGTGTGTTGAAGTCACGGCTCAGGGGTGGCATGCCTAAAATATCAGGTCACTCAACTCAAAATGCTGATGAAGCAGTTTTGACTCGTTAAGAAGGAAGTTGACATGCAATGACCGTGTGTGTGTGTGTGTGTTTGTGTGTGTGTGTGTGTGTGTGTGTGTGTGTGTGTGTGTGCTTACCGCAAACGAGGGCGAGCAGGCTGCAGAATGTGAGCAAGGTGATGATCTTCATGCTGTGTGTGCTCCTCAAGCGTGTGTTACACTATGTATGCATGAAAAAGTAATGTGACCTGCCTCAGAATAGGACTTTGAAGTTAGTCATGGGATGCAAACTTCTGATGTTGGATCAATGTCAACATGCACTTTCACTTCCTCATAGCTTCCCCAGCTAGTTGTGTGTATGAATGTGTGTGTGTGTGTGTGTGTGGGGGGGGGGGGGGGGGGGGGGACCATATGTTGGTCCACAGTCCCCCATTCCCCTACACCCACCTCGCCATCAGAGGAAGCAAACAAAGAGGTTGCGTGTGGTTCAATTGAAAGATGCTGATGTTGCTCTCAGGGACTTTCCTTCTTATTATGGGATTCATCAGCTGGCTCCATCATGACTATCATCAGGTCCAACGCGTGTTTGTGGTTTTTGTTTGTCATTTGGATGTACCCTCCCCCTCTCGGCCGCTGCCATCAGTGGGGCCTTTTGACCACTGACAAGTTATGACGCTGCCACATTTGTGGCTGGATCATGTAAAGCCTCAACAAAATAAAGACTTGACGCACACACAAATACACTAGGACACACATGTTTAGGGTGAAGAAGACAGCGAGACACAATAATGGACGTGTGTACATGTGGGTCTTTCGATCATTTATTTGACTGAGCTTGGAGGATTGTCAAAGTGACATTAATGCATGTAAGCTGCATCTTTTATTTGTTTTAATGTAACATGCAGATAAAGCAGTCAACTTCCTAGCTTGAACGTCCATCCTCAGGCTTCCACAGTGAGTGTGGCCTCACCGTGCACCTGCCTGAGAGTGGGACAGTCCAGGGTGGCGATCAATCGGCTGGTGCCCGCCCTCTGTGGGCTGAAGAACTCGCTCCAAGTGATGGAGGAGCCTCCTGTAATGAGCCTGACAGCAGCAAACAAAACTGAGTGAGCGGATTTAGACCAGAACACATGATTTCCACTAGCGCGGGGCTCACTTGTAGTGCTTTGACATAGGCATCATGATTCCGGATCCTTCCATGCGGATGTTGACATCTTCAAGGCTGGTGGTGAAGGGGTTGGTAAACTCCACGACTGCCATCATCTCCTCGTTCACCACAGCTGGGCCTGACACCTGACATGGCACACACACACACACACACACACACACACACACACACACACCATTGACATTGGAGCACATTGTGAGGTTGAGCAGGGTATTGCTGAGTCTCCACCTTGACACGGAGAACGGGATTATGCAGGCGGACGACTTTCATGGCGGTGACAATGTGGCCTGTCTCAATGACCTTCCCTGTGACGATGAAGTGCAAGTTGGACTGCTCCACCAGCAGCTTCATATACTGCTTGGCCTCCACGCTCACAGACTCCTTTACATCTGAACAGAAAAAAAACGTTTACTCTTTCATGTCCATCATATCCCCTTTTACCCCCGCTCCATCATTTACTTTGGCCCGGCCCAATCTTGATGGTAGGGGTGGTGAACAAGAACTCGGAGCTGGTGACGCCAGTGTAGTAGATCACGCTGCCGCTTATATAGGCTTCCACGGTGCGCCGATAGTTGCTGCGATTAACAAACTCCAAACTCAACTGGAAGTCGTCGCCCAGGCTGACCTCCAAGTTGGACAGAAGAAGGTCAACATCCGCAATGGGAGGGTTGGACGTCTCTCTTTTGCAGCTGTACAGCTCTGCTTTCTCCATAACTGTGCGCTCTTCAGCGCTGCCTGCATGGGTGCGATGACATGTTGGTGTGTTCCAGAGTGTGATGGTTAAATAAGAGAGGCTCCTAAGCCACCTTCAGGAAACTTGTACTGCTCAGTGATGTCACGGCGGTCCTGCGTGCCGGCTGCTTTTGTCAAAACCATGCGGCCGACATGGGAGCGATTCACCTTGACTGTTTCCATGGTTCCATCTCTCCTCCGGGAATAAAACACCATGTCACTGTTCACCTGCGGGTAGAGGGCGTCAAAGGGCACCATGTTGGCTCCACCATGGCTCAGACACTTACTAACTCACCTCAGCAAATACAAAGGGCGCGTCAAAAGGGTAGCAGATGTAACCGTGTTTAATGGCGTGGACTGATGCTGGGCCGCATCTGTACATGCCTTTAAGAAGACCTCAGGTTTGTATGTGAACCATGACTTGAATTATATTTCATAGTTACCATCACTGGTCTCCTGCGGTGTTGCATCCACAACCTGCCAACCTCCAAAGCCGGCAGGGAGGTCCGGTCTGGACATGTAGGACTCGGTCCAGCAGTGATAGTTCCTGATGGCGCCGACATGGAAGTACAGCGTGATTAGAGGAGGACCAGGCTTGATAAGTTTGACACCAGGATTTTTTGTACCAGATGGAGTCCCGTGTGCGGCTGCGATCCATGCGACCGTTCTCATCTAGGATGACATCCGTCTTCAGGTTTCCATCGTTGTCATGCGCGGAGACAAAGTTGGTGACGACTCGAGATGGAATTCCCAGGCAGCGCAGGACTGCAAAACCAAAGAAGAGTTGACATTCTGAAATTGAAGAAGAAAAAAAGTCAGCACCGCACGGAGGAGTGCTCACAGCTGTTAAAGACGCCGGCGTAAACCCAGCACTGAGCGTAGCAGACTGGAATCTTTCTGTTTGCGTAGGTGAGGAGGATCTCTGTGCTGCCCGTCCAGGCAGTGGGCGCTACCCCGTAAGTGTAGTTGCCACTCCAGTTCCCAACCAGCACACCACCATCGTCCCGATTGTCCAGCTGTTGGAATTTGACTTGTTTAAAGTCTGCACTTGTGCTCAAAGAGAAACTGAATTCACTCACCATGGCAGATGCCTTTCTGGCCACCTTGATGGGATCTCCTCGGTTGGCAATGGGCATCTCAGACCTGTCCAGGATGTATAGGCATGCATCGAGGACGCCGTAGTTAAACTGGACACAAGAACAACACGGTGCAAAAAATTAGCCATTTGAAAATACGAGCAGTTGATTTCACTTTCACCTGTCCATAGTTCCAGTGCCTCTCAGCAACGTCATCATGGGAGCCATGGTAGATGATTCCCGTCTCGGTCATCACGCACTCCTCCCTCTCTGTGTCGTCATCCAGAAATACAGCATCAGCTAAGGAAAGACAACATCAGCTCACGTTCCTGCTCAGTCGGGGCTGGCGGGGGGATGTGTTCTGGCAGCCTAAACTCACCTGCTGCCCAGGGGTTAAAGAGAACGTAGACTTCGCGGCTTTTATCCCGCTTGGTCCTGCGGATACCGAAGGGGGTCACGACAGCAACATACATATGGTACTTGCCCACTATGCTGGTGGCGGTGGGTATGATGCCCATAATGAGCATGTTGTCAGAGGTCTTGATGATGCGCCCCTGCCAGGGACTCCGGCGCTCTTCGTTGGGGAACACAGGAATGTAGGTGTTCTTGCTGTACTGAGGACTGGCACCTGAGAGACAAGACCAGACAATGGTGATTGACATGTTCGTGGATCTGTGTGAACATGTTGGCTCACCGATGACAAACTCCACAGCAATCTTGTCCTTGTTTGCATCGTAGGGACGGTTAAAGGTGATTTTGATCTGGAATTCTTGTGCTCTGCGTACGATGAGATATTCAGAGTGGTACATGGCTGTGTGGTGGAGAACCTTGTTGGTCTCATCTTGTTTCCTCATCATGTCCACATCCCAGACGTCTAGGAACTCTGGACACACATTTTAAATTTAGCTTACATATATGTCTTGTGTGTTTGAAGCTAGATTAGTGAGTGAGTTGTTAGCTGTCAATCATGCAAAGATATCTTTTATTTGCAGCTGTGAGAGAGCGTGATGAGATGACAGGAAGCAGGAAGCGGGTTTATCCTGTCAAGAGTGTCAATCAAGTGTCAAACTTTTCATGGGTGATGAGCAGCTGTGCTGCTTGCAAGACATATCTTTTTCCAGCCAGTTGTCCATTACCAGTCATAGGTGGAAGTCCTCTTGGTCCGACCGCGCCAAAGAGCTCAAACTCGGGGACGTCGTATTCAGCCGAGTTGGCGTTGGCAATCGGAGCAGAGGTGCGGCCGCGGTTGCTCACCTTAACATCGGGATTGGTAGGTGCAGATGGGGCGGTAGAGGGGTCGGTTGTGGTGGCAGACTGATCAGACATGGTGGTGACAGTTCTTGAAGACAAAAGGGCAAATAAATTATGTCATGGCCTGGTGTATAAACCTTCCAAGGAAAAGGAACTCCGACATTTAACTCAGCATTCTGAAAACCAATCTAATGTAGGGTAATATGTGCTAAGCTATTTGAACATAACATTTCTATTAAGGATGTTCTGATCAGGGTTTTATACTGCCGACTCAGATCATTAATAAGTGAAATTGGACGATGCAGAGCACATCTATTACCTGTACACTTTTTCATTCATTTATGGGGAGTGCTATCGACAGTTTAACATCATCAACACGATATTAAAACTAGTTCATTCTTCTCTTTTACTACACACAATCGTTCGATCGAATAAAAAGTCCATGGTACACAATAACTTGGGAAAATATATATATTACTCCCCCCTCAAAGTCCTCACGTGTCCAGGGAATAATTGTTATTTATTTATTTCAGTGTGTAACAAGAGTTAACAAAGATGACCCAAAAAATATTTTGAGAGAACATGTTCTTCTGGCTGTGACAAAGCTGACAAAACTGATAGTAACTGTTATATTATACTCTCTTTGAACACTTATTTATCTATCTGTTGATTTCATGTTAATATGTGCATACTTTCTGCTGCATTGTGGTTCCATCTACACTTCTTATACTTTACTAAGCACTTATTTATTGGTGTTGTTACTGGCTATCTTAAGAGGTTGGCTAAGCTATTAGCGAGCCTGCTCTGGGCTTGCTCTCTGTGTGTAACAAATTAAGCCTTGTCCTCCAGAGATAATGATACGTGATAATGATATTTAAGATACTAATAAATTCAGTTTAGTCGCAGTAATGGAGGTGATCATTATTAGCTTAGGGGAGCGGCTCCACGCTGTGTATGAAAACATATAATAAGCTGCTAGCCGGTTGGCAGCCAGGGGCCTGAAAATAAATAGTGTCAGCTAAGTGGGCTTGTAGTTAGAGTGTCCACCCTGAGACTGGAAGGTCGTGAGTTCAGACCCCGGCCAGGTCATATCAAAGACTATAAGAATGGGACTCATTGTCTCCCTGTTTGGCACTCAGCATCAGGGGTTAGAATTGGGTGTTAAATCACCTAAATGATACCCGAGCGCAGCCACCGCTGCTGCTCACTGTTCCCCTCAACTCCCAGGGGGGTGAACATGGGGATGGGTTAAATACAGAAGATAATTTCACCACACCTGGTGTGGGTGACTATAGTTGGGACTTTAACTTTAAAGGTGTTCTGCATCTCTGATCAGCAATAATTTACAATGGCGATCACATACTTTTTTTAATGAGAATCGCCCAATACTGTGACCGGCGGCCGATCAAACAGCACATTCCTAACACATATCTTAAGCCTGATTCATGCTTCTGTGAAGTCCCTTAAAATGCAGACGTGAATCTTCATGCAATACAATTTAAGCTGAAACACTACAGATGCTGTTACCTGGTGAGTCAACTGTGAGCACCTATGGCAACTGACAGAACTAATGGATGGCAGTGTTTCCCCAAGAACATTTGTTAGTTAAGGTGGTGTCGCTCCACGGGCAAGGGGGCGTTGCCCGGGACAGGTGGACGGACGGGGAGAGGGCCGGGTGGCGATATATGATATATATCTCAATATTTTTTACCTAAAGTAAAACCAAAGCACAAAACAGTCCTAGTTACCTGAGATACTAATTATGGAATTATTTTTGACTTAGTAAATATTGATTTACTAAGACAAAATAATGACCAAGTCAAATTAATGATTTACTGTAAATAAGCCTTGGCAATAAGCGTTTGAAAAAGAGTTAAAAGTGGGGCCACATGCTGACATATACTCAACTCATCATGCTTAATTTATTACAGCATTTGGGAAGCATGTAGTTGATTTTAATTATGTAAATGATATATTTTTATCAAGATGTGATAGCAGGGAAACTCGGCTGCTACTTTACTAATGATTAATGTAACTATGGCTGAAAAAATAGTATAATAGCAATAGGAAAGACTATTAAGCACCGAACACCATGGAGTTCATGTAGGCTTTATGATGCACTTACATCATTATATCAACTATCAGAGACATAAACTCTTCATTTAAAATATAGTCAACGGTGATGTTACTAGTAGTTGACTGGGAGGTGTTTATTATCATTTGTGGAGAGTCCGCTGCATTATGCTCACCTGCTAAACACCTTTCCGCAAACCCGCACGTCTCTCCTCTCTGCCTGCCTCTGCCATGATAACTGAACCCATGTGCTCTGAATGCTCACTGCTGATTGGCTGTTACTGCTCCGAATACGCACTGCTGATTGGCTGTTACATGCGCTCTGATTACGCACTGCTGATTGGCTGTTACCGCTCTGCGTGTAACCAATCAGATGGTCGTGTGGGTGGGACAATGCTGGGTGCTGCAGAAAAGCCCTGACAGAGGCAGTACGAAGCGTAGCAGATTGTTAAGACTTTAGCTTAGCACCAAATGATAATATAAATACATTTAATAAAGTCAAATACAAATAAAGAAAACAAGAGAAGTATCCTACACTTCTCTTTTGTAAAGTAAATCTGAACGGCCGATATGGACATCTACATCAACTATATAATTTGCCTGAGAAGCTGGACAGGGAAGAAAATGTTGTTGTTGTTTTTTTTTTTATTTTAAGACTTTAGTTTAGACGGTGGCTCTTTGTTGTTAAGGTGGCCGCCTAAACAACAAGGCGCTGCGGGAAACCCTAGATGTGTTACAACAGTCACTTTTATCATGCCTAAAGGCATGCCTCAAGGCTCTGTCCTAAGCATCCCTCGTCATCAATCACCCCCTCCTTCTTGGCAATGTAATTCGTAAATACATTGACAGTTGACATTTTCTCCCTCAGTAACAACAATTCCTCAAATTTGTCCTTCCCTGGGGTTAATTATTCAAATTCAATTCCACATCAATAATTTGCATATTTCCCTTTACTCTGCTCCCCAACTATGAAACTCACCCCTACCAGACATTCTTATACAATCCAGACTCAAAACCCACCTCTTCAGGACTTAAGTGATCTTTCTCATGAACATGTCGCATACACACAAGAAATAATGTATTTAAAGCCGACTAATCACAGTCTTTATGATCCACCTAGCCGCAACATGAGGCTTGATTTTTCTTGGATGGGAAAGAGCAAGCTGGCATAGCGTACACCGCCACCTCCACGCTAATGTACAAACCAGCTTTCAGCTTTGTGTGAGACTGGTGAAAAAGGACAGTAGTGTAATTATTAATTATACAACTCATTACTAATGAATGAATTCTATTTTTTACAATATGCTGAGGGCCAATAATAAACAAGCTGCGGGCTGCACTTTGGACATCTCTGCTCTGCATATTCAACACTTTAAGGATGCACATGTTCCCCATTATCCTCCTGGCACTGAGTGCAATTTAACAGCCAACAAGTCAAATAACTAGCTATCCAGATGTAAATAATTGCTAAAAAACACATAAAAAGAGAAAAAAGCCACATCAGGAGTCACTCATAATAAAAAATTTTTTGGGGCATGACTGTTATTTGAGATCAGAACGGCAGGATCACTTTAAGATTCATATGGTCCTCCTAGCTGGCGTCAGAGTTTGGATAGAGATGATGAAGTAATGACCAACCAAGTGAGAGTACTTTGCAAAGATTGTTGTGACATGTCGTGACTGACAAGCCCAAAGTAGTAACGCAGCTGTAAGGTTTATGAAGACATTAAGTGTCCCCAAACAGCAGTGAAGATCAAACACAAATAAAATCCTTCAAACATTTCACACATTAATCCCCGATACTTGAATATTCACAACATGCAAGGAAGTTCAAAAAAAAAAGTTTGGAGAATACAAAAAGTTTCTTACCAAGAACTTTGTAAAGGGTCTCCAAGTGAAGACACACCTCCAAGAAAGACGGTACGCTTTCGTCCCCCACCCCCGCTCAGCTGCTTCTGCTTAAATAGTGTATTGGTGGTTAGTCCACTGGTGGGCGGGACCCCAGCTAGTGTGAAAGTGTGTGTGTTTTACACACACTCACACCGTTAGTCCCATTTAGGAAGAACATGTGGAATCTGAGATGTTCATACAAACGGACAGAGCTTCTCTTGCTGCCAGGTGTAAAACAATGAAGTAGAGAATCAACAGATCCTTTCCAGTGCACACAAGTGAGGTTAACCTGCCATCGTTTATTCACCTTCACCTGGATCGTTGTCCAATAGGGTGTCCTCAACTTTTAGGGACAAACCGTCCTCCCTCCCTTTCGGAAAGAAGCATATTTTTTGCTGGAAACCAACAGCTGGCCTCCAACCAAGTCTGTTCTAAGTTTGAAAAAATGTGATTGTGTGTCATGTTTACGGAAGAAAACTCTCTTTTTAGTGTTCTTCAAAACGTCAGAGGGGGGCAAATAGTCAAGCATTAGAGTATCAGTGCGCATAGACCACCCACCTCACACTTTTAACAGTTGCACATTGTGTCGCAAAACTTCCTGACGCTTTGTGCCGCTCAATGGTGCTAGCGATGGCCTAATGCTCCTCATTGCAGCAGTAACGAGGCTCCTCCCCTGACGCCACACAGGAAACAAAAAGGGAAGAGGTGGAACGTATTGACTAGCTGATAGTGTAAAGACCAGCCATGAGCAGGTTGGCTGTCCATGCAGATTAGGACGTTTTCTAGGAAGAAAGAAGAAGTCCTACAGGAACGTGTACTCACTCAGGAATAACTTTTTGGTGTCAATGGACTCACAGCTGCTTGCAACCCTGTGCAACGTCAACATCACCGAGCGGAGAAAGCAGAGAGTCCAAAATAATATTACAGAAAGAAAACATTAGGATATTATATACATATTATACATTATATTGAATGTATATCTCAGGAGAAACTGAAGGGATGGCTGAGGCCCGACACGTTCGACACCACCAGGAAGTCGATCAACAGAAGGAAATCCGAGAGCGGCTTGGAGAAAATATGAAGTCAGAGAGCGGCTTGGAGAAAATATGAGATAAATAAAGAAGTTGAGCAAAAATATTAATAACGACGTAGAAAAGAACTGCAGTGCAAAGAAGAGTTCAAACTTATCCCAAGTCTCAGAGATGCTAGCAAGTGAAAAATAGAAGGCGATGGTGTTAAAAAAGGAGGACAAGAATGAAATCGACAAGAATAGGAGCTAAGATGCATGGGAGAAAAACGTGAGGCAGAAAATCAAGAACTTCATCTGACTCATAAGGGGATGGAGAGAAGCACAAGAGAGAAAGAACAAATGCATCAAAGAAAAATACTTAATAGCAATGACAAGAAGGAGCTGGAAGATGACCTTCTGAAAGACCTGAGGAGAAAAGTACATGACCAGCAGGCTGAACTGGGAAGATGGAGTGAAGAGCAGAGACAGGAAGATGAGGTAAACATGCTGAGGGTCATGATAGAAGAGCACAAAGAAGCCACAAGGACACGCCAAGCAGAGCAAGAGAGGAGAACACAGGATGTGATGAAACAACTGGAGAAAAGGGAGGAGCAGCTCCGTCACTGGAAACAGAGGGCCAAAGAGAGCCAGAGAGAGATGATACAGATGAGGCTGACCACAGAGAAAACCAGGTCTGAGCTGAAGGAGCTCACAAGCAAGGTGGAGAAAGAGACCAACAACATGATGGAAGAGTATGAGAAGGAGATTGAACGCATGCGACTGATTGTCAGAGAGAAAGATGCAGCTTTACGTCGTTTGGAGAAAGAGAGTCACCAAAATGTTGTGAGGGTGAGAGAAAGAGTTGAAAGAGAGCATAAGCTGAAAGAGAGCAAGTGTCTAAAACAAGAATCCAGAAGATGTGGACAACAGCAGAAGAAAGAAGAGATGCTTGAAATAAAAGAGCGAGAACTTGCGAGATGTCTTGAGGCAAAGCAAAAACAACACGTAGAGAGAGAAGGCAAGTTCAAGAAGGTGGGACACATCCAGAACAGAGAAAGACGGCAGCTAAATTTGCTCTGCATTGAGGAGGTCAAACAGAAAGAGGATCACCTTAAAGGACTGAAAGGTGAGGTACATCAAGACTTGCTCCAGCGTACCTCACAGGTGGAAGTGCAAATGGAGCAGGTGACCTGCAGGATGCCGCAGCTGGACATGACTCTTCTCAAGGAACATCGGTATGCCGAGCAGCTGAGAATATGCCAGCAAAGTCTGGAAGAAAGACAGACAAAGTTGACTACAGCTGGAAGTCAAAGCCAGGAAGAGTCCATCTTCATGGATCAGGAAGGAGTTGGCAACCGAAAGATGGAAGCAGATAGCGGCAAGTTTGTGAGTCACCTGGAGGCTGAAGAAGAGGGTGAGACAGAAAGGGTCGAAAAGGAAGTGTGGTCTCCCAATCTCAGTCCTGGAAGACCTTCTATAGGACAACCTTGGAGTGTGCTGCTTCTAGGAGAGAACTGGTCTTTACGGTCTCCACCCGGAGTTACCATCCTGGGCGGGGACTCTCCACAAGTCCGAAAACATTTGGGATTCAGGTCTTGGAAAACCCAGATAGCCGGACGCCGCCTGGAAGTTGTGGAGCCAATTGGTCTAAGGTGGCGAGACGGACCAGACCAGTCCGGCACGGATCAAAGACAAAATATCCTCTCCAGTGCCTCCTGGTGTAGTCCAGGACCTCAAGTGGTCCTCCTGCTCCTGCCTGCCTATATGGCGTGCACGCGGGAGTACAGGACAGCAGCTAAAAGCCATGTGAACTGCCTCGGAAAAGATGCTTGGCTGCGAACGCTGCTGCTGGTTACATGGGGGGAGACGTTAGGCCAGAGCGTGGAGAAAAACGCTCTGAAAAACACTGAGCTGGCTGGACTCCTGCAGAGATGTGGAGGCAGGTTTCACGTGGTGACCAGCAGGAAAAACAACTCCATAATTGAAGGATTAATGGACAAAGTGGAAAACATTGTTTACGGGAATTTATAAAATTCATCTAATAAAATTAGTATTGTTGTGTTAATAGTACATTTATTTAACACGTAAGAAACATTTTAAAGTCAAATGATGAGCTACATACTGTACAACAGACAAAGTGGCTAAGACATTGATAGCAACATTTTCCTTTAGCTTGATTTTTAAAAATGCATTGAAGAATTATAGCAAGAACAGTTGAATTTTAAACATTTAACATCTACACGAAAATAAGGGGCAGTTACTAATTCACATGCTTTATGTCTGTTACATTGTTCATGGTAAATGTATTTCATCTTTACACTTCTATGAATCCTATCTGTATATACACAATTAACATTTATTTAAAAAAATCATTAAAACAGTGACATTTATTGTTTTTGTTTGTTTTTTGAGCATTTTTTTTGCTATTGTGTCACGTGACGTCAGACGTTATGTTGTAATTTGAAGGCAAAAAAGCAGATAGCGGTATTTTTCAATATTGTTTATTTTAAATAATTCAACAAACGTAGTAAGAGTGGTTGAATTGTAATGTTTAACATAAAACGGAAGCATAATTGTTAAATCGCGTTAATGGCAAAAAATAAGCTTTTGGAAATAAGTTAGCTTACCTGACACACTGCCACGTTATAGATATTCTGAGATAATGACATGTCAGTAGCCTGTGACTATTCGAAAATATTTCCTCAATGAATCCAAGCCAAGCATAAAGTTTTATTTTAACACCCATAAAGTGCTATGGCTGGTAAACTTGATGAAGACCTTTCAGCTCCTCAAGACAAACATGAAGTTTTCTTGAACTTTAGCTCATCAGCTAGGAAAAAGAAGACGTTCCTGTCGTGGCCATCAGATGGCGACATTGCTTCACGAGTCAGCTGACAAGGAACAAACACATTGCTTGAGCAGAGGCATATAAGGAGAAGCAAAATCATTTTGAAATCATCACCCAGGGGGGCTTGGTCCGCGCTGAGAGCACCGGTGCTTTGACAAGTAAATTATGAGTGTGGAAAAGAGAAACATCTTTCTCTGAATACACTTTTTGACAGCAAAGTGGGCCTGATACTGCATTGGCAATCACCAAACAGATAATTAGGGAGTGCTGCTGTGCTCCACACATGGAGGCTATGTTTTTTAATGGTCCTTCTGGCATCCTTGCTTCTTCCATCAAACTTTCAAACCGTCACAAAAGACGACAATTGAACATCATGTTGAAAACAAACTGAAATCTGAAGGCAACTGCAAAAAGGACCATTTTTTTCTTTCAAAAATCTGTAATTCATCCTCCCGTTTATTTATTGATTCTAACACATTGAACAACATAAATTTTCGGTTTTACTACTAATAATTGTGATACTAAAACATGTATGTTACACTGTTCATGGGAACCCCACGACCCTGAGAGGGACAAGCGGTAGAAAATGGATGGATGGATTTTCTTGGTAAATGTATTCCTTATTTGTTTTTTTTTTAAACATTACACTTTTTGTGTACCACAAATGTACATCAAATGAGCAAACAACTTATAGTCCTTGAAAATCATTGAAACAGTCGCATTAATGAAACGTCTTATTAGCATTAGCATTAATATTGTGAGACATATTTTGAGGCTAAATGCCTAATAGCGATACCTTCTTCGCTTATTTTGTATGAACTAATTAAAAGAAAAGTCACACATTTAGCATTACTGGCAACAAAAATAAGCTTTTGCAAATGAGCTGACTCAGTGGTTCTTAAACTTTTTCCACTCTCCAAGTACCACCATAATGACCAACATTAAAATACAGTAGCTTAGTAGGACTGAGTATTCATTAAAACAAGGCAGAGGTTTTATTTAACAAGTATATGGAATAGTTTTGGCCACTGTAACATTATACACAGTTTGAACGGTAATACTGTCTTTGAATATAGGAGTATCTTCGGCTACAGACGCTAGCTCTTGGAAGGTGGAACGTCACCTCACTGGGGGGGAAGGAGCCTGAGCTAGTGCGTGAGGTAGAGAAGTTCCGACTGGATATAGTCGGACTCACCTCGACGCACAGCAAGGGCTCTGGAACCAGTTCTCTTGAGAAGGACTGGACTCTCTTCCACTCTGGCGTTGCACGCAGTGAGAGGCAACGAGCTGGGGTAGCAATATTTTCTTTTCCCCCCGGCTCAAAGCCTGTACGTTGGAGTTCCACCCAGTGGAAGAGAGGGTATTCTCCCTCCACCTTCTGGTGGGGGGACGGGTCCTGACTGTTGTTTGTGCTTACGCACCAAACAGCAGTTCAGAGTACCCACCCTTTTTGGATACACTCGAGGGAGTACTGATAGGTGCTCCCCCGGGTGATTCCCTTGTCCTACTGAGGGACTTCAACGCTCATGTTGGCAACAACAGTGAAACCTGGAGAAGCGTGATTGGGAAGAATGGCCGCCCGGATCTGAACCCGAGTGGTGTTTTGTTATTGGACTTTTGTGATCGTCACAGATTGTCCATAACAAACACCATGTTGAAACATAAGGGGGTCCATATGTGCACTTGGCACCAGGACACCCTAGACCGCAGTTCCATGATCGACTTTGTAGTTGTGTCATCGGATTTGCGGCCTCTTTTGGACACTCGGGTGAAGAGAGGGGCGCAGCTTTTTACCGATCACCACCTCATGGTGAGTTGGCTGCGATGGTGGGGGAGGATGCCGGACAGACCTGGGAGGCCCAAACGCATTGTGAGGGTTTGCAAAAACTCTGACATGGGAGGAGGTTGGGGAAGCCATGGAAAATGACTTACGGACGGCTTCGAAGCGATTATGGACCACCATCCGCCGCCTCAGGAAGGGAAAGCAGTGCACTGTCAACACTGTGTATGGTGCGGATGGTGTTCTGCTGACCTCGACTGCGGATGTTGTGGATCGGTGGAAGGAATACTTCGAATACCTCCTCAATCCCACCAACACAACTTGGTATGAGGAAGCAGTGCCTGGAGAATCTGTGGTGGGCTCTCCTATTTCCGGGGCTGAGGTTGCTGAGGTAGTTAAAAAGCTCCTCGGTGGCAAGGCCGGGGTGGATGAGATCCGCCCGGAGTTCCTTAAGGCTCTGGATACTGTGGGGCTGTCTTGGTTGACAAGACTCTGCATCATCACGTGGACATTGGGTGCGGTACCTCTGGATTGGCAGACCGCGGTGGTGGTCCCTCTCTTTAAGAAGGAGGACTGGAAGGGTGTACTGGAGTGGAGGCTACGCCGGATAGTCGAACCTTGGATTCAGGAGGAACAGTGTGGTTTTCGTCCTGGTCGTAGAACTGTGGACCAGCTCTATACTCTCGGCAGGGTCCTTGAGGGTGCATGGGAGTTTGCCCAACCAGTCTACATGTGCTTGGCGGACTTGGGGAAGGCATTCAACCTTGTCCCTCGGGAAGTCCTGTGGGTAGTGCTCAGAGAGTATGGGGTACCGGACTGTCTGATTGTGGCAGTCCAATCCCTCTGCGATCAGTGTCAGAGCTTGGTCCGCATTGCCGGCAGTAAGCCGGACACGTTTCCAGTGAGGGTTGGACTCTGCCAAGACTGTCCTTTGTCACCGATTCTGTTCATAACTTTTATTGACAGAATTTCTAGGCGCAGTCAAAGCGTTGAGGGGTTACGGTTTGGTGGCCGCAGGAATAGGTCTCTGTTTTTCAGAGCTGATGTGGTCCTGTTGATAATCTGGCCGAGATCTTCAGCTCTCACTGGATCGGTTCGCAGCCGAGTGTGAAGCGACCGGCATGAGAATCAGCACCTCCGAGTCCATGGTTCTTGCCCGGAAAAGGGTGGAATGCCATCTCCGGGTTGGGGAGGAGACCTTGCCCCAAATGGAGGAGTTCAAGTACCTAGGAGTCTTGTTCACGAGTGAGGGAAGAGTGGACCGTGAGATCGACAGGCGGATCGGTGCGGCGTCCTCAGTAATGCGGACGCTGAATCGATCCGTTGTGGTGAAGAAGGAGCTGAGCCGGAAGGCAAAGCTCTCGACCGGTGATCTATGTTCCCATCCTCACCTGTGGTCATGAGCTTTGGGTCATGACCGAAAGGACAAGATCACGGGTACAAGCGACCAAAATGAGTTTCCTCCGCCGGGTGGCAGGGCTCTTCTTTAGAGATAGGGTGAGAAGCTCTGCCATCCGGGAGGAGCTCAAAGTAAAGCCACTGCTCCTCCACATCGAGAGAAGCTAGATGAGGTGGTTCGGGTATCTGGTCAGGATGCCACCCGAACGCCTCCCTAGGGAGGTGTTTATGGCACGTCCAACCGGTAGGAGGCCACGGAGAAGACCCAGGACACGTTGGGAAGACTATGTCTCCCGGCTGGCCTGGGAACACCTCGGGATCCCCCAGGAAGAGCTGGACGAAGTGGCTGGGGAGAGGAAAGTCTGGGCTTCGCTGCTTAGGCTGCTGACCCCGCGACCCGACCTCGAATAAACAGAAGAAGATGGATGGATTGATGGATGAGTAAAACCCCAATGTACTTTAATCAAATGATTATATGGCGTACCACTAGATAGACCCTGCACACCACAGTTTGCAATCACCGAGCTAGTTTTGCATGACACGCTGCCATTTTGGGGCAGCCATATCCTGGGATAGGGACATGACCAAATTTGAAGACATTTTAAGTGTTCCTACGGGTTCAGCTGGGACTGATTAGGAGAAACACTTACGTAAGTTTACTCATGCCTACGCAATAATGATGCCTTTTTGTACTGCCTAGCGATTTGTTCTCATTTGGAGCCTCTTATTAAGATTGAGAGAGAAGCTTTTGGGAAAGTGAAAATGCAGTCTGCATTTCCATCTCTACAAATGAAGATAATTCTTTATTACGTTTGTTCTCTCATTTGAATAATGGTCTCGCCATCCATGTTTGGTCCTTCTTGACCCAGGAAGGATGTAAATGGGATTCCGCTTCAACGTCTTCATTAATATTTGAGTGGCTTTAAGGTTTATTTTTGATGTCCTAATTAGCGTGCTGCTTGGACCCATTTGCGATAAATCATGCTCTGCTTTTACGTGTTTTTACCAAGAAGAGAAAAAAAAATAGGAATAGGAAAAAAAAATGTTTGTTAATGGAAAAAAAAAACAAGGACAATCATTTATTTGCTTTGCGCTGAGTAACACATTCATGAGACTGGTAAAAACTTCAGAGGGTGTCAGAGCTAAGGTCAGCAGCCGTCCCTCAGGGGTGGGGGGTATTTCTATCAGGCTCGATGGGCCGTGAGGATCTCCAGGTCTGCTTCAATCAGTGCCCAGAGGCAACATTTAGCTCTGCTCGGGGCAGTTGGAGCAGGCAAGACCGCAGGAAGCCAACATTCAGTGGAAATAAGTATTTGATCCCCTGCTGATTGCTTAAAGTGAAACCCTTATTTTAAAAGATGAACCGTATAGGATGAACCAATAGTTTAAAAAATGTGTTGTTGGGATCATTTTTACCATGTCTTTGCCTTCTTTCCCTTCACCCCCTGTTATCCCCGGTGTCATCCATTTCAGTCTTGTGCGGGTTTACAACCTTGTTGTCCCTGAGACGCTTTGATAGCTTTTTGGTCTTGCTTCTTGTGACGTAGAGGTTTGAATGGAAGAAACAGTTTGGTGTTTTCCATCTACATAGCAGTTGAGTTTGAAGTAAGGGTCAAGACTAATTAGTCTGCTTAATGGACTAATCGGATCAAACACTTATTTCCTTCAATCAAAAACACATGTATATGTTTTCTTTTCTGGTTTTATCCACATTATGTCTCTTTCTTACATTACACCTATACAAGCAAAAAGGGGTGTCAAATATGTGTCCGTGACCACATGGTGTCACCAAAAACAAATTCCCACTCCACGACATCATAAGTCCACTCCAGTTTTAAATATATAGGTTAGTATTTGTCATACCTACTGTACCATTGTTCTCTGAGTAATTTCACTTCATCAAACCTTTTCTAACATTCCACGCTACTAAATATAAGAAGTATTTACTATGAATTGTGCTGATATTATATTGAATTGATATCGGTATCTGCCAATATTTAAGGCTATCATATCAGAAGTGAAAAAGTTGTATCAGGACTTTCGTATATTTCTAGTAAATCATGAATTTTGAGGATCAGTCATAGACAATTTAGAGTGAAAAGCTTATTTTATTTTCACTCGCATACAAAACATTCTAACTTAGATTGTTTCCCTGGCTTTGAGACTCTCCCGAAGGACAGTAAGGCAAAGACACAACAGACTCCCTTTTTGTCTCTCATGGACACACACCTGTTGTTGTTGATGTTGGACTAGCGACTGCACGACATTAAGTCCGTGGAATAGAGACACTTGGCTGGCTTACACACACACACACACACATGCATCCACAAAAATATACGCCACACACACATACCCCACCCCCCATTCAACGCCCTTGACGCAGATCCCTTAGGGGTGATGGCCGGATGGGCAGCGCCTGAATAGCTTCGGCCTTCCACTGTTGCCCCCACTCCTTCCCCTTCTGTTGCAAGTCTTGAGATGGATGTAATATGTTGCTCTGGAGTTTTTTTTCCCACTCCAGACTGGGACCTCTTAGTATCCCAGTCTAAATTGTATTTTTTTTACTCATCCTCCCCCAGCGTTGACCTTTTTGCCGTCTTTTACGGGACGCCTTGTGGCAACCCATCAGCGTTCCTGTTCTGTAACCCTGTACTCCTGTTTGTTTGTCTAATCTTGAACGGGTTTGTGCTGAAAACAAAGTTTCGTTGTACTTGTGCAATGACAATAAAGACCTGCCTACCTACTACGGATGTGGGAAAAAATCTATTCGAATCCGAGTCGCGATTCTCACGTTGTGCGATTCAGAATCGATTCTTTTTTTTTTTAATAAATTTTTTTTTCATTTAATTTTTTTTTTTTTAAACATTTTTTATCAATCCAACAAACCAATACACAGCAATACTATAATAATGCAATCCAATTCCAAAACCAAACCTGACCCAGCAACACTCAGAACTGCAATAAACAGAGCAATTGAGGAGACACAAACACGACACAGAACAAACCAAAAGTAGTGAAACAAAAATTAATATTATCAACAACAGTATCAATATTAGTTATAATTTCATCATAGCAGTGATTAAAAATCCCTCATTGACATTATCATTAGACATTTATAAAAAATAAAAAAAAGAACAATAGTGTCACAGTGGCTTACACTTTCTTTCTTTCTTTCTTTCTTAGTTAATTTCGAACAATAGCACATTTACAACACAATACATTGGACAATTCATATCACCTCACATCACATCATGTGGGAAAAGTAGTAGGAAGAAGCAAAGCTTATTTAATCCTACCCCTTTCCCACATCAGAGCGCCCACAAATACAGTGAAGAAAATAAGTATTTGAACACCCTACTATTTTGCAAGTTCTCCCACTTGGAAATCATGGAGGGGTATGACATTTTCATGGTAGGTGCATGTCCACTGTACAAGTGATAACCTAAAAAGAAAAATCCAGAAATCACAATCCATGATTTTTTTAACAATTTATTTGTGTGGTAAAGCTGAAAATAAGTTTTTGAACACCAACATTAATATTTGGTAGAATAGCCTTTGCTTGCAATTACAAAGGTAAAACGTTTCCTGTAGTTCTTCACCAGGTTTGCACAGACTGCAGGAGGGTATTTCGCCCACTCCACCACACAGATCTTCTCTAGATAAGTCAGGTTTCTGGGCTACCACTTAGTTACACAGACTTTCAGCTCCCTCAAAAGATTTTCAATTGGATTTAGGCCCGGAGACTGGTTGGGCCACTCCAGAACCTTGATATTGTTCTTACGAAGCCACTTCTTGGTTTTCCTGGCTGTGTGCTTTGGGTCATTGTCATGTTGGAAGATCCAGCCACGACTCATCTTCAATGATCTGACTGAGGGAAGGAGGTTTTTGCCCAAAATCTCACAATACATGGCTGCAGTCATCCTCTCCTTAATACAGTACAGTCGTCCTGTCCCATGTGCAGAAAAACACCCCAAAGCATGATGTTACCACCCCATGCTTCACATTAGGGATGGTGTTCTTGGGATGGCACGCATCATTCTTCTTCCTCCAAACACGCATAGTGGAATTATGACCAAAAAGGTCAATTTTGGTCTCATCTGTCCACAAAACTTTCTCCCATGACTCCTCTGGATCATCCAAATGGTCATTGGCAAACTTAAGACAGGCTTTAACATGTGCTGGTTTAAGCAGGGGACCCTTCCGTGCCATGCATGATTTTAAACCATGACGTCTTAGTGTATTACCAACAGTGACCATGGAAACAGTGGTCCCAGCTCTTTTCAGGTCATTGACCAAGTCCTGTCGTGTAGTCCTGGGCTCATTCCTCACCTTTCTTAGCATCATTTAGACCCCACAAGGTGATATTTTGCATGGGGCTCCACTCCGATTGAGATTGACTGTCATCAGTGGCGTCGCCAGACAGATTTCACTGGGGCACGTGCCCCAGTGTTGATGTGCAGAGCCCCAGTAAAAATGTCACCAATAAAAAAAAAGGCTTCAGAATTTTAAGTCTACATGACATAGACAACAGCGCACATACTACTTAGTATGGTAATTGATTGCTACTGTATTCACTCCACGTAACAATGAGCACATGGTTAATTAATATGGTAATTTATTCACGTGTGGATTGAGACTTCAGTTGAGAGAGAGAGAGAGGGAGAGAGAGAGAGAGAGAGAGAGAGAGAGAGAGAGAGAGAGAGGATGCAAATCACTGCTGAGGTAGGTAACGTTAGCCAACAACAATTTGTTAATTTTATTATTTTGATTTTGATTTGACTCAAACTGTAACTCCTAGATGGATATCAGAAAGTTATTCGCCCGCAGCAGGGAAGAAGCAGCGAGGAATGAGAGATTAAGTGAAGTCCTAGCTAGCTAGGCAACATCATTGTCTTAAGTTGATGCTAAGTTAGCTAACGTTATTCCTTGTATCAAGACAAACATATTCATTTGCTGTACGAGCTGTCGAGGGAATTTCCAATGAACATTAGACATAATGTTGGTTATTGTCTGCTGGTTCTGCTCAGGACCACTGCATCAATGATGATTTGGAGTAAGCATGTGTGAGTTGAGTGCTTCTCAAATGGTTTATCTTCAGGAAGAACATTTTTTTTCCATATCATCTATCCATCCATCTTCTTCCGCTTATCCGAGGTCGGGTCGCGGGGGCAGCAGCCTAAGCAGGGAAGCCCAGACTTCCCTCTCCCCAGCCACTTCGTCTAGCTCTTCCCGGGGGATCCCGAGGCGTTCCCAGGCCAGCCGGGAGACATAGTCTTCCCAACGTGTCCTGGGTCTTCCCCGTGGCCTCCTACCGGTTGGACGTGCCCTAAAAACCTCCCTCGGGAGGCATTCGGGTGGCATCCTGACCAGATGCCCGACCCACCTCATCTAACTTCTCTCGATGTGGAGGAGCAGCGGCTTTACTTTGAATTCCTCCCGGATGGCAGAGCTTCTCACCCTATCTCTAAGAGAGAGCCCCGCCACACGGCGGAGGAAACTCATTTCGGCCGCTTGTACCCGTGATCTTATCCTTTCGGTCATGACCCAAAGCTCATGACCATAGGTGAGGATGGGAACGTAGATCGACCGGTAAATTGAGAGCTTTGCCTTCCGGCTCAGCTCCTTCTTCACCACAACGATTCGGTACAACGTCCGCATTACTGAAGACGCCGCACCGACCCGCCTGTCGATCTCATGATCCACTCTTCCCCCACTCGTGAACAAGACTCCTAGGTACTTGAACTCCTCCACTTGGGGCAGGGTCTCCTCCCCAACTCGGAGATGGCATTCCACCCTTTTCCGGGAGAGAACCATGGACTCGGATTTGGAGGTGCTGATTCTCATTCCGGCCGCTTCACACTCGGCTGCGAACCGATCCAGTGAGAGCTGAAGATCCCGGCCAGATGAAGCCAACAGGACCACATCTTCTGCAAAAAGCAGAGACCTAATCCCGCGGCCACCAAACCGGAACCCCTCAATGCCTTGACTGCGCCTAGAAATTCTGTCCATAAAAGTTATGAACAGAATCGGTGACAAAGGGCAGCCTTGGCGGAGTCCAACCCTCACTGGAAACGTGTCCGACTTACTGCCAGCAATGCAGACCAAGCTCTGACACTGATCGTAGAGGGATCGGACTGCCACAATAAGACAGTCCGATACCCCATACTCTCTGAGCACTCCCCACAGGACTTCCCGAGGGACACGGTCGAATGCCTTCTCCAAGTCCACAAAGCACATGTAGACTGGTTGGGCAAACTCCCATGCACCCTCAAGAACCCTGCCGAGAGTATAGAGCTGGTCCACAGTTCCACGACCAGGACGAAAACCACACTGTTCCTCCTGGATCCGAGGTTCGACTATCCGGCATAGCCTCCTCTCCAGTACACCTGAATAAACCTTACCGGGAAGGCTGAGGAGTGTGATCCCACGATTGTTGGAACACACCCTCCAGTCCCCCTTCTTAAAGAGAGGGACTACCACCCCGGTCTGCCAATCCAGAGGTACCGCCCCCGATGTCCACGCAATACTGCAGTGTCTTGTCAACCAAGACAGCCCCACAGCATCCAGAGCCTTAAGGAACTCCGGGCGGATCTCGTCCACCCCTGGGGCCTTGCCACCGAGGAGCTTTTTAACTACCTCAGCAACCTCAGCCCCAGAAATAGGAGTGTCCGCCACGAATTCCCTAGGCACTGCTTCCTCATAGGACGACGTGTTGGTGGGATTGAGGAGGTCTTCGAAGTATTCCTTCCACCTATCCACAACAGCCGCAGTTGAGGTCAGCAGAACACCATCCGCACCATACACGGTGTTGACAGTGCACTGCTTCCCCTTCCTGAGGCGGCGGATGGTGGTCCAGAATCGCTTCGAAGCCATCCGTAAGTCATTTTCCATGGCTTCCCCAAACTATTCCCATGTCCGAGTTTTTGCCTCTGCGGCCGCTGAAGCTGCACACCGCTTGGCCTGTCGGTACCTGTCCACTGTCTCTGGAGTCCTATGAGCCAAAAGAACCCAATAGGACTCCTTCTTCAGCTTGACGGCATCCCTGACCGCTGGTGTCCACCACCGGGTTCTAGGATTACCGCCACGACAAGCACCAACTACCTTGCGGCCACAGCTCCGATCAGCCGCCTCGACAATAGAGGTGCGGAACATGGTCCACTCGGACTCAATGTCCAGCACCTCCCTCGTGACATTTTCAAAGTTCCTCCGGAGGTGGGAATTGAAACTTTCTCTGACAGGAGACTCTGCCACACGTTCCCAGCAAACCCTCACAATGCGTTTGGGCCTGCCAGGTCTGTCCGGCATCCTCCCCCACCATCGCAGCCAACTCACTACCAGGTGATGATCGGTAGAAAGCTCCGCTCCTCTCTTCACCCGAGTGTCCAAAACATGAGGCCGCAAATCCGATGACACAACTACAAAGTCGATCATGGAACTGCGGCCTAGGGTGTCCTGGTGCCAAGTGCACATATGGACACCCTTATGTTTGAACATGGTGTTTGTTATGGACAAACTGTGACGAGCACATAAGTCCAACAACAAAACACCACTCGGGTTCAGATCCGGGCGGCCATTCTTCCCAATCACGCCTCTCCAGGTTTCACTGTCGTTGCCAACATGAGCGTTGAAGTCCCCCAGCAGAACAAGGGAATCACCCGAGGGAGCACTCTCCAGTACTCCCTCGAGTGTACCCAAAAAGGGTGGGTACTCTGAACTGTTGTTTGGTGCGTAAGCGCAAACAACAGTCAGGACCCGTCCCCCCACCCGAAGGCGGAGGGAGGCTACCCTTTCGTCCACTGGGTTGAACTCCAACGTGCAGGCTTTGAGCCGGGGTAAACGAGAATTGCCACCCCAGCCCGTCGCCTCTCACTGCCGGCAACGCCAGAGTGAAAGAGAGTCCAGCCCCTTTTCAATCATTCAAGTTTATTTCACAGAAAAATAGCACAGTAGACTTGTCTTGTTAATCGGTGTGACTTTGACTAAAATAATCTTGTTTTGTCACCAGAAAAATGGCTACAGCTAAAGCATCTGGTTTTGTTTCCAGAAAAAATAGTAACATTTCTGTATTTGTTTTCAGAAAGATGGCTGAAAAAATCGGATTTTGTTGCCCCATTTAGATTTTAAAAAAATATATTTCCATGTCTGTCCGGTGTCCTCCTCCAACTTGTTAGTCGGTTTGCCTTTTGCTAAAATACTCACTAATAGTCACTAGAAAAATGGCTAAAAATATTTGGTTTTGTTGCCACAATTTGATTTTTTTCTCCCTAAACTTTTTTTTTCATGCACACATCTGACTGCGACTCACTGAAAATGACACACAATCCACTTTTATGTCACGACCCAGCAGTTGGGAACCACTGGTCAACTGTATAACAGTTACTGTAATATTTCCATGTCTGTCCAGAGTGATTGACCACTTTGCAAAAATGAAAACGAGACGTTACAGTTTACTTCTCAGAAAATGATTCCCTGAACAGACACACAACAGTTGTTCATTTATTCTACTACTATGGCTTTATTGTTTTGTGTATATTTTATAGTTTTGTGTATCTGAAATAGGATGAGGCACTTTGCCCTAAATGGAAATTGAATAATATAAAAGAACCCAGAGATGTAGGGGTGCTTTATTTTTTGTTTTACTTTTGTAGATGTTAAATTTGCAGATGATTACTGCAATATATATTTCAAAAAGATTCATTGCTCTTCCTTTTTGCTTTTACCAGTAGCAGTTTAGAAGTTTGGAGTAAAAAAGTGCACAAGTAGGTCAAATGCATTAGTTAATTTCAGGTGGTTAATCAAAGATCCATACAACATAATCTGATATGATTTCATAGTTTAAAGCACTATTTATGTATTTTTTATGATAAATAAGTGCTAAAAATGTTTTTGCTTGCGCGCTTTGCGCGCTCACATGAATTATTTGTGCCCCAGGTGTGCCCCAGTACAGTATTAGGTCTAGTGACGCCCCTGACCGTCATGTTTATCTTCTTCCATTTTCTAATGATTGCTCCAACAGTGGACCTTTTTTCACCAATCTGCTTGGCAATTTCTCCTTGGCCCTTTCCATCCTTGTGGAGTTGTACAATTTTGTCTCTGGTGTCTTTGGACAGCTCTTTGCTCTTAGCCATGCTGAATGTTTGGGTCTTTCTGATTGTATGGGGTGGACAGGTGTCTTTATGCAGCTAACAACCTCCCACAGGTGCATCTGATTCAGGATGATACAGTGGAGTGGAGGAGGACTTTTGAAGGCGGACTAACAGGTCTTTGAGGGTCAGAATTCTAGCTAATAGACAGGTGTTCAAATACTTATTTTCAGCTGAATCACACAAATAAATTGTTGAAAAAATCATAGATTGTGATTTCTGGATTTTTCTTTTTAGGTTATCTCTCATACAGTGGACATGCACCTATTGTGGAAATTTCAGACCCCTCCATGATTTCTAAGCGGGAGAACTTGCAAAATAGCAGGGTGTTCAAATACTTATTTTCTTCATTGTATATACATTCATTTACTGACTTTTTTTTACAGCGAAATAGTAAAATGACATCCGTGAATGAGTAATACAACAGTTCTGTAACATGTAATTAATTAATTCAGTCATTACCAACATACTGAGATGAAGAAAATCTTATTTTCAATAAGGTTGAAAGTGTTTCTCATAATTCTTCTTCTTTGTACTTTGTAAACACTATTAATTTGAACAGCCTCTTAAACTGGATCATATCAGTACAATGTTTAACTTATTGACTTAATCCATTCCATAATTTAATTCCACATACTGATATGCTAAAGGTTTTAAGTGTTGTATGTGCATACAAATGTTTTAAATTAAATTTTCCTCTAAGGTTATGTTTTTCCTCTTTAGTTGAGAAGAAATGTTGTACATTATTTGGTAGCAGGTTATAGTTTGGTTTGTACATCATTTTAGCTGTTTGCAATTTTATCAAATCATCGAGCTTTAGTATTTTTGACTCAATAAATAAAGGGTTTGTATGTTCTCTATATCCAACATTATGTATTATTCTAATTGATATTTTTTGTAACACAGTTATCGAATGTAGCGCACATTTGTAGTTAGTTCCCCATATTTCTGCACAATAACTCAGATATGGTAACACTAGCGAGCAGTAGAGAATATAAAGTGATTTTTGGCCCAGGAAGTATTTTGCTTTATTCATTATTGAAATGTTTTTTGCCACCTTATGTTGTATGTTTTGTATATGAGATTTCCAGTTAATTTTATCATCTATTAATACTCCCAAAAATCTGGTTTCTTTTACCCTTTCAATACTCCGTCTATTTGTATTCGTGTCTGATGCTCTTTTCTACTGTTACCAAAAAGCATTATTTTAGTTTTACTGATATTCAAAATTAGTCTGTTTTTATCAAACCATTTTTTTAATTTGTTAAATTCTTCAGTTATTATTTGTATTATCTTCTGTGTGTTCCCTCCTGAACAGAAAGCACTTGTGTCGTCTGCAAATAAAACTAATTTCAAGTCCTTTCTAACTTTACAAATGTTGTTTATATAAAGATTAAACAATCTTGGTCCCAGTATTGATCCCTGGGGTACACCACAAGATATATCCAACCGTGTTGACATATTTTCACCCATCTTCACATATTGCTTCCTGTTGGTTAAATAGCTTCTTACCCAGTTCAATACCAAACCTCTGATGCCATATCGTTGTAGTTTTTGTATTAAAATATCATGATTAATTGTGTCAAATGCTTTTGTTAAATCCATGAAAACTGCGGCTGCACATTCTTTACCGTTTTTTGTATTGGTAATTTCTTCTGTTATTTTGATTAATGCTATTGATGTTGAGATATTTGCTCTAAATCCAAATTGGTTCCCCACAAGGGTCCCACTTTTGTTGATAAATTTATTTAAACTGCTATTGAATAGTTTTTCCATGATTTTGGAGAATTGTGGAAGGAATGAAACTGGTCTGTAGTTAGTGAACTGGTGTATGTCTCTATTCTTATGAATTGGTACAACTTTTGCAATTTTCATTTTGTCAGGGAATTTGCCGGTTAGAAATAATACGTTACTTATATATGTAGGAGGTTCTGAAATGTCTTCTATAACCTTTTTTTATCACTTGCATCGCATCTCATAAGCTTGACAACACACTGTGTCCAATGTTTTCACAAAGATAAAACAAGTCGTATTTTTGGTTTGTTTAATAGTTAAAACAAATTTACATTATTGCAATCAGTTGATAAAACATTGTCCTTAAAAATTATAGAAGCCCATCCATCCATCCATCCATCCATTTTCTACCGCTTATTCCCTTTGGGGTCACGGGGGGCGCTGGTGCCTATCTCAGCTACAATCGGATGGAAGGCGGCGTACACCCTGGACAAGTCGCCCCTTCATCGCAGAATTATAAAAGCTTTTTACAAAAATCTACTACTCTGCTTGCATGTCAGCAGACTGGGGTAGATCCTGCTGAAAACCTATGTATTGAATGATTACAGAATCGTTTTGAGTTGGAAAAATATCATTTTTGAATCGAGAATCGCGTTGAATTGAAAAAAATCGATACAAAATCGAATCGTGACCCTAAGAATCGATATTGAATCGAATCGTGGGACACCCAAAGATTCAAAACCCTACTACCTACCTAAATATATATGAATAATATTGTATAATCTCCTCATGATTTCAGTATACAATAGGCAATTATTTTGATCATATTTGTTTACGTACACATTTGGACAATTGGCTTTGAAATCCTAAATAAGGGGGACAAGTGGATTTTTAAGTACATCCATCCCTCCCTCCATTTTCTACCGCTTACTCCCTTCAGGGTCATGGGGGTTGCTGGAGCCTATCTCAGCTACAATCGGGCGGAAGGCGGTGTACACCTTGGACAAGTCGCCAGCTCATCACAGGGGATTTTTAAGTATAATATATACATATGATTTTTTTGTTGTTGTTTGTTTTGAATATATAATAGTATAATGTATGTTCAACTTGTGCAGGGTGTATCCCGCCTTCCGCCCTAATGCAGCTGGGAGAGGCTCTAGCACTCCTTGCGACCCCGAAAGCGACAAGCGGTAGAAAATGAATGGATGGATGGGTAATGTATGTTGCATGATCAGATAATATTAAAGTTAAAAGGCATGCAATTGCATGCAGTACATGCACTATGTATGTCGAAAATTAAAGAAAAAATTAAGAAAAATGGTGTGCTTTATCAATGCATTCTACTTCTAGGCTTCTGAGGGCCACATGAAATAATATAGTGGTCCAAATCTTGCCCCAGGGCTTTGAGTTTGACACCCATACAAAAAAAAAAATAATGGACTGATCACTGTGAAGGGAATAAACTTCAGTCAATTAGCCATATACTCCTTTTTCTCTCTGTATCGCAAAGTTCTTTTACCCTTGAAAATGTTTATTTTTACATTTGTACATTTGTTTTTTTTAATTTCAATATGAACATACTTGCATTTAACAGTCTTAGTAATACTTTTCAGGGAGGGTCACAAGGTGAAACAGTCGCCATGTGGAAAGCCTGCTTTCAAATTCCGTCATCTTCATCCCGAGGCGTTCCTGAAAAGACAGCAAAATTGGAGAGAGGAGACGATGCTGCAGATGATGAATCCCCCTCTGGACGTCATCCTTTACGGCTGAGTGCGTCCAGTGGGCCAGGGCCAGTTCCTGGAATCTAGCTAATGACACACACACACGCACACACACACACACACACACACACACACACACACACACACACACACACACACACACACACACACACACACACACACACACACACACAAAACCGAGGTCTCTATTGGCTAAGAGCCTGGCAGAAGCTGAGAGGATTGGCTAATAATAAAGAAGCCCTGGGTAAGCGTTGCAAATCATAAGCTGCGTGGTTATGAGCACACTATCAATCAATCAATCAATCAATGTTTACTTATATAGCCCTAAATCACTAGTGTCTCAAAGGGCTGCACAAACCACCACGACATCCTCGGTAGGCCCACATAAGGGCAAGGAAAACTCACACCCAGTGGGACATTGGTGACAATAATGACCCAGTGGGACGTCGGTGACAATGATGACTATGAGAACCTTAGAGAGGAGGAAAGCAATGGATGTCGAGCGGGTCTAACATGATACTGTGAAAGTTCAATCCACAATGGATACAACACAGTCGCGGGAGTCCAGTCCAAAGAGGATCCAAGACACAGCAGCGAGAGTCCCGAACGAGCATCTTTCTGAGTGCATCTGAAGCCATTTCACACACTGCCTTGCGTTAGTGATCTTTTATGTACTTTTGTGTGCTTGAATGAGTCATACTTTGACTATGCATGTGATAAATAATATAGACATATCAATGTTATTTATTCAGTGACATACTGTATCTGAAGGGACAATGAAAGCAACACGCTGATATGAATAAAACATCTTGTATTCACCACAGGACAAAGATGACCTGACTCATCCAGAATGTGAAGTGAAGTATATTTATATAGCGCTTTTTCTCTAGTGACTCAAAGCGCTTTACATAGTGAAACCCAATATATAAGTTACATCTAAACCAGTGTGGGTGGCACTGGGAGCAAGTGGGTAAAGTGTCTTGCCCATGGACACAACGGCACTGACTAGAATGGCGAAAGCTGGGATCAAACCTGCAACCCTCAAGTTGCTAGCACAGCCGCTCTACCAACCGAGCTATACCGCCCCTACTTGAATGTCTTTGCAATAATGTAATCATTTGTACGAATAAAACATAATATTATTCTACATTAAAATTATTGTCTTCTTTATATGAGGTCAATATGAAGAGAAAATTGAAGATGAGCAACTTTTATCTCCTCAGTGGGGGTTCAGCTGAAGGTTAGGCTGCGCGATGAGTGCTTGATGTCCTCGCCGAGCATCCTCCCATCAGCTCATGCTGGCAGAAGCCCCAAGGCTGAAGAGGACAACTAACCGAGAGAGGGAAGTCAGCTCTGTCCTCGTCCACAGGGTCACTGAGTCAGTGTGCATCATCGCTTTTGCCTAAATAATCAAAGTGTCCTCATTACTGCCCAGCAGCAGAGGTCAGGAGTTTACTGAGGAAGAGCGCTCTCCACTAAGTGCTGTCAAACATTTACCCACAGCAGATATTTTCTACCACCTTTCTGATGGGATTAATATTCCATTTGGGCTTTATCTCCATTACCTTCATGAAAATTGGATGGTCAGGGGGAGGTAAATATGAAATATTCATGGGGGGTGTAATGAAGTCAGTGTCGCAAGCACTATAGTACTTTACTATTGTCTTGGCTCAAGCAGGTATTGTGTACACAGGAAGTGAGAGCAAGGTTTTCTCACAGGAGAGTCACCACCTGCCAGAAAAAGAAGGAATTCAAACAAGATGACCATCAGAGCCGCCTTATTGCACGGGCTTACCTCGGCTGAAGCCCAGGTAAGCTGAACCCTTTATTCCTCTTTGTTTCTTATGGAGAAATTTGCTTAAATATACAAACTTTTGTATTCACCAACACGGTTCAAGAACAAATTAAATAAGAAAGTCGAGATTCCTCTTTATATGGACCATTCCACCGATTTGGTGCAATTTGTATCCAAAATAATGAATGTTAATGTAAAATGCCTTTACATTATTTTGAAAGCAGTATGACAACAATGGAACTGATTTGGTGGAATGGCCCATATAGTTTTTTTTACATATTTACATTTTTTTTTTTGCCTGTTGAATCTTGAAAATATCAAAATGGCCGCTGAACTCTTTAATGTTTTAATATTCAGCCCTCCGTGGAATAGGTTTGGTTACATGGTGTAGCACAAGGGTTCTTAACATTAACTTTTTTATAACAGGGGAGCCTCGGGCCCACTCAAATATTAACAATTAATTAGTAATCCATCACTTAATTTGAATCATATTCAATAATTATATCTAACTTACTTACAGTTTACAAACTTCAATCAATCAATCAATTTTCATTTATATAGCCCTAAATCACTAGTGTCTCAAAGGGTAGCACAAACCACAACACAAACGACTACGACATCCTCGGTAGGCCCAAATAAGGGCAAGGAAAACTCACAACTTCACAACTCAAAACTTCTCAAATGATATGAAACCAATCACAAATATTATTAATTCAACACATAACCTCGAGGCTTAGGTTACAAAAATAAGTACTAACCAAATATACTGCATAAAAATGGGACTCCTAAATAACTCACAAAAAGTTAACATACAATTATGCTGTGCTATAATAAAGAAACTAAATGAATAATGACAGTTTCTTAACTAACTGTCTATAAACATAAAGTGCAAATTAAAAGACAGCTTGATCACTTTAGTCATAATTTTTGTGCTTGAGAAACTTCTTAATAACTTCAGCACCAGACTTCTTCTGTTTCTTTCGAGATTTTCATTACTTCCACAAGTGGTGGAAAAGTGTATTACAACTGAGTTTCTACGGCCCCTACAAACCACAGCTGAGAAACAGATATTTTTTGGCGGGCCCCCTGCCTTATGGTTAAGAAACACCGGTATAGCGCATGGGGCCCCAAATTCTTGACACACAAATACATATTTTCAACATTTTATTTCATTGCAAAATTAATAAATGACATATTCAATGTGATTCTCAACATTTGTGTTGCAAATGTGTACAACATACATGACAGTGGAACAACAGCATCAGGGTGCGTAGGAGGCATAAAAACACCTGCAGCCAGCACATTGTAGCCCATGGATGGAAGCAGTGACGCCATCGCATGTGCGCCAATAGTTAATGCATGCGTGCATCTGTGCAGCTGCAAATCTGTAAGTCATGTGTATCACAGAGATCTGAAGCAGCTTGTGGAATTAACGGTGTATTGAAAGAGGGCAACCGTCATGCTAATGGCTGCTGACTGTACTGGGAGCAGCGGTTCCAAACAGCCAATCACCTGCGAGCCTGACATAAAAAATGCACATTGTGGCATATGGCGTGCCGAGCTGCGTTAGTGACAATACAGCTACAACACTCACAAATCCATATCCATTACTGCATGTGCAGAGGTCAACAGTTCACATCAGAGCCGTGCACATCTGCCTCTGTTGCCGTGGCAACTGAACACTGCCTCTGACAAATAGCAGACGAGAACAATCGCTTTTAAATGTATTTATCGTGTATGTCAAAAAAGAAGCTCATCTCTCTGCCTTCGAGTCCTCAACCTGTTGACAGACACCACGTGTAACACACCTGCAAACCTTCAGCAGGACGTGCTGAGTGTCCATGTTCCATCAATTTTACATGACGGGCCAAAGAGTCTTGTGTATTTTTTATAGAGATAAACCTCGTGAAGCAACTGCGTCCGGGAAAAAAGGAAATAGAGCCTTCTAGTGAATCTGACCTAATTAGGTTTTTCCGTGTCTTGACCTCCGTTTATCCACTTCACTGTGACGTAAACGCACCTCCTGAGGTGTTGTGTATGCACACTTCAACAGGATTCAATTAGGGATGACGAGGAGACGTGAATCTGCTGCTAACGACCTGATGAGCTGACAAATCCGCCCCGTGGTTCAAAAAGGTCACAATCAGCTGCTTTCATTTTTTATGCTCAAACAAGCTGCAAAATAACTTTAATTAGCTGCTGACAGTTCCGTAGAATTGTATTTTTTCTTTTTTTTCTTTTTAATTTTAATGCTTATTTTTCTTATTTTATTTCCCCTCTAAGAAGGCAATAATTACATTGATAATATTGACAAAATATGCAATAATTAAGGTGCTTGTTTGTGTATAATTCAATGAATGATTTAAGAAATCAAGTGAAAAGAAGAATTGAATGTGTTAAAAACTGATGGAACACGTACAGAAAACATTAGTTTGCACGGAAAAGTCACTGAAACAAATGTGTGTTACAAGAGTCTGGGTATATAATATATGGGCGCGGCCACTGCTGCTGCTCACTGCTCCCCTCACCTCCCAGGAGGTGATCAACGGTGATAGGTCAAATGCAGAGAATAATTTCACCACACCTAGTGTGTGTGGAACATTTATTGGTACATTAACTTTAAACTTTAATATACATTTATATGATTTAATATATATATTAAATATATACCGTATTTCCTTGAATTGCCGCAGGGCATATAGTATACGCCTGCCTTTAATTACTGCCGGGTCAAACTCGCTTCCCAAAATAATTAGCGCATGCTTAGTATTACCGCCTGGTCAAACTCGTGACGTCACAAGTGACAATTCCCCTGTCATCATTTTCAAAATGGAGAAGGCTGATTTCAATACCGGTAATTTTAAATCGCATAAAGGGAAGAAGATTAAGAGCTATTCAGTAAGATTTAAGGTCCAAGCTTACATAACACTCAATTTTTTACTGCATACCTTTGGTAAGTGCCGAGATGAGAAGATGTTTTGAAATAATTAGCGCATGCTTACTTTTACCGCATGCCTTTGGTAAGCGCAGGAGTGAGAAGAGGTTTTAGATTAATTAGCGCCCCGGCGGCAATACGGTATATATATATATATATATATATATATATATATATATATATATATATATATATATATATACAAATATATATATACAAATATATATATATATATATATATGTATATATATATATGTATATATATATATACAAATATATATATATATGTATATATATATATATATATATATATAAATATATATATATATATATATGTATGTATATTGTATATATATATATATGTATATATATATATATATATATATGTTTATATTTTAGCTTGAATAAAATAATAAAATACAAAACCCGTTTCCATATGAGTTGGGAAATTGTGTTAGATGTAAATATAAATGGAATTTGCAATTCCTTTTCAACCCATATTCAAAATGCTCTACAAAGACAAGATAGTTGATGTTCAAACTCATAAACTTTATTCTATATATATATATATATATATATATATATATATACATATATATATATGTATATATATATATATATATATATATATATGCCCTGCAATGAGGTGGCGACTTTTCCCGGGTGACTACCGCCTTCCGCCCGATTGTAGCTGAGATAGGCACCAGCGCCCCCTGCGACCCCAAAGGGAATAAGCGGTAGTAAATGGATGGATATATATATATAGGGCTTCACGGTGGAAGAGGGGTTAGTGCGTCTGCCTCACAATACGAAGTTCCTGCAGTCCTGGGTTCAAATCCAGGCTCGGGATCTTTCTGTGTGGAGTTTGCATGTTCTCCCCGTGAATGCGTGGGTTCCCTCCGGGTACTCCGGCTTCCTCCCACTTCCAAAGACATGCACCTGGGGATAGGTTGATTGGCAACACTAAATTGGCCCTATTGTGTGAATGTGAGTGTGGATGTTGTCTGTCTATCTGTGTTGGACCTGCGATGAGGTGGCGACTTGTCCAGGGTGTACCCTGCCTTCCGCCCGATTGTAGCTGAGATAGGCACCAGCGCCCCCCGCGACCCCGAAAGGGAATAAGCGGTAGAAAATGGATGGATGGATGGATGGATATATATATATATTTTTTTTTTTTTGTGAAGAAATGTTTAGAATTAAGTTCATGGATCCAGATGGATCTCTATTACAATCACCAAAGAGGGCACTTTAAGTTGATGATTACTTCTATGTGGAGAAATCTTTATTCATATTTGAATCACTTGGTTTTTTTTCAACAAGTTTTTAGTTATTTTCATGTCTTTTTTTCAAATTGTTCAAGAAAGACCACTACAAATGAGCAATATTTTGCACCGTTATACAATTGAATAAATCACAAAACTGATGACATAGTGCTGTATTTTACTTCATTATCTCTTTTTTTAACCAGAAATGCTTTGCTCTGATTAGGGGGTACTTGAATTTAAAACATTTTCACAAGAGGTACATCACTGAAAAAAGGTTGAGAACCACTGTGCTATAGTGTGCCAATAAAGTTCTTTGAATGATTCATGAGAAAATCAATACATTGAAAACATTTTATATTGTAGCTTGAATATAACAGATGTATTAGAAATTAAAAAAACAAACAAAACAAAAATATATACATTTCATACACAGCCTATAGATGTAAAGTAAATGAGTGCATTTTATTTATGTAGCACTTCTCATAAAGACAGCTCACAAAGTACAAACAGTACAATCATTTATCAGCATATAGCATGATGCAACAACAGAACATTTGCAAATAAAATAACTAATATGATAATTTAAAAAAAGCCATAATGATTAAATAAGGAATGGAATAATACAGAAATATCACTGAACTAACACTGGAACTCACTTAAACAAATGGGTTTAAACTGCCTTTTAAATATGCATATTATTGGATATTTTGTATAATACATATATTACATATTCTTTATTAGTAGTATTATGTTAGTTGTATAACATCTGCATTTTTAGACAAGAGCAGATACACGATTTGGAGAAACGAGCAATAGAAAAGAAAGCAAATCCAAGAGTCTGACAGAAAACGAAGGACTGCAGGACCCAGAGGCTGGAGCGCAGCCAGGTCCCCGCGTGCGGTACATTCACAGTTCAGCGCCGTCGCGACCTAAATGCGAAGTGATGGGAGAACCTTTCCTGATGCAAGCGGCAGTGTAGTATCAGGGAGGGCTGACCGAGCTGTGAACCGCCCAGCGAACACGGAGCAAATTAACATCAGCAGAAATAGAATCACGCCGAGAACGTACGGTAGCGAGCTCTGTCACATGACACTGTGAGGGAAAGATGGCTTTTTTACTCACCTTGACCCCACAGGTCTTAGGCCGAGGGTGATGCTGCAGGTTTTTTTCCCGTGTTGGTCAGATCCGTTTTAGACTTGCTCTCTAATATCCTCACCTTAGGTACTGGGGGTGTGCTCCAGGGGCGGTTCTAGGCATGCTTATATGAGGGGGCAGTCAGAAATGTGAAGGAGGCATCATGTGTACACATCATGCTCCAGCACTTTTTTTTTCTGTGCTTATAGTAACGATGCTTTCTTCATTGAAATGGGTCTTTAGCTATGTGTCCAACACCAACCTGGAGTAGTGGATTGCACTTTGTCAGGCCTCTACCTTCAGACCTGTCCAACTTGGGTGTCCCAACTGAAGACTAAGCTCCTGCTGGTATAGCTCCTACGGTCACTGAGGCACGCAAACCCCCTGACCACAATAAGGTGGCAATCCTTCGGGGGTTGGGAAACATTAACAGCGCTGCCATATTTCCGACAGGGGAAACAAAAGCAGGCATCTCGCACCACAGAATACTCTAGCCATGGTCGTGTGCGGTACCAGGCAGGATTGAATGATCTTAATGTTGTACCAAATGCACGCTTTGGGTAGCCACCCAGTATTGGCTGAGATGGTGCGTTGCCATTTAAGTCACTGGGTAGCTGAGCAGGCTGCTTTGGGGGAGCGCTTGTTGGAGGGACAGAGGGAGCTGGTGCAGGAGAAACAGTGCTTGCTGGTGCTAAAGGTGCAGTATTGCTAGCTGCTGTCCCTGATGTACTATCAGTAGCATCATTGCTACTACTACATGCAGGAGCAGGACTAGACTTTTTAAATGCTCTGAAAAATGGATTCATTACAGAGCATTAACTTTCTCTTTGTGAGCTGCTGGAAGCTTGAGCAGAAAATAAGTAAGCTTGAACAACAACAGAAAAAACCCGCTGTGATTACATGAAGAAAAACAACAACAGTACAGGACTACAGCCTGGGGCGGGACTTTAGTAGGGGTCTGTCAGACACAGGTCACTTGTCTTCAGTTTGTCACATGTAGTGGACGTGGGCACTCATCTGGGCACAAAATTCATTCACTCCAATGTATGTGTGTTGCCCACTTGCTTGTAAATTGATGAAAACAACTGTGTTTTTGTTTTTAGGTGTCATGGTCATATCAAATGAAACTTATAATTTGTTTATTACAAAATGTAGATTGAAACATTAAAGGTTGACTATGTAGAATTACAAGAAAAACAACAGAAAAAGAATTCGAGCAGTCGATTGTCAGACCGTTGCTAAGTAAAACGGGCCGTTGCTAGGGACTCCGCTCTGAACAGAGGACAGCAGAGGAGGACTGCTAAGCAGGATATATATCTTATGTTTAATTTTTACCGTCATTAACAGCATCATAAATGACTTGTAGCTTGTTACAGGGACAGTGGAGGCTCTCTGCCTTCCAAACCACTGCTGCTCAGAGCCTCCGCTGTCACTGCTCTCGACAAGTTGTAAAAAAAACAAAAAAAAACGAACTCCGTAGCACCGAAAGTCCGCGACGATCAACGTGTTTATGACTGATAAGACTACACAAATACACCCATCCTAACAAGTATATGATGAATATAGACATTTCCTTTTCTTTTACTTTCATACTGCAACAGTGATTGGATGTTTACTGAGGGCTGAGGGGTGTGTGCGGGTGTGTGTCTGCTGCGCAGCCTGTGGAATGGTGAATACACGCACAGCGGAGGGAGGGGTGAGAGGGAAGCCGACACTACTATATCGTGTGTGTCCCTTTTTCGGCGGATTTTTCCGCTAGTGTAGATAATTTTGTGAGTTTATTAAAATTTGCTTTCTCAAATTTTGATTTGAGGGGGCAAGAGATTTATTTAAGGGGGCTCAGCCCCCTCTTGCCCCTGCGTAGAGCCGGCCATGGTGTGCTCACAGAGCCCTGCATGATGTTCTTGACTGGTGCTGACTGGTTTAGGTCACATGATGATGTATTTGTGTTGTTAAAATGCAATTAGATGGTGAGTGTGCACTGCTTGACACTATGACCACTTCCACTAGTCAAGCTAAATTGCAGAAGGGGAAGAAGTGACTTGAAGAAATCGCGGCTGAGGAGCAAACCGTAGCGGTGAAAAGTATAACAGAAGAAAAAGTAGTGGGTACATATTGCCATCGTCACTGCTGGTAAGTGTACAAGGACAGTCATGGGTTTGGGACAGCACTATAAGTAAGTGTACTTATTAAAGTGTACTTACTGACGCAATACAGTCACCCCTTGCCACATCGCACTTCCAAGTTTGCGGTTTCACTCTAACAGGGATTTTTTTTTCAAGCATATCATACCTATTTTTGGCATACTTTACACATTTTCTGGGCATAACAATGGCGAAATAAACTAAAAATATCAAGAATGTCGTAGTATTGGCCAAGTGATAAGACCAAGCCAATCGGAGCGCAGTGTTCAGTACCGTGACCACTGATTGGCTCAGCCCCAAGCAGCATAAATGTCTTGGATTAAACAAGTTTGACTCTTAGTGGTGTTATTTATGTCTGGAGGACTCTTATGTTAAAAAACATATTTAGAAGGTCGTCAGTAGTTTTTTTTTTTTTTTTTTTTTTATGCTCTCAAACAGTGATTCTCAAACCGTGGTACATACCACTAGTGGAACCTAGGCTTCATCTAGTGATATGCCAAATAATCACTTGATTAAAGGACAGTGTTGTCTTTTCCTGTATTCAAACTAGGGTTGCACCGTATACTAGTACAAAGAAAGTTACGCAGTACTAATAAATTAATAACGGTATTATACTGTTTCCGAAAAATACCAACTCTTTTTTGTCCATTTAGATATTACGGCGCGCTGTCGTCATGTCGTGACATTGCTGGTAAAATTAGCAGAGGTTAGGGTTGTACGGTATACCGGTATCACTATAGTACCGCGATACTAATGAATCATTTTCAGTAAAATACCGTCTCTAAAACATACCAGTCCCGCTAAACCTCCACCGCCCCCCCACCTGCGCCACCGTCCAAGTCACGGCGTGACGTTGCTGGTTTACGAGAAGAGAAGCATGTTCGGCGGCACACAATCACGGAGTACTTACAAGAAAACATGGTGTGTGGACAGAAAATGGAGAATGGACGCATTTTGGTGTAAAAACTAAAGATAAAGTTGAAGTTACAACACAGAAACACCCTCAGAGAGAGGTGCTTTAAGACATGGCTAGCTAGCTAGCGGCTAACGTCCATCCGCCGTCGCCAGTGTTTTAGCAACTTCTACATCACTAATGCTCGTCTCCATGGCGACAAATAAAGTATGTTTCTTAAAGTGACGTGCAGTCAGGGGCAGCAGGTGAGGCGTGGCCTCACCTGCCATTATGGAAAGAAAAAATTAAAAAAAATATAAATATATAATTATATTGTTATATGTATCCAGTGATTATACTATAAAGTTATTTTCCATTTAACTTCACCAGTTTTAAATAATTTTGTATTCAAAATCGCTTAATTTTCACATTAGTCGTTCAAATACTGAGAATCACCATGGATTGCGCAATGACTCGGCTAACTGCTGTCTGCTGTGCAGTGAGACCGTGTTGCTATTTGAATTATATTTCACATTTCCATAGTTTGGTTAGCTGAGGTATATAATTTACAGTGTATTTTGTCAACAACTGTATGTGTGTAACGTATTTCTTGTGCTGGGCAATCATAAAACTGCTGCGAAGCACGTACAATGTGAGGCTCCTGTTCTCCGGCCTCCTGGTGGTAGTGGGCGCTACTGATCCCAGAGATTACTTTTGCACTACTCGGCTAGGCCAAAGCCGGTATATTTTAAGGTTGTCGTTTGCCTGCATATCGTTAAAAAAAACGTCCAAAATTTTACAACTAATTGTAAACTTATAGGTGCCGACCATCAGGGACAAGTTGCGACGAAAGAGTGTGTCGATGTTGAGATATTACGCCGAGTTGGTAAGTGAATTTGTTTGCTAATAGTAGCTACTAGCCGTACCCATGTATTTTCAATGGGCGGTTAGCATCGGGTTTTAATCCCGTTTCCTCCAATATTTCTTATCCGATTGAATGAATACTTATGTTGAGTCTTTATTTTGGGTATTTAAATATGGTGACTGAGTATTGTGGCATTTTAAGGCCATCTGCATTTTTTATGCTACAGTAAAGACAATGAATGAACACTGCCGCTGGAGCGCAGTTACACCTGTCATAGTGACAACACTGTGTACTGTCATGTTTGTTATTTTGTACATACATGTGATTATTCAATATTGTTAATGTTAGCAGTATTATCGCTAATAATGATAATAAGTGTAATTTATTTATACTATACTATACTAGCTAAAGTACCTGCTACATTAAGTTAAAGTACCAATGATTGTCACACACACACACACTAGGTCTGGTGAAATTTGTCCTCTGCATTTGACCCATCCCCTTGTTCACCCCCTGGAAGGTGAGGGGAGCAGTGATCAGCAGCAGCCAGGAATAATTTTGGGTGATTTAACCCCCAATTCCAACCCTTGATGCTGAGTGCCAAGCAGGGAAGAATGCTGGTATGAGCTTTTAAACATAACCCGTTAACTGCTGCCGATCAAATGGTGAATAAGATACTCTATAGGGTTCATATGTTTATAAATCTGACTGTGAGGAAGTCAGTGCCTCACCAGCCATGAACCTCACCGCACGTCACTGCTTTCTTACAAGTATCATCCTTGCAGGACGAGGAATAGCTAAACATGCTTCACTACACACCGCAGCTCACTGGTGTCAAAATGTATACAAACACCATTACTGGATCGACACCTAATATCCACTGTAATGATATGTACAGGCACGTATCTAGTTGATACAGCTATGAGTATGTCGATATTTATTGGCATCACAACATCTTCTTTTGTTTTTTTTAAATGTATATTATGTTTATAAACTCAGGAAATATGTCCCTGGACACATGAGAACTTTGAACATGACCAATGTATAATCCTGTAATTACTTGGTATCGGATTGATGCCCGCCAAATTTGTGGTATCATCCAAAACTAATGTAAAGTGTCAAACAACAGAAGGATAAGTGATTATTACATTTTAAGAGAAGTGTAGACAGAACATGTTGAAATAGAAAGTAAGCAGATATCAACAGTAAATGAACAAGTAGATTAATAATTTATTTTTTACCACTCGTCCTTATTAATGTTGACAAAATAGAATGATAAATGATACAATATGTTACTGCATATGTCAGCAGACTAATTAGGAGCCTTTGTTTGTTTACTTACTACTGAAAGACAAGTTGTCTAGTATGTTCACTATTTTATTTAAGGATTTAACTGCAAAAAGAAACATATGTTTAATGTCCCCTAAGATTTTTTGTTAAAATAAAGCCAATAATAACATATTTTTTGTAGTCCCATTTATTTAGAAAAGTACTGAACATTTTTTAGTCCCAGTACCAGAAAATTGGTATCGTTACAACACTAGCTGAGGCACATGGTAGGCAACGCAAGTGGACAGAACACTCACAAGCAGACATATTTGGGGATAGAAGCGGAAAAATGGACGCATTTTAACTAAAAATTTAACAATAAAGAAGAAGCATAAACACTTAAACACCACCTGCAAAAGGTAATTTATAACATAGCTAGCTAGTGGCTAGCGCACATCCGCAGTAGTGTTTTAGCTACTAATCCTCGCCTCCATGAACGAGGAATGGCTAAACATATGCTTCACTACTGTTAGAATAATTATGTATATATTATCACACAACTCTTATGCTTAAGGGCCTTTGCTATAGTTATTATCAATTGTACTGAAGTTGTACTTTTTCTATCTGTGCAAAGCCAGTCGTCTCGTATCAGTGTTTATTTTCAGAATCGGCCTACTGACTGCCAAGTGCGAACATCGAGTACCGTGACGCAGACAGAGCAGAGACAGGGCGATATCACGAGTGTCAGCACATTTGCATTTCATTAATAGTCATATATTGTGTCTAACTTGAGCTGCTGAGATGACCCCCTTCCTTCAGCGGCAGCTTCAGTGATGTAACCAGGGACCTCCCAAATAAATAGAGGAAGCACATGGGCTGGACTTTAGAGCGTAGTTTGGATCTGTAACTAGAGTACAGCTCAAAAAACGTCTCTCCTCATTTGAGCCAAATTGAACTCTGTCTGTGCATGATTCCTTGCTTCTTGTCTGTTTAATAGATGTCTTCAGTGTTTGAACCTGACACTACGCACCGTAGGAGGATACAATAGCTAACCACCAACAGCAGGCTAGCGCTCAAGAATGTAAACAAATGCCATAGGTAGAACTACATGGACATCAACTGTGACGATACCAAGTACAAACCCCGTTTCCATTTGAGTTGGTAAATTGTGTTGGATGTAAAAATAAACGGAATACAATGATATGCAAATCCTTTTTAACCCATATTCAATTGAATACACTACAAAGACAAGATATTTGATGTTCAAACTCATAAACTTTATTTTTTTTGCAAAAAATAATTAACTTAGAATTTCATGGCTGCAACACGTGCCAAAGTAGTTGGGAAAGGGCATGTTCACCACTGTGTTACATCACCTTTTCTTTTAACAACTTGAAGAGAAGACAGACATTAGATCGCATAGGGATATATTTGTTTTACTCTTCTGGTGTTATGACTATTGGATGAGTCGTTGGTCTCCATGGCGATACAAAGCGCTATGGAGGACGACCCGGATACTATTCGACCTGCAACAAAGGGTAACATGATGCAACATTTGTATAGCGAACACACACACGTGGGGTTGAATTTCATTTCCAAGTATTGCGTTCATGGCAGCCTGCACGTGTCCTTTATAAAAGCAACCAAGGTAGCCATGTCCCCCACCACAGGGGGCAGTCCTGCTGTTGGAGCTCAAGACTGCCCCCTTGAGGATGCTGCTACAGAGGATCCCCCCTCCTCCCCCCTCACTTGACCTATACACCCCCATCACTTTACCTCCTCTTCATCTCCCTGCTCCCCCCTCTGGGGGCTTGTGTGAAGGAGGAGGAGCTCATGTCAGCAGTGAGGTGTGATGGCAGGATGTCTGTCAGATCCTCTGGCTCAGGGAGCTCCGCCCTCCTGGACCCGCCACAAGGTCCGTCAAGATGACCACATCATGACCCGGCTGCCTGGCTTACATTTAGCAAGCAGGTGTCCCGCTGACAGACACACATACACATATTTTCTTGTAAATTCAAATGAATACTAATTGCATTACTTCCATATACTAACATTTACAGTTATTTACTATGTAATATCTTTACAGCATTTTACTGCTGACATATTATTTTACAGTTAATTACAATAATATACAATTAAGCTGTAACTTCGCAGACACAGTTGTAATTTTATTGTTAATTACTCTCTAATTTTAACACCTCAGAGTCCCTTGCTGCATGCATGTACAATAGTGTGCAGCCTGGTCAACGTAAACCCTCAAGAGACAAATCACTTTAAATTTGCAGTTATATGCTATGTTATTACAGAGGTCTAGTTGTACTGTGGAATAATGATTGCTGTGAAATATAACAGTCAGTTGTAATGTTACTGTAAATTTTACAGCAAAATGTTAAATGCAGCCCGGTGTTGAGGTGGCGACTTGTCCAGGGTGTACCCCGCCTTCCGTCCGATTGTAACTGAGATTGGCACCAGCGCCCCCCACAACCCCAAAGGGAATAAGCGGTAGAAAATGGATGGATGGATGTTAAATGCAGCCCTGCGTTGAGGTGGCGACTTGTCCAGGGTGTACGCCCCCTTCCCCCCGATTGTAGCTGAGATAGGCACCAGCGCCCCCCGCAACCCCAAAGGGAATAAGCGGTAGAAAATGGATGGATGGAATATTAAAGGCTTACTGAAACCCACTACAACCCACCACGCAGTCTGATAGTTTATATATCAATAATGAAATATTAATATAGCAACACATGCCAATACGGCCTTTTTAGTTTACTAAATTGCAATTTTAAATTTCCCGGGAGTTTCGTCTTGAAAACGTTGTGTAATGATGACGTGTATGCAAGACGTCACAGGTTTTTAGGAAGTATGAGCGCTGCACACACACACAGCTAAAAGTCGTCTGCTTTTACGGCATAATTATACAGTATTTTGGACATCTGTGTTGCTGAATCTTCTGCAATTTGTTCAATTAATATTGGAGAAGTCAAAGTAGGAAGATGGAGTTTGGAAGCTTTAGCCTTTAGCCACAAACACACGGTGATTCCTTGTTTAATATGCCTGAAGGTGACACTTTACTATGGATCAGAGAGCGGTCAAGCGAACATGAATTACGAAGGAATGTCAACCAGGAGGTTTTGGTGAGAAAATTGTGGTTAGAAAGTCGCTTCTTACCGGAGAAAAGCTGAGCCTGTGCCGTCCATAAAGCTGCCGTCGACTCCCCTGAGACATTGGTGTCAAGACACCTGTGGAGATACCCCTCCGACTATCAGGTACTGTTAAACTCACTAAAACAATAGCAACACAATAGAAAGATAAGGGATTTCCCAGAATTATCATAGTAAATGTGTCTAAAAACATCTGAATCCGTCCCAATGCTATCACATTTTTTTTTTAACTTTTTTTTTTTTTTTTCTAGTCCGTCGCTATCAATATCCTCAAACACAAATCTTTCATCCTCGCTCAAATTAATGGGGAAATTGTTGTTTTCTCGGTCCGAATAGCACTTTTTGTTGGAGGCTTCCATTAAAATCAATGTGAATATGTGAGGAGCCATCAACATGTGACGTCATCGTCTGCGACTTCCAGTGGAGGCAGGGCTTTTCTCTTAGCACCGAAAGTTGCGAACTTTATTGTGGATGTTCTCTACTAAATCCTTTCAGCAAAAATATGGCAATATTGCGAAATGATCAATTATGACACATAGAATGGACCTGCTATCCCCGTTTAAATAAGAAAATCTCATTTCAGTAGGCCTTTAAATGCATTGAAATCTGATAGTTTTTCTACAGTGCAAATTATAGAATGTTTTACCTTAGAGTTTATAATAAAGGTGTCCAAAGTGCTGCCGGGGGTTCATTTGCCACCTGCAGCTCGAATTTTGTAATCTTTCTCTCGCACGCACGCACACACACACGCACACACACACAAGGTGAGGGGGAAAAAGGGCAAAATGACTAATTTTAATAAGGAAAAACTGAAAATGTGATTTTAATAAAAATATTATACTTTGTCACCTATAACAGAAAGAAGTCCCAAAATGTCAGTTTTTTTAAACAAAATTGCATGCTTTGACTTTTCAGTGTGCGGCCCTGTTGGGAGTCCGCACTTTTCTTCTAAGGCCTGTGCACAGCAAATTAATAAAGTACTTGACATCTTTCACATTTTATCAAATGAAACAACCATTGTTGTAAGAATCTAAATCACAGGTTTCCAAATGTGTAGAGCCACTTTGTACTTTTTTGTACATCAAGATCATAAAAGCTTTTATGATCTGCCATTAGTTTTTTGTCTTTTGTATTATTTCCTGTCCAGCGCTCTGATTTTTCGTTCCACATCTTGTTTGCCTCCATTTACCACCACAGCTCATGGTCTGAGTGCTGTCCCTGATTTCCTAGATTATTTTGCCTTGAACCTCAGAGTTGTACTTTTGCTTGCTTTTCACTTCATACACTTGTTTTCCATTTGTGCACTTCCCAGCTGCACATCTTTGTTTTTGTGTTACCAGCTTTTCCCTAACAATGAAGGGTTTCTTTTCTCCACTTGCCGGCCGTTCATACATACACCGAAACGCAACAAAAACCAATACAATGTAGTTTAATCAATTATTCTTGTCATTCTTTATTATATTAGTATCATTTTTACACTAGTCCTTTAGCATACTCAAAATCTTACCATATTTTGCAAGAAATGTGTACCAAACACCATGTAGAAGACGCACAAGTCAACGCGGTCATTTTGGTTTTCAGTTCCCCCCCAGTTTTCAGTCCCCACCCCCCCACCCCCCCCAACCCCGCCAGTGGGTTGGGGGGGGGGGGGGGGGGGTGTACTGGTGCCATTTTTCCTTTTTTTTGTTTGTTTGCTAATCAAAAACTAATTTATTATGTCTGTATAGGTGTCACAGCTCACGGGCCAATAAAATAATGAGCAGGACACCGCTGCTCTACATCAACTGTTTAAGAGCTTTAACACTTGTAAACGTGAATAAATAATATGTCTGCTGATGCATTGCAGGGGTCCTGGCAAAAATCTATCAGCCGTTTTGACAGATTTGAGCCAGTTTCATCATTTTTTTTTCTGTTTCAGGCATTCAAATTACACACTATTGCTACATTCTCACTGAGCAGGCAGAGTGCAGAACAGTGATGCCAAGGGAGGTCGCTGTGCGGTCACCGTTGTCCCTGCATGTGACTAAAGATGCTGAGCCTGCCATGGTGCATTAGTGCAAGGCCGCCCGGGTGAACACAGGCGTGGAGGAAGTAAGAAACACTACAGGCGCTACAGCGGTACTGAGACGATGCAGGGAAAGATGGCGGCTCATATGGACGCAGAAGCTTCCCAAGCCCTTTTACATCAACATGTGGGCTTAATCTGGGACCATGGCTGTTACATATTCTGCCATCTCATGTGAGCTGGTATGACAACAAAGTTCCTTCAACTTTACAGTACATCCATACAGAGCACAAACAGAATCCAGGAGCTGCCCCGAGGGTGCGGGAGCACAGCAAGAATGCTCATGAAATAGGAAACACATCATCAGTTCCTCCACATTACAACTGAAATTTCAGCAATCTTGTCAGCAGGGGGCAGCACAGAGTAAATCAATCGGTATTGATGACTACAAGGAGCATATAACATTGGTATTACTGTACATCCAAGCACACCGATATGCTGCACCACAACGTTAAATAAAGAAAATATATATATATATATATATATTTGTTTTTAAAAAGAGTCCAAGGAAAGTAACAAGCCAATTGGAGAGCTTGCTACCATGCCAACAGCAAACTTACCATGAGCAGGACATCACTAATCTGCCCCGTCATGTTGGCACTATAATTCATATACTACATATTGCACAAGCACACATTATGTTTATTGTGCTACATAGTACACACTGACAGGGGCTTAGGCCACAGGTGTCAAACTCAAGGCCCGGGTGCGAGATCCAACCTCCCGTATCATTTAATGTTGCCCACAAAAGCCTGCAAATAATGTACATCCATACTTTATTTTCTTACTAAATGTATTGCTTTTTTGTTTTGGCAGAAAAAAAATACATGTACTGTATGCAATTGTATATAGTTTAAACATTTTTTTTTAATAATGAAACACATATAGGCAATTTAATGTGTATGAATTTAGGTAGGAAATTTCTTATGTGAGAATCTGTAATAATGTTAATGTTAATAATGTAATGTCAGTTGAATTCTTTGAATTTTAGGTTGGAAAGTAGTTATATTTTGTAGTAAATAATGAACTATTATTTAATTCAACATTAATGGAACATATATACATGACATATTTTTGTTGACTTATGATTTCATAGTCAGTTATTCATTAAATTGTAAAAATTACAACAGATATTTCAGTTAAAAAAAAACCCAAAACTGACTATCGCCCGAATTTTACCATAAAAAAACAGTAATACCGTTTTACCATATATAGTATTACACTGTAAAAAACCACCAAGATTTTGCCCTAATACAATGGCCGCTCTGTTCCCACAATTTTACCATAACAAACAGTGGTATTGTTTTTCTATTTACTGTAATACACCATAAAAACCACAATAAAGTAAAAGAAACCATGATTGTCACACACACACTAGGTGTGGCGAAATGATTCTCTGCATTTGACCAAACACCCTTGATCCCACCATACCATAGATTTTACTGTTAAAAGCTGACCACCCAGTCTTTTGAATTTTTATGTTAAAAAACAGCAGTACAATCTTTCCATTTATAGGAATATGCTGTAAAAAAACCCCACCAAAACTGTATGATAAAATTCTGGTGACTGAGCTGTCTGCCTAGAGTACGTTAAAAATATATATAATGATCAAATGCAATTGTATATTAATATCACGAGGTGAATCCTTTTAGATTTATAATAATTTATTACTTATTGTTACAAGTGGCCCTCTGAGGGCAGCCACAACTGTGAAAAGGACACCCCTGCCTTGAGCATGAAGCTCTACTGGGGCACATGAGACTCAGTGTGTGTGTGTGTGTATATATATATATATATATATATATATATATACATACTAGTTTATTTGCAATTAAGTTATTTTATAGGTAAATATTGAGCAATTTATTTCCCAAGTCTTTGTATTATTCCAAAACATGTAATAAAATTAAGATGAGTCAAATAGTAGAAAAAGATCAGAGCTTTTGGGGAAAACGTTGGGCCAGTGTGGACTAAAAAGTCCACAGCCAAAATATCGTTCGAATAGGGCCACGGGAACGTGCCTCGGTAAAAGGGGTCTAATGACACTCTTACATGGCCCTGCAGTAAAAGAGCATCACCATATACATATTGTATGCACTAAAACTGACCTTGGCTCCGCTCCATTGCCTTCTCAAGACATGCGTCAATGTTGACGTACTAGTGAGGGTCACACAATAATCAAGTAACCGCATTGTGAACTGGACGCCCAGACTCAGTCTGTCCTTGACCCAGTCTGGTAGTGGTGAGAAGAGTATAAGGTCATCTGATTAGTGATAGATACGAGTTTCGTTCTTGTTTTGTCTCCCATCACATCAAACACTATCAGGTAAATGGTGCTAATTTGCAAATGAGGCTTTTAACGAACATGTCATTTTGGATCTTTAATACGAGAAAGATGTGACGATAAAAATTCTTCTCACAGAAGTAGTTTGCTGAAGAAATTGATTCCTAGAGTTAAGTCAGTCCTTCTCAAATAGTAGGGCAGGCCGCCCTCGGGGGGCACAAGTGATATCGGCGAACATGCTTATACCAGAACAAGACCAAGATATGTAGCACTTGGCTCTAATGTAACCACGGTGGGAGATGAGGGAAAACTGGGGTGTTGTTTACATCATTCTTAATAAGCTTATAATGTAATGCCAAGTTATAATTTTAACAATTTTATAGACAAATTATACATGTATATTCACTTTGGAGTGAATATAAATATTTTCTTCTTCTTGGGGGACGCAAACAAAAACATTTGAGAAGCACTGAGTTAAGTCAACATGGCGTCGTTTGTGCTATTTCCACAAATAACTCAGCAGCTTTTCGTACTAAAGTCAGTTGACTTTTCAATGTTCTAAGTGGGTTTTAAAAACAACAGTCACTTTGCAGGTGGGTATTGGTAAACAGGTGGCAGTTTTCCAGAACATTCCCATGAAACGCTCCCGAGTGTTTGTTGATTCCCTCTCACTTCTGTTTCTATGAAGTCACCACGTTTAGCATTTAAATACATTTGTACATTTTTGTAAATATTGCCAAGGTGTGTTCTGTTAGTTTATCTGGTAAATATTTGTCTTTCAACGAACTGATCAACCAGGCTATGGTGGCCAGCTTTCTGACGTGTCTTGTAAAAAACAAGTTTTGTCTTCCAATTTTAAAGGAAAAAGTCCAATGCAGCATCAAGTGCAGGTGTGCAGTAGAAGTCAGGATACAACACTCCTTGGATCGCCCAGCAGGAGGCGCTGCACTGTTCATTGGTCTCTCGTCTTTTGCTCCTTATCCTCTTTGACCACAGTTTCAATGGAATCCCAAATGCATAGGCATGACCTCCATGGTCATGCCCATCCAACCCCTTGAGTCCAGCTGGTCAGTACATTTTCTGCCTGCTGGGCAGAACAGCCTCTTTGAGGAAAGAGAACACCAGAAGGATCCCAGAGCGCTTCCCCCGCTTCCCCTTGGTGAAGTAATTAGACACCACGTCATCTAAAACACACAGTTAAGATTCAATTCATTGGACACACTGATATTCTTAAAACCACAAACCTTTGGAATGATTTCATAAAACATACAGAGTGAAAAATAACTATTTGAACAAAACCAATAAGTTTATCCGCTTAAAGCGGTATAAACTGTCTATTTTATGACAAGAATATTCTAACAGACAAAGGCAGAATAAATAAAAAAATACATGCAGAAAAATAGCTTGTCAATTAATTTGTACAGTATCAAATTGAGGGGAATATGTATTGAGGTTAATTTGTGTCTTTATTACCAAGGCTTTTTTCTGATATATAATTTTAGTTACTGAATTTTTTGCATTTGAGTTTTGTCAATGGAATTATGCTGACAATTTCATTAAATAAAAAATTGTGAGCAAACTGTGTGTGTTTAAAAAATCAGTTTGGTAAAATACTGTGTTGTAAAATTCAGTTCATAAAAATTTGGCACAGAAATAGTCGTTGCTTCAAAACTGAAGCCCCACTTCTGGTAAATTAAAGTCGAAGTTAATTTTTGGCCAAATTTCCCTATCATTCACAATCCCATTTTAAGACAAGAACACATTTTTTTTCTCTTTTTTTAATGCACTTTAAGTTGTAAAATACGACAAATAGGAGGTGGTAAACAATTCAGCTAATGGGAGGACTCTATTCCACCCTTAAACTGCTCTAAAAACATTCAAAATCTCAAAGTCTTGTCACTTGAATATTAACCAAGTATTATCGATATTGTTATAAGCAGAACTGCGGTACTTTTAGCAGCACTGTGATCAGTTAGCCAACTAACTTTTGCAGCTATTGAGATACTGAGCTGGTGAACTGCTGCATTGCCTTTAGAGTTGGTAAGAATTAATTTTAGAATATAGATTATGATTCATGTATCGGGGGCGGACCATATATTGTTTGAAGTGACCAGATACTTATTTTCCACCATAATTTACAAATAAATTCTTTAAAATTCCTACAATGTGAATTCCTGGATTTTTTTTCACATTCTGTCTCTCACAGTTGAACTGTATCTATGATGAAAATTACAGACCTCTGTCATCATTTTAAGTGGGAGAACATGCACAATCGGTGGCTGACTAAATACTTTTTTTGCCCCACATTATATATATATATATATATATATATATATATATATATATATATATATATATTTTTTTTTTTTTTTAAACCTTAAACATTGAAACTGGAGCCGCCAATATGATGTGCAGTGCATTTATTAATTTACTGTGAGTCTCAAACTATAGGAAGAGAAATCTGCACTTTTGAGTAATGTACAGGTTGTTCTGGTATTTTTCGCAATGGAGGTGATGATTACGTAGTGGGGGGAATACATAGACAGTGCTGATTGTTGCCTATGTCAGTTAGCCAAGGCACTCAAAACAAGAAGAGCTCTGCTTTTGTATTTAACATTGATGGGCGGTAATCCGCAATGGCGAACTCATCAGATAGTTTTTCACAAAAAATTGGCTGATACTGATTGGTGGCCGACCGATCAGCGCATCTCTGAGCTTGACACGCACCTCCAAAAAAATCCACCTTCACATCATGACGACATTGACGGGAAAAGAAGTGACATAGAAAGGATTAAGCCCGAGAACTGTAACTCCTAGGAAGTCAGGTTTTTGTGCACAATTTAAAAGCTTAACAACTTCACACTTGTCATCTGCTACTCCAGTACGAACAAAATATTTGGAGAAAAAACAAAACTTGGTGACTTGTGTGTTGCTTGGTAAGCATCCACGCTTGTACTTTTGCCAGCAGACCAAATAACGCAAAGTAAAGCATTTGCATTCAATTTTGCGTTGATTAAACGGCGTATATGTTGTGTAAATTGTACAACCCGACAAACTGTACTAGCGGAGTAAAAACCGACTAGACTTTAATTTTAACCTGACCAAAAATGACTAGTGTGAACAAAAAGCACAGGATTCCACACATTGCTGGCGTCAAAAATTACAAAAAGTCAACAAGAAGCTTACCTCCTTGTTGCACGGTGGATGGAAGAACATTTTCACCTGCCGAAAGCGACACAAAGAAGGCAAAAGGAATCACCCAGAGGCATATTGTAAAATACGCCAGAACCTGAGAAACAAATGAGAGCATTCTTTGAGAAGGAATGTACACGGCTAACACATTGACTTTGTTAATCAAAGTTTACCTCTGAGAAAGGGTAATATTCTTGTGCAAAATACTGAAAGGCCATGTAGTGGTTGACCACGACCAACACTGCACGGTGGAGGAGAACATGTTAAAATGTACACATCTTCAGCCTATCACAAGAAGGTTAAGTGCCTTGGTCCCACGTACCGCAGGAGAGGATGAAGTTGGGCGAGCTCAGTAGGATGTAGGGGAACGTCTGCAGCAGGCCAAAGTACACCAGGTTGGTGAAGAGTCCCAGTCCAACCATCAGCGCTGGGAAGCCTTCAAAAATGTAAAGGCCTGCGAGAACGCCTGTCGAGAACTGTTGGGACAAACAGAAATGACAGACTCTGCACACTAAGTCAACAGCATATTTCACTAACCAACTTACCAAGATCGTGTAGTTTATTATTCGACTGGTGGCCACAGTGTACTCTTCTATTAGTTCTGCCAAGTAGTACAGACCAGCAGCTATGAACACACAGAGAGGATGAATCCTTGATTTATTGATTGAAACTTTTATAAGTAGATTGCACAGTTCAGTACATATTCCGTACAGTTCACCACTAAATGGTAACACCTGAATAAGTTTTTCAACTTGTTTAAGTCGGGGTCCGCGTTAATTAATTCATGATAAGTGGCCTAGTGGTTAGAGTGTCCGCCCTGAGATCGGTAGGTTGTGAGTTCAAACCCTGGCCAAGTCATACCAAAGACTATAAAAATGGGACCCATTACCTCCCTGCTTGGCACTCAGCATCAAAGGTTGGAATTGGGAGTTAAATCACCAAAAATGATTCCCGGGTGCGGCACCGCTGCTGCCCACTGCTTCCCTCACCTCCCAGGGGGTGAACAAAGGGATGGGTCAAATGCAGAGGACAAATTTCACCACACCGAGAGTGTGACAATCATTAGTACTTTACCTTTTTAACTTTAATTCCTGAGAAAATACTGACTAAAAATACTGAAAGATAATCTTCGAATTACTGATTGATTGAAGAGTTTATATGCATCTAAAATAATTGAATTCATGTAATGCTTTCAAAAGACAAATGGATTGCACAAAAAGCCAATAGGCTCGTTTCCATTGTAGTCCATATAAATACGATACAGTTCTCACTAGCCAGGAAAAATGGTCACACAGAATAATTTTTCGCAAGATAACGTTATAAACCGAAAAAAAATAAACTGAGTGCAAGCTTGTTTGCAATGTTCATCCTTCATGTTTACTATTGTTGTAAGCACAATACCAATGGCACGCATTTTGCAAATTTAATGTCAAATCAAATGTTTATTGGATTCATCACTATACAGTGTACATCCACGACACAACTACTTACTAAACTACTACCACAACATGGTTTACTATTTATAAAATATAATGTAGGTTTACCTGGAACTTGAAATAGGCCACCTGGCCTGAATCCACACTTGGTAGTAGTTTAGTCAGTAATTTAGTCATGGATGTACACTGTATAGTGATTAATTCAATAAATGTTTGATTTGACATTAAATTTGCAAAATGCGCGACGTTGGTATTGTGCTTACAACACTATGACGTTAAAGTCCTTAGCACACATCTCATTGACTTTAACGTTTTTCTAATAGTATTAAAGATAGACTCCAATTGTTGCCTGAGTGGGACTTTGCCACTATGCAACTGTCAAATATTGACTAACTCCTGCATAACTAACACACTGCATGATTGATATTACCATCTTAAGACAAATAACGTTGCTGTTCTTCAAACACAGACTTACCACATCAACAGACCAGCATACCAGCAGAATATATTCACTGTTTTATAACAAACATCTATTTATACAAATAGAAATGATATTTTTCGGACTCTTCGGTTAAGAAAAGAACAGTAATACGTGGTACAATTCGATCTGCTAACACGAGCAGCCAACGTTCGCTTTCCACATTAGCGGTATTGACGTAACACGTACCTATAGCAAGAGTGACGAAGCACACCTGGATCAACAACGACAGCCAGCTTAGTAAATAAATAAACCACATCTCTCCGCACAAGAAGGGACACACAAGGACGACGTAGGAGACGAGAGAGGACAGAAAAGAGGCACAAATAAGTCAGCTAGCTCGCTGCTAACATGCAGCGGCGCTGTGCTGGTCAAAGGTCTCGAGAGCAGGCTAAGGAAAGATGAAGAAGGGCCGAGTGGGCGCGGCTTACTTTTGCCTGGAGCGCCCCCTGTTGTTGGAGGACGAGAGCTAACGGCTTGAGATTGACAATTTGTCTAATGATTAAAGGCCTAATGAAACCCACTACTACACACCACGCAGTCTGATCGTTTATATATCAATGATGAAATATCAACATTGCAACACATGCCAATACGGCCTTTTTAGTTTACTAAATTGCAATTTTAAATTTCCCGGGAGTTTGTTCTTGAAAACGTTGCGTAATGATGACGTGTACGTGTGACGGGCTGTTATGAAATATGAGCGCTGCACACACACACTGCTAAACGTCGTCTGCTTTAACGGCATAAGTACACAGTATTTTGGACATCTGTGTTGCTGAATCTTTTGCAATTTGTTCAGCTATTATTGGAGAAGTCAAAGTAGAAAGATGGAGTTGGGAAGCTTTAGCCTTTAGCCACACAAACACACGGTGATTCCTTGTTTAAAATTCCAGGAGGTGAAGCTTTCCTATGGATCAGAGCGGTCAAGTGAACATGGATCCCGACCAAATGTCAACCAACAGTTTTTGGTGAGAAAATTGTGGTTAAAAGTCGCCACTTACCGGAGATCAGCTGAGCTTGTGCCGTCCGTACAGCTGCCGTCGACTTCCATCAGACACTGGCCTCAAGACACCCGTGGATACACCCTTCTGACTATCAGGTACTATTAAACTCACTAAAACACTAGCAACAGAATAGAAAGATAAGGGATTTCCCAGAATTATCATAGTAAATGTGTCTAAAAACAACTGAATCCGTCCCAATGCAATCACGTTTTTTTTTTAACTTGATTTTTTTTTTTTCTAGTCCGTCGCTATCAATATCTTTAAACACAAATCTTTCATCCTCGCTCAAATTAATGGGGGAACGTTTTCTCGGTCCGAATAGCTCTTTTTGTTGGAGGCTCCCATTAAAAACCATGTGAATATGTGAGGAGCCATCAACGGATGACGTCATCGTCTGCGACTTCCGTAAAGGCAGGGCTTTTCTGTTAGCGACCAAAAGTTGCGAACTTCATCGTCGATGTTCTCTACTAAATCCTTTCAGCAAAAATATGGCAATATCGCGGAATGATCAAGTATGACACATAGAATGGACCTGCTATCCCCGTTTAAATAAGAAAATCTAATTTCAGTAGGCCTTTAAACTTTGTGTCATATATGCTAAATGTTTTACAAAGCATTTTCACCACAATCTCATGCCAGTCAGTGTAATTTTGTTTTATTACTTGTACATAAAAATGTAGTGCGCATGGGTGATAATAGTTCAATCAATCAATCATCCATCCATTTTCTACCGCTTGTCCCGTTCAGGGTGGTGGGGGGTCGCTGGAGCCTATCTCAGCTACATTCGGGCGGAAGGCGGTGTACACCTTGGACAAGTCGCCACCTTATCGCAGGGCCAACACGGATGGGCAGACAACATTCACACTCACATTCACACACTATGGCCAATTTAGTGTTGCCAATCAACCTATCCCCAGATGCATGTCTTTGGAGGTGGGAGGAAGCCGGAAGACCCGGAGGGAAACCACGCAGTCACGGGGAGAACATGCAAATTCCACACAGAAAGATCCCAAGCCCGGGATTGAACTCAGGACTACTCAGGACCTTCATATTGTGAGGCATGTTTATTTATATAGCCCTAAATCATAAGTGTCTCAAAGGGCTGCACAAGGCACAACGACATCCTTGGTTCAGATCCCACATAAGGGCAAGGAAAAACTCACAACCCAGTGGGATGTCAATGTGAATGACTATGAGAAACCTTGGAGAAGAACGCAGAAGTGAGTGACCCCCCGCCCCCCTATAGGGAGGACCGGATGCAATGGACGTCGAGTGGGTTTAGCATAATATTGTGAAAGTCCATTCCATAGTGGATATAACATGATAGTAAGAGTCCAGTGCATAGTTGGGCCATCAAGAGACCATCCCAAGTAGAGACAAGTCAGCAGCGCAGAGACGTCCCCAACCAATGCACAGGCGAGTGGTCCACGCCGGGTCCCGACTCTGGACAGCCAGCACTTCATCCATGGCCACCGGACCCGTGCCCCCTCCTCCGCAAGGGAGAGGGGGGCAGAGCTTAAAAGAAAATAAACGGCAGATCAAATGGTTTGAAAAGGGGGTATATTTAAAGGCTAGAATATACAAATGAGTTTTAAGATGGGATTTAAATGCTTTTACTGAGGTAGCATCTCTAACTGTTACCGGGAGGGCGTTCCATAGTACTGGAGCCCGAACAGAAAACGCTCTATAGCCTGCAGACTTTTTTTGGGCTCTGGAAATCACTAATAAGCCAGAGTTTTTGAACGCAGATTTCTTGCCGGGACATATGGTACAATACAATCGGTAAGATAGGATGGAGCTGGACTGTTTAGTATTTTATACGTAAGTAGTAAAACCTTAAAGGCCTACTGAAACCCACTACTACCCACCACGCAGTCTGATAGTTTATTTATCAATGATGAAATATTAACATTGCAACACATGCCAATACGGCCTTTTTAGTTTAATAAATTGCAATTTTAAATTTCCCGGGAGTTTCGTCTTGAAAACGTTGTGTAATGATGACGTGTACGCAAGACGTCACAGGTTTTTAGGAAGTATGAGCGCTACACACACACACAGCTAAATGTTGTCTGCTTTAACGGCATAATTACACAGTATTTTGGAGAACTGTGTTTCTGAATTTTTTGCAATTTCTTCAATTAATATTGGAGAAGTCAAAGTAGCAAGATGGAGTTGGGAAGCTTTAGCCTTTAGCCACACAAACACACGGTGATTCCTTGTTTAAAATTCACGGAGTTGAAACTTTCCTATGGATCACAGCGGACATGGATCCCGACCACTTGTCAAGCAGCAGGTTTCGGTGAGAAAATTGTGGTTAAAAAGTCGCCACTTACCGGATATCAGCTGAGCTTGCGCCTCCCGTACAGCTGCCGTCGACTCCCCGTGGACACTGCACGTCAACACCAGGGCGTGGACGTACCCGTTCGACTATCAGGTACTGTTAAAGTCACTAAAACGCTAGCAACACAATAGAAAGATAAGTAGATTTCCCAGAATTATCCTAGTAAATGTCTCTAAAAACATATGAATCCGTCTCAATGCAACGCGATTACATCGCGTTTTTTTCAATTTATTAATTTTTTTCTAGTCCGTCGCTATCAACATCCTCAAACACCAATCTTTCATCCTCGCTCAAATTAATAGGGAAATTGTTCACGCACCTGTTTCAAATTGTGGCGGCGTCGCTCGCAGCAAGCCCCGCCTCTTTGCTCCGCCACATCCTCCGCCTCCTTGCCGTCATCTTGGGCAGGGCAGCGTTCCCTGCCCCGCCGTCAGCCCTTTGGCTTCGCCTCTCCACAGTGGGGATTAAACCAGGAACCCTCAGGTTGCTGGCACAGCCACTCTCCCAGCTGCACCACGCCGTCCCTCCTTATTACTCATTTGTAGTTTTTCCACTGTTTCTTTTAACCTTATTACTATATACTACGTAAACGCTGCACTGGAACCACATAGTGTCCCTATTGAAAAATTAATAGTGTCTATCTTATGATGTCCTATTCTATCCTGTCCTATATTATTTAAATATCACTATAAAGGGGTTTGAAAAATATTTTTTTGACATGTAATATATAGTGGAAGAATTCCTCCTCTTTTTATTTGAAGAAAGAAAGTGTATTCAGCATCTCTGAAGCAAGCTACTGTAACCATTGAGATTAAGTCTATGCTTTTCTGTTACCCCTGGGACTTGAACCTGGATTCAAGAAAGGACATAAGAAACGAGCATGCTAGCTACTGAACTAAAAGCCCAAGCTATCAGTCCTATAGCCATGCACTGCCCTTGATATTGTCAGGAAGTGAGTTTTACCAACATACACATGGCACAGCCACTATACAGTGGTGTTTCAAAAGGGAAAAGCGGTAGAAAATGGATGGATGGTTGGATGGATGTTACAAACCCTGACTAATCCATTCCAGATACCCAAAAATATGGACACAAAACACATTCATAGAGAATAATTATAATTTTATATGCACTAAACTACTGCTGTACTTTGATAGCTGCCATCCACCACCTGAAGCCTGGTGTTTCATCCTTCCGGGTGATGTCAGCTTCCATGAAACAGTTCACTCTTTGACGTGACTCACCTCCCCCACCCTCCAAACCTCACAGGCACACGTGCACACACCTCACATCTTATGCATGGACTGAACAGGCGTTACTCATTACTTTCCTCCACAAGCCCACAATTTGGTGCAGCAAAACAATCAAAAATACATGTCAGAGAGTGGAAAAGGCAGTGCCTGTCACCAATAGAGCTAAATAATATCTAATGTGAAACAGTGTGAAGACACTAAAATGTGTCTGAGTCAAAGGTGGGAGTAATGCTTTTATTCAATGGCAGCTTTATTCATGTGTGCACTCTCGCGCGCACACACACACACACACACACACACACACACACACACACACACACACACACACACACACACACACACACACACACACACACACACACACACACACACACACAGCGTATGTGTCGAGGTGTGAAAACAAAAGGCAACCTGCTGCATGTGCAAAGACTTTCAGGATGAAGCGCGTCAATCACCTGAGCCTCTTAGTTCAGCGACACCTGTGAGCTGCGAGCCTGAGAGCGTTAATGTGTTTAAGGAAGAGGCGGTCCCCGTGCTTCTGAAGAGGCAGACACCTGGCAAGAGCGGGATATTGTTTTTTTAATGGCTGCTCTTGGATAGGGTAAAGGTGGGCTTTTAAAGAGAAGCACAGTGGACATTAGACATAAATGAATGCGTTTGCTTTCCTGGCGCATGCAACACGTTCTGTCTGCAGCACACCTCTGATGAATTCCACATGATATACTTGTTTGCAGACCACATAAGTCAACATTAACAACTGGTTTGGACCATCCATCCATCCATTTTCTACCGCTTATTCCCTTTTGGGGTTGCGGGGGTGCTGGCGCCTATCTCAGCTACAATCGGGCGGAAGGCGGGGTACACCCTGGACAAGTCGCCACCTCATCGCAGGGCCAACACAGATAGACGGACAACATTCACACTCACTTTCACACACTAGGTCCAATTTAGTGTTGCCAATCAACCTATCCCCAGGTGCATGTCTTTGAAAGTGGGAGGAAGCTGGAGTACCTGGAAAGAACCCACACATTCACGGGGAGGACATGCAAACTCCACACAAAAAGATCCCGAGCCCGGGATTGAACCCCAGACTACTCAGGACCTTCGTAGTGTGAGGCAGACGCACTAACCCCTCTGCCACTGTGAAACCCCCTCCATATATATTTTATAAAATTATGTTTTAAAAAAAACTGGTTCTAAAAGTACATTGTTATTGTGCAATATAAAGATACTATAGATATTTAAATAATGCTGTACTGCGGTGCTAATAGCTAGCCAGCAAAAATTAATCGCTACCTGACCGGTGCACTAATTGCTAGCTGACAAATGGCGTATTAACCGCTAGCTGACAAACGGTGTGCTAATCGTTTGCTGACAATTAGAGCGCTAATTTCTGAATGGCAACTGGCACGGTACTCGCTAGCAGGTAGTTACAGCGCTAATCATAAGCTTTCTTAATACAATTATATTATTTTCATTTTTTTAATTCTAAATCTGCAAGGATGACTGAGTAGTGTGCTCATGCTACAGCTATTTATGTTCAATGTTCATGTGTATTTAAAGACATTTTAATTTGCAAGAAAAATTGCATGGGGAATTAAAAAAATATAGTTTTTTGATTTAATTCACCAAATATTATCCGACTTCCCTGCCGATTCTCTGCAGATCCCTTTGGGTTTACGTCTTAAAGTGCCTATCCATCCATTCCATCCATTTTCTACCGCTTATTCCCTTTCGGGGTCGCGGGGGGCGCTGGCGCCTATCTCAGCTACAATCGGGCGGAAGGCGGGGTACACCCTGGACAAGTCGCCACCTCATCGCAGGGCCAACACAGATAGACAGACAACATTCACACTCACATTCACACACTAGGGCCAATTTAGTGTTGCCAATCAACCTATCCCCAGGTGCATGTCTTTGGAAGTGGGAGGAAGCCGGAGTACCCGGAGGGAACCCACGCATTCACGGGGAGAACATGCAAACTCCACACAGAAAGATCCCGAGCCTGGATTTGAACCCAGGACTACAGGACCTTCGTATTGTGAGGCAGACGCACTAACCCCTCTGCCACCGTGAAGCCCTTAAAGTGCCTACTGAAATGAAATTTTAATTTAAACGGGGATAGCAGGTCCATTATATGTGTCATACTTGATCATTTCGTGATATTGCCATATTTTTGCTGAAAGGATTTAGTAGAGAACATCGACGATAAAGTTCGCAACTTTTGGTTGCTAATAAAAATGGCTTGCCTGTACCAGAAGTAGCAGACGATGTGCGCGTGACGTCACGGGTTGTCGGGCTTTTCACATCCTCACATTGTTTATAATTATAGCCACCAGCAGCAAGAGCGATTCAGACCAAGAAAGCGACGATTTCCCCATTAATTTGAGCGAGGATGAAAGATTCGTGGATGACGAAAGTTAGAGTAAGTTAGATTTAGCAAAAAAAAAAAAAAAAAAAAGGCGACGGCAATGGGAGCGATTCAGATGTTATTAGACACATTTACTAGGATAATTCTGGAAAATCCCTTATCTGCTTATTGTGTTACTAGTGTTTTAGTGAGATTATAAAGTCATACCTGAAAGTCGGAGGGCTGCGGTGACCGGCAGTGTCTCTGAGGGAAGCCATATGGAGTAGCCAAGAAAGTCACAGCTGCCTTTTGGACAGCTGCTGCAGGAGGACGCAAGCTCCGCTCAAGTCTCCGGTAAGAGCCGACTTCATATTACAATTTTCTCATCCAAAAACTTGCTGGTTGACATGTGGTAGAGAAACATTTTCGCTTGACCGCTCTGTTTCATATTAAAGCTTCACAACAAACAAAGAAACACCGGCTGTGTTTTGGTTGCTAAAGGCAGCTGCAATCAGCCGCTTTCCACCAACAGCATTCTTCATTATAGTCTCCATTATTAATTGAACAAATTGCAAAAGATTCAGCAACACAGATGTCCAAAATACTGTGTAATTATGTGATTAAAGCAGATGACTTTTAGCCGTGAGTGGTGCTGGGATAAAATTTCCGCTCCAACCAATAACGTCACAAGCATGCGTCAACATAAACGTCATCATTCAGCGATATTTTCAACAGGATACCTGGCGGGAAATTTAAAATTTCAATTTAGTAAACTAAACTGGCCGTATTGGCATGTGTTGCAATGTTAATATTTCATCACTGATATATAAACTATCAGACTGCGTGGTCGGTAGTAGTGGGTTTCAGTAGGCCTTTAATACTAAACTATTAGTGCGTACAGTGTAAAGGGGAAATTCACTTTTTTTTGGAACTTTGCCCATTATCCACACTCATTATGTGAGACAAGAACACACATCTTTCTCTTTTTTGTGAATTCTAATTATTGAAAAAACTGGTCCAAAGAGGCATCTAACAATCCAGGTAATGGGAGTACAATCTATTTAACCTATAAAACACTCTAACGACCACCCAAAACCCTCACACACTTTTTTTATACATGCTATATGTTTGTAATAACGCGCACATCCATGACAAAACGTAATAATTACAGTATTTTCAACATTTTAAGGATTGCCACAACTTATGTGGTCCTCTCCAAGGTTCTCATAGTCCTCATTGTCACCGACGTCCCACTGGGTGTGAGTTTTCCTTGTCCTTATGTGGGCCTACAGAGGATGTCGTAGTGGTTTGTGTTGTGGTTTGTGCAGCCCTTTAAGACACTAGTGATTTAGGGCTATATAAATGAACATTGATTGATTGATTGAACCTCGTCCATCAATGATAATACTACTTTAAGATTTTATATAAGATACTAAGAAATGCAGTTTATTTGCCATAATGGAGGTGATTATAATTAGTTTATTGGAGTGGAGCGAGATACCGATACCAATCGGTGGCGGATCAATTGGCACGTCCCTAATTCTAATGACAGTAACATGGACAATAACACACAAAGAAAATTCAAGATCACCACCCCAGACTTATTCCTATTCAGGTTAATTAAAAGAGAGCTAAAAAAAACAGCCACTTGCCTAAAAAAAGAAATGTAGACTCAGTGTCATGAAAGTGCTCTGGTGCATTGCATATGCCTGCATTCTTAACTGCCTTGCACTAGCGAGTTTTCAATATTGAGCACTCACAGAAAAGGGAAACCCATGTGTTCTTGTCTACACTTTTAAAGTGTACATTCCTTATCCCAAACCCTAACCCTATATCTGACCCTCTCAATACTAACACCCAACCATTTTTTTCCATAACCCTGTCTTCTTACAGATCAACTTTGATATTGTGTGACAACAGAGAAGATCCATGGCCACACGTTGATTACAAACATTTTAGAAATAGAATATTCTAGAAGTGAAGCACATAGTGAGGTGCATAGTGTGCAACGGATGCTGGCGAGGGTGGCCATATGTTGTGTAAACCTCAATTCTTGACTTTAAGACACTGGTGTCAAACTCAACTCACATCTGGCCCACCATATCATTTTATGAGGCCCTCCATAGCCTGGAAAATATGTGCGTCAATAAGACATTTCATCACTCTTGATTATCGCATTTCAATTTTGACAAAATATGTAAAGCATTTAATTTTTACTAGATATTATTTGACACAACAAGCTATTCCAAGCGTTTTCTGTCCTTGAAACCCTTTTCAAATCTAATTCTACACTTAGCTGAACTAAAATATCTGCTTGTCGCTTTAACATCTGATTCCAAAGCAAGTTTTCCATCAGTTTGTTAGTAAACAATGATAATAATCTAATGACCTGGACATTTTTTTTTTACAAAAATATGCTGGTATTTTATTGTTTTATGTGTTGTTCACTGTTTATGGCTTTTATTTCTTTTATTGTCTTATGTGCCCTGTGCAGCACTTCAGTTAACGTAAGTCATACTGGAAGGGGGGTGCCGCACTGTGAACGCACACCAAATAAGAATGACAAACACATTTCTGGAGAACATCCACACTATAACACAACTTAAACACAACAGAACAAATACCCAGAATTCCTTGCAGCACTAACTCTTCCGCCGCGACGCTACAATATACACCCCCCCCCCCCCCCGCCCCCCAACCCCACCCACCTCAACCTCCTCATAGTCTCTCTCAGGGAGAACATGTCCCAAATTCCAAGCTGCTGTTATGAGGCATTTAAAAAAAATAATGCACTTTGTGACTTCAATAATAATAATGGCAGTGCCATGTTGGCATTTTTTTCCGTAACTTGAGTTGATTTATTTTGGAAAACCTTGTTACATTGTTTAATGCATCCAGCGGGGCATCACAACAGAGTTAGACATAATAATGTGTTAATTCCACGACTGTATCTATCGGTATGGGTTAATATCGGTATCGTAATTAAGAGTTGGACAATATCGTAATATCGGATATCGGTAAAAAAGCCATTGTCGGACATTTCTACTGTGACCTTACCGGAGACAGGCACTATAGAAAAAGAAACATTCCAAAAGCAGCGTGTGTACCAATACAAACAAATTGAACAGGACTGCTAATTGCAGTTCAGACGCTGTCTTTGTCCAAATCTTCAACACACTTGACGAGTGTTGGTTGGTTGGGACACATCAGCGACGCTAAAACCTCATTAGAGGACAAGCAGAAGGATAAATAAATGGATGGATGCTAATTTTCTCCCCTGGGGGTGGACACAAAGTGGAGGCGATGTTTTCAAAGCAGCTGGAATCAACAAAGCCTGACGAGTCATTAGCTTGACTGGAGAGTGGACGCAACACAAACGCTGAACGGAAGGCTTTGTGCCACAATTTGCGTAATATTATGATGAGTGTCTCGTCACAACATCTGAAATGTCCTCTTTGTCTCCAGTGGGAAGTAATTAGGATGCACGCAGCAAATATGGCGGGAATAGCGGCGACAATGGTCATGTCTTCAAAACTGTCTGTCCAACAATGGAGGACAGAAGGATGTTAGTATAAGTAGATTTGTTACAGAGTGTCTTTCATTTGACAGGCATCGGGAACACGTCTTTATTGCACGGTGCGTCCGGCGAGAAGGCGACCCGGACAAGTCCCTCGCTACAAACGCACAAAAGGACAAAGACGCACGTGCACACAAAAAGAGGGGTGATTTCCTGTTTTGTGGTACGGCATCATTACGTAGTTGGTGAATGGCCGCTGTTTTCTAAACACCCCAAAACACACAAATAGCAGTGCACACAAGAGCCTTTCAGAGCAGGAAGACAGGGGTGTGGGGGTCTTCGACAATGAACTGAGAGGAAAAGGACTGAATGATGGAACCAGTCGGGGGCCCCTTTCACAGGTAGGGACCCCTGCAAGGCACCCTATTGTATGGCTGTCCGCTAAATGGAAGACGACGCACACAAAAGCCACAATTGACACGGAAAGGTGTCACGCAAAGACAGGTTGTCCATTCTCCTTCAGCCACAGTGATGACCACTAATTAAGAGGAAAGGGTGGGGACCTTTTTTTAAAGAAGGGTCCTTCATTCTCGCAGCAGCTGGGCCGCATGATGTTTGAGGTGAATCGGTGTGTGCACGAGTGTCGTGCCTTTGTCCTGCGTGTGTGAACTTCTCGTAGGGAGGCTTCCAGTGAAAACACGGAAAGGAGACCCCGTTCTCCTTGTCCTGACACATCATCTCCTCGCCGATTGTCAAATGATGAGAGTGTATTTGTTTGGCCCAGAGGTCTGCTGGCACTGGCTTCCCGTGGCACGCCCTGTCACGTTTGGACGTCTCCAGGTGTGAACGGGTGACAAAACACACACCGGCGGGCAAAGATGCCAACCGGCCGCCGCAGGCCACAAGACAGTGTCCTCCTCGACACTCACACATGCACCTGGACTTAGTAAAGCAGAGACAATGAAGCTGCCAGGTGACCAGGATGACTTTGTCGATCACATGACGTGCCTGGCTTTGTTTGTTGTCCATGCCAACAGTCTCTGAGAGACAACACTGCCTGTCTGTCACAAGAAGACACTCACAACTTCGGGGGCCAGCGCATCCATCCCCTTGATTCCTCATCTTTCTGTCTTATTCAATCAGGAGTTGGTCACATGCTTACAGGAAGTGTGTGTGCTGCCCTGGTTTCCTCATCATCAAGCGCGGCAAGACAGACCAAGAGCACTCTCTCTTTCAGTCCTCCTCCCGCCCGTAGCCCGACCTTTACCATGTGAGCGCCCACCATGATTAAAAGGTGAACTTGTCAGTCAACATCGGACGTTGTGTGCACATTCGCAACGAGGGGCCTCAATCAAGCTTCAGCCACACCCTCTTTTTGGTGTACTCTTTGTGATTGGCTCAGACCAGATTATCATGTGATGGTAGCCCTAGACCAGTCAGTAAAGGTGCACATGTTCCATTCACATGAGACTCCGCCCCCCCTCCCAGCAATCACTATTAGCCCGCATCCACGCCGCATATCTGCTGGCTCGTAACGCCACCTGCATCCCGTGATGGCTTTTGCTGTTCAAGCATGTGACCTGAAAGGTGGGAGGGGGAAGCCTAAATGTGTGAAAGAAATTCACCTGCTCCAGCTCAGCAACGGACTGATAATCTCAGCTCTTTACAGCCGACTGGCAGGATAACCTGTCAGGGTCAACCAGAGGTCACCAGGGTGGTGACCTCTCACCCTCCTCCTCCTTCTTCTCCTCCTCCTCCTCACCGAGTGAGCAGCAGAGGTGCCTGACAGACAGAGGTTGGCAGTGTGGGTTAGCAAGATGGTGACGGACGGTGTCCGTGTTCCGGGGACGCTGCAGAGCAGGAAGCTGGAACAGGAGAGACCGATGCTTTCTGACAGACTCGCCTCGAAGACATTGTTGGCCTTACGATGACTCCACTGTACGCCTGCACTTCACACTAGCAGAAAAGTGCGGGGAATCATATCACAGAAACATTGTCACGTCCTTTTACCATTAATACCAGATGGACAATTAAAGTGGATCAATGGGCAGCTGTGTGGAATTTTAATGTAGTGAAGATATAACTTGCAGGAAATTAAACTACACTGTTCCCTCTCCACTCAAATAAAATATACAAATATTGTTTTTATGTTCATATATTATAACAGCACTGTGTCTTTTGTCTTGGCAGATGATTGGCTCAGCCACATTGAGCCTCCTCTTTGCCTGAAGTGGATCTATGATGATTTTAATCCACAGTTAATACTCTTCCTTGTTTTCTAGATCAGGGATTTTCAAACTGTGGAGCGTGTACAGTACCACTAGTCAGAGCCGTGCATAAAGTTTGTATGGCCAACTAAACAGGCACCATTTTTGCTACCAATGACATGTGTGGTTGTGCACGGATGCATGCAATCACTGTTTATCTGATTAAATAAACCAAAATAAGAGCGCAACAACTTAAAATAAGATATGCTTCTATTTTGTGCAAGTATAATTATGAGGCCGTATTTCACGCACTCCGCTACTACATTCCTGCAGTGTTTCGTGACCAGCAGGTACTCTTAACACGCACCTGACAAAGCATCCATCCATCCATCAATTTTTTACCGCTTGTCCTTCTTGGTGTGGCGGGGGGGCTGGAGCCTACCTGAACTGCACTCAGCCGGAAGGCGGTGTACACCCTGGACAATTTTCCACCACATCGCAGGGCCAACACAGATAGAGAGAGAACATTCACATAATAGGGTCAATTTAGTGTTGCCAATCAACCTGTCTCCAGGTGCATATCTTTGGAGGTGGGAGGAAAACGGTGTACTGAGAGTCACGGGGAGAACATGCAAACCCCACAAGGGGCGGTTTAGCTCGGTTGGTAGAGTGGCCGTGCCAGCAACTTGAGGGTTGCAGGTTCGATTCCCGCATCCGCCATCCTAGTCACTGCCGTTGTGTCCTTGGGCAAGACACTTTACCCACCTGCTCCGAGTGCCACCCACACTGGTTTGAATGTAACTTAGATATTGGGTTTCACTATCTAAAGCGCTTTGAGTCACTAGAGAAAAAGCGCTATATAAATATAATTCACATCACATCACAAGGAAATACCCCGAGACCAGAAATCGAACTGAGGACCTTCTCATGTGAGGCACGAGCACTAACACTGCCCCAGCATTCTGCCCCCGACACAGAAATAAACATCAAAAATACACAGATTGACAAAAAAAATTACTTAATACTCTAAGTTTTCCAAAATCCACAGTAGCTTTGGACCAACAGAGGAATGATTTTCAACTGTGGCGGCTGCCTCCAATGTATTTCACTCAATACATATTATTCTCACTGAGCTTTCTTTCTCGTAACATGGTAAGTGAGTTTAAGTGTATTTTTGTACTTATTTCCCCATATTTTTGCACAATGACTCAGATATAGCAACACTGGCAAGCAGTACAGAATATGGAGTGTTTTTGGGTCCAGACCATATTTTTCTTTATTTATTATTGACATATTTCTTGTCCTTTTATGTTATATATTTTTTATGAGATTTCCAGTTTATTTCCTCATCTATTATTACACCCAAAATGTGGTTTGTATTCCATCTATTTGGATTTCAATTTGATTTTCTCTTTTACAGTTACTGAATAGCATTACTTTAGTTTTACTGAGACTGTATGACGTGCGTTTACCTCACACATGACAGTGTAATCGGTGGCTCCCCAGTGTTGTTCGCGAACCTTCACTTCCCACACTTGTTTTTTTCAAGATTGTGGGGGATGTAGAAGCTTTTCAGAATTCTCGCTAGTTGAGCAGCCCCGTGCTGCACAACAGGGCATTTTTGCACATCAAAACTCTAAGGAGGACGTGTCGCTTTTGACCAATTATTGAAGAGATTTCCAAAAAACGGGTTGGCCATTTTGTCTTTATATTCGACTCTACTTGTGTAGTACGTCCAATAATCACTGGATGGTACTTGGAGAGCCATGTGTTTTCTCAGGTGCACATGGTACTTGGTGAAAAAAGTTAGACAACCACTGAGCTAATATATTATGCAAATTAGTATACTCTTTGTAAAATGTATATCTTGAAGACAAGCGTCATCACCATTTTTTTTCTAGACATAGTCGAGAACAAACTTCATAATGTAGGAGTGGCTCGGTTGGTAGATCGGCCATGCCAGCAACTTGAGGGTTCCAGGTCCGATCCCTGCTTCTGCTATCCAAGTCACTGCTTTTGTGTCCTTGGGCAAGACACTTTACCCATCTGCTCCCAGTGCCACCACTGATTTAATTGTAGCTTAGAGATGTAGTTAAGGGTTTTTCTATGTAAAGCACTTTGTGTCTGAAGAAAAGTGTTATATAAATATAATTTACTTCCCTTCCCAATGCCTCACATCGATGTCCGATGCATATGCCAAGACTAGATGAACATAATACCTGATGCTACTTTATCTTGTGTTTCCTCATATTATGTCGTATCGTCGCCATTATTTTCATCCAACATGAGAACCACTATAGGCCACCACAACCTAATTTCAGCGCATTGATTTTACAACAACCAGGATTCCACCATGAAGCCAATTTACTCCCAATGCATGACATTTATGGAGAAATGAATAATAAATCCACTTTTTAAGAAAAGAAACCTCATGGTTTTTAATCACATTGAATCAATGTATTTTCAGAATTAACAGATTTATACTGATTCTAAATACATAAACTTTAATAATTGATTACAATTGAATGGAATCAAATACTTTATAATAAACTATGCTGTGAAACTTTTTTTTAGGGCTGTTTAAAACGTATGCACTATAATTTAAGCATTTTATAAATAACAGGCTTTTTGTACTGCTTGATTTTATAAAGTGTACATTGGAGCTGTGCTGTGTGGTGTGGACGTCTCATGTAAGCCCTATAAATTTATAATGTAGGTGTGTTGTATGCACTGCAGCGTATGTGCTTGATAAATTATAGGCCCTTTGGCCACTTTATGAAGTAATTATCACAGCATATGCACTATATTGTTTGGTGCCTTTTCGGCAATAAGTAACTATGGTTTATAAGTGGGTCATAGCTCATGTATGGTGTCTTTTAAAATGGTAATGGTCTGTATTTATGTAGTACTTTACTATACCTGGAATGATACCCAAATTGCCTTACAATATGCTGTACATCACATTCACACATTCACACAATGATGGTGGAAGCTACCATGCAAGGCGCTAACCACAACCCATCAGAAGCAAGGGTTAGGTGTGTTGCCCGACAACACAACGGCCGTGACTGGAATGGCTGGAATTGAACCTGGAACTCTCAAGTTGCTGGCACGGCTGCACCACAACAGCTTATGTGAACTGAGAATCTTTACATAAGTAATTTTATACTTCATGCCAGTGGTTGTATTACTTATGATGTTTTTAATGTACATATTGAATATTATTGTATGTCAGGTGACCTGAAAGAAGTGTTTTTATAGGTTCTAGATGGAAATTAGCTGATGGCGAAATCAGGTGCACCCAACTCTCTGTAATTTTGTTCCTCACTTGGAAGAGGACATACACATCATCATCCAGCTAATTCTTTAGCGTTATCATTTTATTTTATATGGTACAGTAAGATCAGGGTGTAGAAAGTAAGTGTGTGTGAAGGGTTAATAACTGTGTGGAGGGTGTATGAAGACTTACAATGCATACAATATTCATAAAAATGGGTAATATCCCTATAGTTTGCAAACATTTACTCCCAATATATGTGAATAAAGTACATCTCTTTCATCCATACCTCTCACTCATGCACCAAGAACAATTAAGAGCTGACAAATAACCTCAGGCAAGGGAGTAGGTTTGATTTTGAGATTGGTGGGGACACAAAAGTGCTCCAAGGCGGCACTCTGAAAGTTTACTTTTTTTTTTTTTTTTTTACATTAGCAATCATAATTTCATGTCATGCAGATGTTATAGGGTAAAGCAACTAAAATGGAAGCAAAGTAGACAACTTGGAAGAGTTCTCATCTTTACTCTTTAGTGTAGGGTTGTAGTGCAACTGTGCATCATACTGTAAATTAACATAGCCTACTGTCCATCAACAACATCAGAAACACATTCATGCAATACAACATTGTAAATAAACATAAATGAACTGTAATAATCTTTTCCCCAACTTGTGTTTAAATCACTCACAATTTTTCCCTTCATCTACCTCTTTCTATTGCTGCTTTTGTACTGTAAATATGTTACATGAAACTAAAAAAAATAAAACGGAAAGGTGAAATCCGGCGATCTGATTGGCTGTTAACCGTGGTTTAAATATTGAGCACGGCTACTATTCTAAAGCCTGATCACAGCATAGGCTGTCACTCCGCTTCAGGCACGTATGGCTGGTATGAATGGAAGTTGTTGTCATGTATCCATGACAACGGACTGTTGCAGTCCGCAGAAAGAGACAGCTGATGTTTTTACGATGTTAAAAAACGGACTAAAGTAGTTGAATTCACATGTTTAAGGTTAACTTTCACCTACGGGGAGGGTTAACAATGGTAGAGGGGATTGAGCATTGACTTTCACCTGGAAAACAAGCGGAGGAAAAGACGAGATGCAGTGCTAATTTGGAGCTAACGTCTGGATAGGTGGGACTGTTTTTTCCACAGTGAGGAGTGACAGCGGAGACAGCCAATCACACGTAAGTTAGCATGAAAGCGGCAACCAATCAAGGAGCGATATTTAGGTTAGAGGCGGGACTTCTAGCAGAGACCGACATTTAACCCTTTCTGTGCCATAATCATTGACTAAACATTACGGGCAGCGGTTGTGTTGATAGTAACTACACAGTAGCGGCTGGATATTGGTAGAGACGTGTCCTTAGCGTCCCTACCCAATTCTACGCCCTTGACCTCAGGCACAAGACTGTAGACTGGAATGGACAAAAACTTGTTGAAAAATTGGCCATTACTCATGGTGCAATTATTCCGTTTCAGAGTTATTGTCATTTAAAATGTTTTCATCAGAGATGTACTGCTAGGCGAAATTACAATGCATTTTCAAGCCACAATAAAGCCAAATCCATAAATAAATAAAAACTAAAAAAAAGAAGCAGTTCAACATATAATTTTAAATGTAATTTAAATGCTGTAAATAAAATAAGTGGAACCGTTAAACATTTCGGCTAATTTCACTCGGCTTATTACACGTGTAATTATATGTACAAAAAATGTATTTCTATGACACAATTTTTATACTTTTTAATCAAACTCGAATTGAATTTGAGGCATGTTTTGCACTACAACTAATTAATGGGGGAAATGTGTCATAATTAATATGTTGGTGCATAAAACCAAATGTACCGCATTGAAATAATTGTGCATCTTCCTGACACAATTATACGCCAGTTGTTTACAAACCAGCACGCCAAAGAAGAAAATCACAGATAGCGTATATCGGGAGCGCCGGCCTCGTAAATAAGTAGCAATTAAACCAGTAGTAAAATCAGGAATAAAAACAGTGTTAAAAACATTATTAATTCATTTTAACCTGTATTTGTTTTTGTTTGTTCACATCCTGCCTCTCTCGTTAAAATAAGTTGAAAAACTTATTTGGGTGTTGCATTTAGTGGTCAATTGTACGGAATATGTACTGAACTGTGCAATCAACTAATAAAAGTTTCAATCAATTAATCAATCAAGGTCACTGTAACGCTGCCAGCCGCCACCTGTTGCCTCCTGCACACGGGAAGTCATTTTCAGCGTGGAGGCGGAGGAGAGAGAGTCACCATCCGAATAAGAAGAATAGAGTGACAACACACAGTGTTAAATAAAGCTTTGTGTCTCTTCTTCATGCATTGTGTCATGGCGCATGGGACTCGGAGCCCTGATGTCAGGGGTGGGGAGGTGCTTGGTGGTACAGTACAGACGAGATTTAAAACGTGGGGTGTCTGGTCTCACACCCACCCACGCACGCACACGCACACACGCATGCGCCAACTGCACGCACACTCTCTGGACTTCCGTTCTTACACGTCATCTTTTGAGTGCATGCACAGCGAGTGGACTCAGTGTGCACAGTACATACTTTTTTAAAGTGCACTGACTGAAGGTCAATAAAAATGATTTCATTATTAATGCATTTAGTACATTCCTGCAGATGTTATTTTATTTGCCCCTGTATGTTTACCTTAAACCTCAAGTATTATTCTCTTCCTTTCCCAACCCTTTCTTGGCTTATAGCCGACTTTTTTCTGAATTGTCCACACACACACACACACATACACACACACACACACACACACACACACACACACACACACACACACACACACACCATCAGTTAGCCCGGACATGCAGTGGGGCTGATTGTGTAAAGGTCACGCCGCTAACTTGGTGTAAGACAAATACTTTATATTTGTGGTTATTGTAATGCTATGTGGGCAGCACGGTGCGACAGGGGTTAGTGCATCTGCCTCACAATACGAAGGTCCTGAGTAGTCCTGAGTTCAATCCCGGGCTTGGGATCTTTCCGTGTGGAATTTGCATGTTCTCCCCGGGACTGCGTGGGTTCCCTACGGGTACTCCGGCTTCCCCCGGCTTCAAATACCCCTCCCCCCCCAACTCCAGGAGGGACAAGTGGTAGAAAATGGATGGATGGTAATGCTATATGTTTGACATTATTTCAGCCTTTACTGTGTCCGAAAAATGACAGTTTGCCTTTTCGGTGCTATTATTGAGATTTAAAGCATTGTTGTTAGTCCCATGTTGATGTGATCAAACTTAGTTCTTGTTTAGAAGCAGCATATAATTGTAACTGTTATTGCTTCGTGCACATAATAAATATTTAAAACGTGTTTGGATGTACTAATTTGATTACAATTTTCATTAAATGTATTATTGCTTGACAAAAATTGATTCCAAGTAATATTTTGATAGTATTTTACTAGAATGCCCTTATAAGCATTACATATAACAAACTGAAGTACCTACTGTACTGTTTACTTGTTGAAATACTCTTTTTAGAGCTATAATTAAAACCAAACGACCACTTTGCTGCTGCCAAAAATGTATTCCAAGTAATATTTTGAAAGTGACACTTCATCTCTGCATATTTTACTTGAATACTCTTATGAGCATTACACATTTCAAAGTCAAGTACGTACTGTACTGTTTATTTGTTCAACTACCCTTTGCAGATCTAAAATCTACACAAACAACCACTTTGCAGCTGCCAAAAATTGGGACACACAAGAAGGAGTGGGAAGAGCCTGAAGTGTACGTCCGCAGCTAAAAGCAACTGCGTGAGAACGTATACGCGAATATTACGATATAGTCATTTTCTATATCGCACAGAGACAAACCCACGATATATCGGGTATATCGATATATCGCCCAGCCCTAATTTCAAGTAATATTTATAAAGTTCTAGTAAAATATACAGAGATGAGATGTGTCACTTTCAAAATATTAATTGGAATCAATTTTTGTCAAGCAATAATACATTTAATGAAAATCTTAATCACATGAATACATCCAAACACCTTATAAATATTTACTATGTGCATGAAGAAATAACAGTTACAATTGTATGTAGCTTCTTAACAAGAACGAGGTTTGATCACATCAACATGGGACTAACAACAGTCCTTTAAATTTCACTAATACCACCGAAAAGGCAAACTGTCATTTTTCGGACACGGTAAAGGCTTAAATAATGTCAAACACATAGCATTACAATAACCACGAATATAAAGTGTTTGTCTTACACCAGGGGTAGGGAACCTATGGCTCTAGAGCCAGATGTGGCTCTTTTGATGACTGCATCTGGCTCTCAGATCAATCTTAGCTGACATTGCTTAACACGATGAGTAATTAATATTTCCGCTGGTAATCACAGTGTCAAAAATAATGTTCAAATTATAAAACATTCTCATGCATTTTCATCCATCCATCCGTTTTCTACCGCACCTGTTAAAAAAGTCGCATTAATGGTAAGAAGTATTTTATTTATTTTTGGTTAGCCTCAGAATAACAATGTTATTAAAAAGAATAAGAGACTTATTATACTCAAAAAATGTTGGTGTTTCTTAAAAATGCACGCATATAGTTGTATTCAGTGTTGTAAAAAAAATAAAAAAATTATATCGCTCCAACGGAAATACTTTTAAAAATATTCGGCTTGTATGGCTCTCTCAGCCAAAAAGGTTCTCGACCCCTGTCTTACACGTGGTAATGCGCTGTGGACATTTACACATGTCTAGAGGGCGCTAACTTTCCAATGTATTTTACACAAAGTGTCCCGTCCTCTTCTGGCTTCTAGAACATGACGTAACTATGTATGTATAACACATGCAAGCTCATTACCTTTGGGTGTTGTTAAAGCTAATAATAGTGATTTGGATAGTTAGTGTTAGCTGACATTGAATATATATTCTATCATAACAACAACATGACGGCAAATTGTTTGTTGCTTCTCTTTGACTGCTTTTGTGTGTGTGCACGCATCCTTTGCGCGTACGTTGTTGACAAGACCGGGTGAGTGACTGCCGTAAACAACAATCATTTTATTCTAACTGCTAATACATTTTGCTACACAAACTAAGTATTTGTGAAAAATACAAACCTTTTTAACACAAATATGTTCTTTTAAACTATTAACGGTAACACAATTAATGCAATGGTGTTCTTGTTATATTTTTTACTTTAAAAATGTAACTGTGAGCAAGTTGCAAACAGCCCCTTTAAAGGGGAACTGCATTTTTGGGGATTTTTTCCTATCGTTCACAATAATTATGAAAGACAAGACAACAGATGTATTTTTTTAAGCATTCTAAATTATTACAAAAACGCGATCAAAAGTCCGCTTACAATGAAGCCTGTGGAAACTGCTCCATTCTGCCAATAAAGCCTTTCAAAAACATCCAAACACCTCCATTAAGGTATTTATATACATGATGTAAGTATATACTGTATGTAATGTAGTAACAGGGGTGGCGTGGCGCAGTTGGGAGAGTGGCCGTGCGCAACCCGAGGGTCCTTGGTTCAAGCCCCACCTAGTACCAACCTCGTCACGTCCGTTGTGTCCTTGAGCAAGACAATTCACCCTTGCTCCAGATGGGTGCTGGTTAGCGCCTTGCATGGCAGCTCCCTCCATCAGTGTGTGAATGTGTGTGTGAATGGGTGAATGTGGAAGTAGTGTCAAAGCGCTTTGAGTACCTTGAAGGTAGAAAAGTGCTATACAAGTACAACCCATTTAAATTTATAATAAAATATAATATTTACGCATTTGCTCATTTTAAGCATTTGTGGTGCATTAGTTTCAAAAAGACATCACAGCTTTGTTTTTTTTCCCCCACTGTGTCACACATTTCTACTCGCTGAGCCAACAAACATAACGAAACATCACATACTGTGCAATGTCTGCTGTCATTAAGATGCGTACTGCTAGGATGTTCATATATTCCCATTTAAATGAGGAATGTCTCATAATCCTCACAAAAAAAGGGGATGGAACCAAACGTCTGTACTTGTTGTTTTAGGCATTTTCTGCTCTAAATTGTCTGTCAAACTGTACCAACTCATAGGAATACGTCCTCGACCTTCTACTTTCCAGGTGTGAGGCATTGTTCATGATCTAAAAAAAATTTTGACGAGCAAAGAAACAAGCAAGCAGCTCATCAGTCGATCATGTCAACATAGGCAGACACAGTTGTGATCACGGCACCACTATAAATAGATTGTTTGGTTAGTGCTTATAATAACAATATCACTAATATTTGGTTTATATTCAAGTCACAAAATGAAGTATTGTTGCTGCTTTTAGGATGGTTATTTATTGGGTTTTAAGGGCAGAATAGAGGACCTCTCATTGACTTTAATTTACGAGTGAGAATGCACAGAAAATACAGTCCTCTTCATGTCTTACATAATGATTGTGAACGATAGGCAAAATTAAAAAAAAAAAGTGCAGTTCCCCTTTAAGCCTTACCTATCTTTAAAAACACCTGCCTATTAAACTTTAATTTAGTTTCCTTGAACACACCACAATTATGTTATATGAGATGCAAAAGTGAAACTTGAATAGCTTCATCACAGTTTTCCCTTTCTTCTACCTCATCCTGGTTCCAAATTGTTGGTGCAGTGTGTGAAGGAATGAAGGTGAGCTTTGATGACGTTATGACGTCCGTGTTGAGTGAACAGTAAAGTGTTTTGCGCTACCAGGAGGAGAATTTGGTTGTGTTACGCGTTCCTAATTCTATTGAACTTTGACATAAAAATGTATCTTATCTTTACTTTTGTGACATCATATTTTACGACTGACAGATTTAAATTAAAGAAAATAATTATTTAGGCCATGATCATTTGGGCCCCGTCAAGTGGTTGTGGCCCGAAACCACCGTATAGAGCAGTAGTTCTTAACCTTGTTGGAGGTACCAAACCCCACCAGTTTCATACGCGCATTCACCAAACCCTTATTTGGTGAAAAATAAAGTGGTTTTTTTTTCAAATTCAGGACAAAGTTGTATGTTTTTGGTAACACTTTAGTATGGGGAACATATTTTAAGTAACAAAGACTTAATTTAGAGTTATTTGGACACAAGGGGAACATATTCTAAGTAATAAAGACTTAATTTAGAGTTATTTGGTTAGGGCCAGGGTTAGAGGGTTAGGATTAGGGTTATAATAAGGCAATTAATCAGTACTTAATGACTAGTTAAGAGCCAATATGTTCCCTATACTAAAGTGTTACCATGTTTTTTTTACTGGTGCACAAAATGAACCGTGCATGAACATCACCTTGATCAAACAACAAAACCAAGACAGTGCATAAACTCACAACTAATTACACACCTGCAAATCAACTAGCTGTTGTCGTATCCTTAATATGCCAAAAGGGAGAAGTTTGTATTTACACGAAGAGTCGGGTGTGTTTTGATCTCCGCCGAACCCCTGAGGTCGACTCACCGAACCCCTAGGGTTCCATCGAACCCTGTTTAAGAACCACTGGTATAGAGTGTTTATTCTACAGGCTGAAGCAACCAGGTGTTGAGCAGAAACAGTTTCCACCTTAGCGGCGTGATGGTTTTACAGGCGCAGACTTGGGCCTTTTCATCGTCCTCGCTGACTTCCTCGCTCCGTTTCCCTCCTCCCGCTCGCCGCTCGCTGTAGTTGGCAACTTTGCCGGGCCGCCCTTTGTGGCGGGGACAAAGGGGGCCGCTGCCCTCTCACAGGCTATGTTACAGGTTGTCACATGAGGCGGACACTCTGGGACAGTCCCGCGTTATCTACTGTGACAACTCCGATTACTTCCACAGCCTCCCATCTGATCAGCACATCCAATTCAATTAGTGCCAATTAGTCCTGGTCTCCCTCCGCCTGCTGTGTCTCCCCGTAAAGAGTTTGAAGCAACTCGTTCAACCTGCCAGGGCCCGGCTGGTCTCCCTCCCACCTTTCCCCTCCAATTACCCTCGTCCCACACGCACACACACTTGCACACACACACGCACACAATGACTCATTCACACATTCAGTGGGAGCGGATTCAAAGTGACACATCACACACAATTCACAGTTTTCTGCACATGACCCCCCCCCCCCCCCCCGCCCCACACACACACACACACACACGATCCGACGTCGACACACAAGTGCACAACATCCTCCAGAGAAACCACAAAATGGCAGCGATCGATATTTTTTCAGAAACCAGAGCCACGGATGCCATGAAGAATTAAGTGTCTGCCCCTTTTCCCGTCTCCTACGTTCAAACAACCAACACCACTTGTCTTGACCCATGATGGACACACGTACGGCCGGTTCTCACCCCCGTGGTTGTGGTTGTTGTACCAAGGGGTTAAACGTGGGTTGCCAGAGCCACAAAGTTTTCTTTAATATTTGTATACAGAGACAAACAAACAAATGAAGACCTTGAGAAAGGAGCCATTGAATAGTCTGCACTACACCCCCACCCCACACACACACCCCACTAACAGCCCCCCGCATCCCCCCCTTGTTGTGGGTCCGCACACCTGGCCTTGGCAAATGAGGACGCTGGAAAAGCAGAAGAAAAGCGGGATGCTCGGCGGGGCGAGGGGGGACGGGGGTGTTTGAGCATTCCGACGGAGCAAAAAGTTAATGATGGGGAATCACCGCCTGTTCCAGTGAGCAGCGACAAAAGGGGGCCGCCGTGAGCCGTGTTGCGTTTTTAGCGTATTAATATCGCTTACATGACGGCTCTGCGCGGCGTCCTCGCTCGCATGAAACAAGGCTTCGCGAGCCGCAGGAAATGACCTTTCTTCCATTGTTCGGTGCAGGGAAACACTTTGGGCCGGGCTAGCTGGAGGTGTCAGGAGCAGCGGAAAAAGAGGATTTTTCAACACTTACAGCCCCCCACCTCCCTCGCCAACACGGCCGCCTTCCCAGCAGGCCTTAATACATGCTGACAGCTTCCCTCCGTAATTGGTGATCACACCCAGATGGATGCTTCCTTCATTTGAGGCTTCTAATAAAGCTGGTCAGCTCACAGGAAAAGTGGGTGTGGGGGGTGGAGGGAGTCCGGCTGTGGATGTGTGTTCCGATTGGCGGGCGGAGGGGGGGGGGTGCCATGGTTGATTTGTTGGTTATAGATACAAGTGCGGTAAACACCCTGGGCTGCGCTCCGACAGTTTGGTCGAGTTTTTGTTCACACGTCCATTGAAAAGCAGGGAGGCCTTCTGCACCCTCTTTTCCCGTCCCTCTCTTGCGGCCTTCTCTAGTGTTGCGTGTGCGTGTGTGTGCGTGTGAGTGGGGAGGGGGGTTATAGAACCTGGAAGTGATGTTGTGTTTTGTGCCTTTATCAGCACTAACTGGATTGCAGGAATCCCACTTAATGGTGGCAAAGAGCAGTGTGAAGTCGCCGAGGTTAGAGGTTACCATCCCGTTGGTGTGGTGTGTGGTCGTTGTAGTTTCGGGAGTGGGAAAAGAGGGTGACTAATGAGGGCGCCCTGCCGCGACCCCTGAATGGGGGCTAAGTGAGGATACCAAATTAAGATCAAAACATTAAAGTTTGTCTTTTTTAAATATTATAAAGACATGCACCTGGGGATAGGTTGATTGGCCCTAGTGTGTGAATGTGAGTGTGAATGTTGTCTGTCTATCTGTGTTGGCCCTGCGATGAGGTGGCGACTTGTCCAGGGTGTACCCTGCCTTCCGCCCGATTGTAGCTGAGATAGGCGCCAGTGCCCCCCGCGACCCCGAAAGGGAATAAGCGGTAGAAAATGGATGGATGGATGTTCCGCTCTGTCTTATCAGTCTCTTTCCATGCCACATCAATGTGGAATGCACTCCCAACAGGTGTAAAAGTGCATCTCTATATTCCTTCAAAACCGCTCTAAAACAACACCTACAGGCAACTTCAACCCTTTACTAATACCCTCCTCCATTTACATCAATCAATCAATCAATGTTTATTTATATAGCCTCATTACGACTACAACATCCTCGGAAGAACCCACAAAAGGGCAAGGAAAACTCACACCCAGTGGGCAGGGAGAATTCACATCCAGTGGGACGCCAGTGACAATGCTGACTATGAGAAACCTTGGAGAGGACCTCAGATGTGGGCACCCCCCCCCCCCCCCCCCCCCCTCTAGGGGACCGAAAGCAATGGATGTCGAGCGGGTCTAACATGATACTGTGAAAGTTCAATCCATAGTGGCTCCAACACAGCCGCGAGAGTTCAGTTCAAGCGGATCCAAGACAGCAGCGAGAGTCCCGTCCACAGGAAACCACCTCAAGCGGATCAGCAGCGTAGAGATGTCCCCAACCGATACAGGCAAGCGGTCCATCCTGGGTCCCGACGGGCGGTCCATCCTGGGTCTCGACTCTGGACAGCCAGTACTTCATCCATGGTCATCGGACCGGACCCCCTCCACAAGGGAGGGGGGGACATAGGAGAAAGAAAAGAAGCGGCAGATCAACTGGTCTAAAAAGGAGGTCTATTTAAAGGCTAGCGTATACAGATGAGTTTTAAGGTGAGACTTAAATGCTTCTACTGAGGTAGCATCTCGAACTGTTACCGGGAGGGCATTCCAGAGTACTGGAGCCCGAACGGAAAACGCTCTATAGCCCGCAGACTTTTTTTGGGCTCTAGGAATCACTAATAAGCCGGAGTCTTTTGAACGCAGATTTCTTGCCGGGACATATGGTACAATACAATCGGCAAGATAGGCTGGAGCTAGACCGTGTAGTATTTTATACGTAAGTAGTAAAACCTTAAAGTCACATCTTAAGTGCACAGGAAGCCAGTGCAGGTGAGCCAGTACAGGCGTAATATGATCAAACTTTGTTGTTCTTGTCAAAAGTCTAGCAGCCGCATTTTGTACCAACTGTAATCTTTTAATGCTAGACATGGGGAGACCCGAAAATAATACGTTACAGTAATCGAGACGAGACGTAACAAACGCATGGATAATGATCTCGGCGTCTTTAGTGGACAAAATGGAGCGAATTTTAGCGATATTACGGAGATGAAAGAAGGCCGTTTTAGTAACGCTTTTAATGTGTGACTCAAAGGAGAGAGTTGGGTCGAAGATAATACCCAGATTTTTTACAGAGTCACCTTGTTTTATTATTTGGCTGTCAAATGTTAAAGTTGTATTATTAAATAGAGGTCGGTGTCTAGCAGGACCGATAATCAGCATTTCCGTTTTTTTGGCATTAAGTTGCAAAAAGTTAGCGGACATCCATTGTTTAATTTCATTAAGACACGCTTCCAACTGACTACAGTCCGGCGTGTTGGTCAGCTTTAGGGGCATGTAGAGTTGGGTGTCATCAGCATAACAGTGAAAGCTAATACCGTATTTGCGTATGACGTCACCCAGCGGCAGCATGTAGATGCTGAAGAGTACAGGGCCAAGGACCGAACCCTGGGGAACTCCACACGTTACCTTAACATAGTCCGAGGTCACACTGTTATGGGAGACGCACTGCATCCTATCAGTAAGATAAGAGTTAAACTATGACAGGGCTGAGTCTGACATACCAATTCGTGTTTTGATACGCTCTAATAAAATATTATGATCGACGGTATCGAAAGCAGCGCTAAGATCGAGGAGCAGCAACATAGATGACGCATCAGAATCCATCGTCAGCAATAGATCATTAGTCAATTTTGCGAGGGCTGTCTCAGTCGAGTGATTTGCCCTGAAACCGGATTGAAAGGTTTCACATAGATTGTTAAACGCTAAGTGTTCATTTAGCTGCTCTGCAACAATTTTTTCGAGGATTTTTGAAATAAAGGGAAGGTGAGACACCGGTCGGTAGTTTACCATGAGGTCAGGATCGAGGTTAGGTCTTTTAAGGAGAGGATGAATAACCGCTTTTTTGAATGCTAGGGGAACAGTGCCCGAGGAAAGTGATAAGTTTATAATATTTAGCACTGATGGACCTAATAATACAAAAAGCTCCTTGATAAGTTTCCCAGGAAGTGGGTCAAGTAAACATGTTGTTTGTTTTATTCCATTTACACGTTGTAACAATCCTTCTAATGTTATTTCATCAAAACGAGAGAAACTATTTTGGATATTTGCAGTGTCCGCCGTATATACAGTCGTATCTGTGTTACTATAACCCCGTTGTAGCTGGGACGCATTGTCTTTAATCTCCTTTCTAATAAGTTCAATTTTCTTATTAAAGAACTTCATAAAGTCATCTGCCGAATGGGTGGAGCTACTGGAAGGAGTCCCATGTTGGGTTAGCGATGCTACTGTACTAAACAAAAATTTTGGATTGTTTTTTTTAATGCGGATGAGATTTGAGTAATAATTCGTTTTAGCTAAGGTAAGCATGCGTTTATAAGTTATTAAACTATCACTCCATGCTTGATGGTGCACCTCAAGTTTAGTCGTGCGCCATTTGCGTTCCAGCTTTCTACATAATAATTTCTGAGCTCTAGTTTCTTCAGTAAACCATGGCGTACGCCTTTTTGGAGCCTTTTTTAACTTCAGCGGTGCTATACTATCAATGGTTTCGCGCAGGGCGTTGTTAAAGTTGTTAGTGAGGTTATCAATAGAGCCCACATACTTTGGGACCGGTGCCATTACCGAGGGCAGTAGGTCCGCAAGAGTCGTCGTTGTGGCAGCATTAATGTTGCGGCTGCTATAGCAGTTATTATTATTATTAGCTTGCCGAACATGAGTCTGAACTTCGAATTTTATAAGGTAATGATCGGACATTACTTTAGTATACGGGAGTATCATAACTTTGGAAACGGTGATACCTCTGACAAGCACTAGGTCTATCGTATTACCGCTGCGATGCGTCGGTTCATTTATTATTTGTGTAAGACCACAGCTATCAATTATAGTCTGGAGCGCCACGCACGGTGGGTCCAATGGGGTATTCATATGGATATTAAAGTCCCCCATTATAATTATATTATCGGCGTGCGTCACTAGATCAGCAACAAACTCTGAGAATTCACTAATAAAGTCCGAATAGGGCCCTGGGGGGCGGTAGATAACGGCCAGGCACAGAGGCAGAGGTGTGGCAGACTTCATAGAAAGCACCTCAAACGATTTATATTTATTATTTAAGTTAGGAGTTAAAGGTTTCGTTGTATATTAGTGCGACACCCCCTCCCCTTTTGAGGTGACGGGCAATATGCGCATCCGTATAGTTAGGAGGGGATGCCTCATTTATCGCAAAAAAGTCGTCTGGTTTAAGCCAGGTTTTGCTAAGACCGATGACGTTAAGGTTGTTGTCTCTAATGACCTCATTGACTAATAACGTTTTGGGAGACAAAGATCTGATGTTTAGAAAGCCCATATTATAGGTAGTGGGCTGTTTTAAGGAGTTGTTGATAAAATTATCCGTAGTAGCAATATTAATAATGTTGCGTTTATTATGCGCAGTGTACTTAAAATAATTACGACCATATCTAGGAATTGATATGACGGGAATTTTCAGATTGTCTACTTGGTGCTGTGATAAACTGAACGCATCATAATTTGCCACCTCAGTAGAACGCATGTCTAACTCTGACGTAGTCATAGACACAGTAGAAAGAACATTTTGTGAGTTGTGTATTATTCTACGAAAATCGCTATGTGTACAGGGATCATCTAGTTCTAGCTTAACTGACTCCATACCCAGGTTAGCAGGCTCTGTAATTGCCTGTGACCGGGCTTGCTCTAGTGCAGTTAGTCAAATGTGGCTCAATGCGAAGTCTATGTTCCGAGACAAGAGGATAGCGCCTTCCTGGTTAGGGTGAAGGCCGTCTCTCCTCAGCAAGCCAGGTTTGCCCCAGAAAGAGGGCCAATTATCAATAAACGTAAATCCCTGTTGTCTGCAGAAGCTATCCAGCCACTTGTTAAGAGAGATTAATCTGCTATATCTCTCATCATTGCCTCTCCCAGGCAGGGGGCCAGAGACAATTACTCGATGCCTGGACATCTTTATGGCGAGATTACAAGCCCTGGCTATGTTTCTCTTTGTAATCTCTGATTGTCTCATCCTAACGTCATTGGAGTCAACGTGTATTACTATATTCGCATAACTAGTGGTGCGGTTGGCCTGCCGTACGTGTTTACTAGACCTGTTGCGAGTTAGCTCCCTAAGATTAGCTTCAATGTCAGGTGCTCTGCCCCCGGGAATACACTTAATTGTGGCTGGTTTGCTAAGCTTTATGTTTCGGGTGATGGAGTCCCCTATGACTAACGTGTGGTGCCCGGTAGACTGGGGTGTAGGACTAGCTAAAGGGCTAAATCTATTATGCGTCTCAACCGGTACACCGTAGCTTGTAGGCCGCTTAGGGCTGCTACAAGCTGGGCTAGTTAGCTCGCTACAGCTAACGCTAGCAGATGTGTCCGCAACATCTAAAGTTACGAAATTACACTGCTCTAACTGGCGGACACGGCTCTCTAGCAAAGCCAACCTATCCATGAGTAAAGTGCACAAAGCGCAGGAAGCCATACTCACAGAAACTGTCCGTCGCCGAGTGGGGTGCCAGCTGTCTTCGGGAAGTGGTGGTCACGGTGGCGGGGTAGAAGCTTCCTTCAGACCGGCGCTGCCTTTCTCCGCTAGCCTCGTTAGCTTAGCAGCTAGCTAGCTGAGGGCGAAGTGGTGAGACAGAGATCGGGTGATTTGCAAGTTAAATTGAACTATTAAATCTGTTCGAGAAGTTGTAAATAAAGCTTCAAAACAGTTAAAATCAAACAGATAGAACGATACTTAGCTTTTTTGCAACAAGAGCAGTCAGCGAGCAGTCATTCACGTTGTCATTTTCAACTAAAGGTAGTCTATGACCATGAGTTTTGCATTGCACATTATAGTTTTCATCCCATCTCCCCGGATTATAAATAACCTAATGTAAATAATCAAATGTACTTCTAATGTATTTACTTGCTCTTATGCTATCTGAACTCACTATGTTCTCTGCTGGCTGTACATATCCTACTAAATAAGACCTACACTGTTTCAAAGTCCATTTCTCTGTTGATGCAATTGTTGATGACTGAAGTACTGACATCAACCAAAGCTCCTCATCCTACCCCCGGTATTGTAAATAATGTAAATAATTCAATGTATATACTATGATGATTAACTTGTGTGATGACTGTTTTATGCTGATAGTATATATTTGCACCATGAATTGATTAACGTGGACCCCGACTTAAACAAGTTGAAAAACTTATTCGGGTGTTACCATTTAGTGGTCAATTGTACGGAATATGTACTGAACTGTGCAATCTACTAATAAAAGTATCAAAAAAAGCATTTTTCTTTTGTTTCACCTGCACCGGGCTTTCCTGATTATATTCCTTTCCACGAAAACAGCAAACTGTTGGCAGTGTTTTGAGCTTCTGCTCGGTGAATTCTGTTTTTGAAACTCAAACATTTACCAAGGTGTCACGAAGCAGCCACACAAGGTTGCCAAGGAGACGCTGCCAGACAGGAAAATTCAAGGCTGGCACTAAAGTATGGGGATGAAAAGATGATTTATCTGCTTAAAACCTTTATTGAGCAGAAAGGAGTGTTTTGATTGTGATTGCTCTTTTTTTTTTTTCTTCCCTCCAACGAAATGTCACCTTCATCCACTCTCCGGTGTGGATAATACCATGTTTGAATAGCGCCTCATATAAGCTGTAAATAAACTGATGCCTTTTCAGATTTTGTTTTAAATGGATTAAGACGCCAATTAACTTCTCACTCAATAATGAGCCATGAACTGATACATATACCGTATTTTCCGGACTGTAAGTGGCAGTTTTTTTCATAGTTTGGCCGGGGGTGCGACATATACTCCGGAGCGACTAATGTGTGAAATTATTAACACATTACCGTAAAATATCAAATAATATTATTTATCTCATTCCCGTAAGAGACTAGCCGGATATCAGCAATCCTCATACACATGTCAACCAATGAAAATTTGGCGGAGGCTGGTCATGGCAGAAGTGCATTGTGGGAAAAAAAGATGCTACCTGTTACTATTTCCACCATTTTAACATTGGCGCTAACTTATAAAAAGTGAGAAGGACTGAACAAAAATGGCACCAAAAAGGAAGTCATAAACCGAAGGTTACAAGCTGGAAGTTGTGAATTATGCAGCAAAAAGCGGCAATCGAGCAGTAGAAAGAAAGTTTGGAACTGCAACTGACGATGACACTGACGCAAGCGACCTACTGATAGAAGAGGAAGCGGCGCATTGTCTACCTTTGGTGTTGGCAGAGTTGTTCAGAAGCAACACCGAGGAAGAAGATTTCATGGGATTTAGCGATTAGGAGTGACAGATTGTTTGGTAAACGTATAGCATGTTCTATATGTTATAGTTATTTGAATGACTCTTACCATAATATGTTACGTTAACATACCAGGCATGTTCTCAGTTGGTTATTTATGAGTCATATAACGTACACTCATTCAGCCTGTTGTTCACTGTTCTTTATTTATTTTAAATTGCCTTTCAAATGTCTATTCTTGGTGTTGGATTTTATCTAATAAATTTCCCTCAAAAATGTGACTTATACTACAGTGCGACACATATATGTTTTTTTCCTTCTCTATTATACATTTTCGACCGGTGCGATTTATACTCCGGAGCGACTTATACTCGGGAAAATACGGTAATTAAATATTCATCAGTAGATAATGTATAATTTGAGAATGGATTAGATTTTATTTAGCACTCCTATTGACACCCAAAGTGTTGCGTTCGAGGAACTTAAAGTTTGATCAAATTAAAGTGCCCTCTTTGGGGATTGTAATAGAGATCCATCTGGATTCATGAACTTAATTCTAAACATTTCTTCACAAAAAAAGAAATCTTTAACATCAATATCTATGGAACATGTCCACAAAAAATTGAGCTGTCAACACTGAATATTGCATTGTTGCATTTATTTTCTCAGTTTATGAACTAACATTCATATTTTGTTGAAGTATTATTCAAAAATATATTTATTAATGATTTTTGAACTGTTGCTATTTTTAGAATTAAAAAAAATAATCTCACGTACCCCTTGGCATACCTTCAAGTACCCCCAGGGGTACGCGAACCCCCATTTGAGAACCACCGGTAAATCGCTTGTATTCACCTGACATCATGTCCGGCTCATTAATTATGCAAGGCTCAAAGTGGTCTTTAAGGCAGTGTCTGTTGTCAAAGCATTCTGCATGGCATTTGGTCTTTCTCGAAGAAAAATGCCCTATTCTCACATTGTTTTAGGCTGTTGGTACTTTTCAAATTGCGAAAAAGATAAACGTTTTTTCAGAGTTCAACGAGAGGTAATCAAGAGGGGCAAAAGATGGTAAGATTTTACGAAACGACAAGAGCAGAATTGAAGAACTCACGAGTTTGCAGCAATCACTTTGTTATATATTTGTTTGACATACTTTTAATGTTAAGTATTTCCCATTTGAGTATCATGTATTTGATCTTGTTTCGGAGATCTTTAAACACACTTATTATGCGAGTGTTTTGTGAAGCACAAACTCGGCAAGTCTAAATAAAAGAAAGCAAATGTGAGCAAGACCTAAACAAGTTAAGCTTTTACCATAGTCAGCAATCACCAATGAAGCTTACATCACATGCCTAATGTGTAGATCTATAGTTATATTTTGAAAACAACACGTGCAATAACAACAGCAACAAGTCAACATGGCTTAAAACTTACCTGACCATGCAGTTGCAGTGAGCTCTGATCACTCTTCCATTTTCTTTCACAACCAGCCAGGTCTTCAGTTGTTAATTTAATAGGAAGACTAAAAACAATGATTCAACGCTATTGAGTGCGACTTGCAGGTTGTTTTTTTTAAGAACGCATCATCCAAAGACGTGAAGTTAAATCATTAAATACAACCTTATCCAACAAAAAACATGAATGATGTATCCAGGAGAGTCTTGATACCCAGACACACATAAAGAAATTATAGGTCTTCATGCTTTTCCAAGCTTTGATCTTTTTTGCCATATAAAATGACGCCCGGACTACCAGATAGTTCAACATGTATGGGAACACGACCGACAGATAATCCTTGAGATCGCTCGACAGATCTTTTTATAACGTATAGGTATCGCATAGCCTGATGTTTTTGCTCATATCTACTTTTAGCGGTAAGATCTAGGCCCCTTGCGTATGATAGTTTGCACGCTGTTTACTGCCCAGTAGCCGTATTGTGTTGATTGATCACCATGAATTGATTAACGTGGACCCCGACATAAACAAGTTGAAAAACTTATTCGGGTGTTACCATTTAGTGGTCAATTGTACGGAATATGTACTGTACTGTGCAAACTACTAATAAAAGTATCAATCAATCAATCAAACCACTTTGTTTACGTCTGTTCAAAAGTCACGTAACTGAATACAACCTATTTTGCAAAAAGCCCCCGCCAAACACATGAGTTTCATGTAAATATACAACTCCCACTGTAATTATGGAATCACCAGACCCGAAAAGTGCAAATCCTGTTATTTAATTTTAGAAAAAAAACAGATAATAGCCATGACAAAAATACAAACACTAAAATTAGGAAAATAAATTGTAGTCAGTAACAGTTTAATATTTAGATCAAGCAGAGTGAAAACATTATAGAATCACTCAATTCTGGAAAAAAATATCAATCAACCTGTACATGTATCATTTCCAAAACTAGCATCTGCATCTGATTAAATCTGTTAATTAGCCTGCAATTAAAAAGGAGTGTTCATGCCTCGAAGAGATGTTGCACCAGGTGGATTGACATGACTCATGGCTCCGTCATGAGAGATGTCAATTGAAATAAAGGAGAGGATTATTAAAACTTGTTCCAGAAGGTAAACCATCACGCAATGTTGCAAAAGATGTTGATTGTTTAGAGTCAGCTGTGTCAAAATTGTGGACCAAATATAAACAACATGGGAAGATTGTAAAAGGCAAGCATCCTGGTAGACCAAGGAAAACGTGAAAATGTCAACACAGAAAACTTAAAGAAATTTGTCTTGAAAACAGAAAATAATAAACAACAAATGACGAACAATTGGGTGGAAACTACAGTCACCGTTTTTGACCGAACTGTAAGAAAATTACCAAAGGAAATGGGATTTATATACAGAAATGATCAATGAAAGCCGCCATTAACACCTTAACTGTTATGGGTGTGACTTCAGCGGTTTCTCCCTCTTGTGCGCATCCTCACAAGCGCGCCGCGAACCACGCCCACAGGTGCTCCCTCTCGGCTGCGAGCGCGCTTCAGCGCGGCTGCAAATGCTCCGCAATCAACCCACCTGACCGTGATGAGCGATCAGCCTTCATAACCCAGCAGAACCTGAGACCTGACGCTAGAACGTAGCTTCTCGTACGCTGTACAGTAAGCCCACACGTCTCCAGCATTCCTGCATGCATTTGCTCTCTCCCTGTGCTCCTTCCCTGTCGTGCTCATCGTCTCTTGTGTTGTGTCATTCTCCAGCTCCCCGTCGTCATTCCCCGTCGCCAAGTGTGTCTCGTCAACCTAGAAAACCCCGTGGATCTTCCCGTGCCTCCCTGGATATCGACATCACGCCTGTCTACTGACCACGACGCCGCGCTCCTCCCCTTGATCTCCGCCTGTCCTCCGACGCTCGAGCCTGCCTTGCCCCTGATTGGATACCTCCGCCTGGATCAACACACACCATCAACACCCTCTTATCTCCACGCTCAGATAAGTCACACACTTAGTACATTTCATCTCTTTTGGGTAATTACACACCGCACTCACATATCTTGTTGTTTATTAAAGCATTGATCGCTCACTACGTCATCATCCTCCTGCCGTCTTCTTCTTCTGCTGTCACGTCACAGTACGTTCTAGCCATGTCAGAACCAGACGTCACAGTACGTTCTAGCCATGTCGGAACCAGACGGCAAGGACGCGTCACGTACCCCGCTCCCCTCCCGAGGCTCCCCTGTCCCAAGCGTCACAGCCATGCACACGGCACTCCAGCAGCACCAAGAGCGCTTTTGTGTCCTTGAAAATAAGCTTGATGCTGCTTTTGCTAGCGTGTTGGCTCGACTGGACTTGATCTCCCCGAGCTCTGCTGCTTCCCCGGAACTCGTACAAGTTGCCCCCACCGCGGCAGCCCCCACGCAGCCCCCGTCAACCTGCGAGCCGAAGATCGCTAGCCCCAAGGCTTACGAAGGGGATTTTGAGCTATGTCGTGGCTTCCTGGTCCAGTGTGACATGGTTTTTCGTCATCAGCCATCCCGCTACACTTCTGACGGGGCCAAGATCGCCTTCATTTTGTCCTTGTTGACTGGAAGGGCTCTCCAGTGAGCCATAGCAGCTGTGGACCGCAACCTGGATCTCATCTTGAACTATACTGCTTTTCGCGCTGAGTTTAAGGCCGTTTTCGACCACCCCTCCGATGGAGGAGACGCCGCCTCACGTCTTCACTCCCTTCAACAAGACTCTCGTTCTGTGGCAGACTACACGCTGGAGTTCCGCACCCTGGCCGCAGACAGCGGGTGGGACAACAAGGCCTTGTTGAGCGCCTACCGCCGGGGCCTCTCTGACGAAATCAAGGACGGATTGCTGCGGGACCGACCTTCCTCCTATCAAGACCTCATTCAGTTGGCACTTCTCATGGACCAAAGGCTCAAGGAACGGGCAGCAGAACGAAGACTTGCAGCCCGTGAGAAGACCAGACGGCCGGTGTGGGAGACCCGAGCCGCATCGTACTTCTTACTCCCCTACCATTGCAAAAGGTCAAGATGAAGGCGCCCCCTTGGTGGACCAGCCTGGGTTTTCCCCCGCACCAACCAGCGGGGTAGAACCCATGCAGTTGGGCAGGACACGACTGGCCACGGAGGAACGGGAGAGGAGGTTCCGTCAGCGCCTCTGCCTCTACTGCGGTTGTGCGGGTCACATGATCCGGACCTGCCCCACACGACCAAAAGACCAGGCTCACAAGTAAGGGGAGTACTTGTGAGCCACACCACCTTTGCCCAGAGCCGCAGTGACCCGGGCATCCTTTTCCCCGCAACGTTGTCCTGGAAGTCAAGAAAACTGAAGGTGGGAGCATATTTGGACTCTGGAGCAGATGAGAGTTTTATGGATCGTGATTTCGCCTGTCAAGCCGGGATTGAGCTTCTACCTTTGGAAGAGTCTCTACCAGCTTAGGCCTTGGACGGACATCCCCTGGGACCCATCACCCACCGCACAGTACTGCTAACCCTCACCCTGTCCGGCAACCACACGGAACAGATTAGTTTGTTGATCCTCAACGCCCCGGTCGCTCCCCTTGTCCTCGGCCGTTCATGGCTTCGCCAGCACGACCCCCAGATTTCCTGGACATCTGGGAGGATCCTAGCCTGGAGCACAGCATGCCATGCTAACTGTCTCTTAGCAGCAGCCCCCATCTCTGAGAACCCCAAGCTCAAGGCTTCCCCATCTGACCTGTCTGGGGTTCCCGCTGTCTACCATGACCTTGCCGCAGTATTCAGTAAGTCACAGGCACTATCACTACCCCCACTCAGACAATATGACTGTTCCATAGATCTTCGCAGTACTTCCCACTAGCCGCCTGTATAACCTTTCCATACCTGAGAAGAAGGCCATGTCTGATTACATCTCGGAATCCCTTGCTTCTGGCATTATCACCCCCTCCAAATCACCGGTTGCTGCTGGATTCTTCTTTGTCAGCAAGAAGGATGGGTCACTGCGCCCCTGCATCGACTACCGCAAACTCAACCTTATCACGATTAAGAACCGGTACCCGCTACCACTCAAGAGCTCCTCCTTCGAACCCCTTGCACCTGCTACCATTTTTACCAAGTTGGATCTCCGCAACGCATACCATCTAGTCCGGATTAGGAAGGGGGATGAATGGAAGACTGCCTTTAACACACACCTAGGCCACTTTGAGTACCGGGTCATGCCCTTCGGCCTGACCAACGCCCCAGCCGTCTTCCAGGCTCTTGTTAATGATGTGCTGAGAGATATGCTGGAGAAGTTTGTTGTGGTATATCTTGATGATATTTTGATTTTCTCCCAGAACCTGCAGGACCATCAACAGCACGTCCGCCTTGTCCTCCAGCGGCTCCTCGAAAATCGCCTTTTCGTCAAGGCAGAGAAGTGCGAGTTCCATTCCTCATCGGTAAACTTTTTGGGTCACATCATTGAGAGGGGTAACATTCGAGCTGACCCGAAGAAGGTAAAGGCAGTGATGGATTGGCCCCAACCCACCACTTGTACTGAGCTTAGAAGATTCCTAGGCTTTGCGGGGTTTTATCGTTGTTTCATATTTGACTTTAGCAAGGTAGCCGCACCACTCCATGCACTAACTTCCACCAATGCTGCTTTTATTTGGAACAAGGAGGCAGACAGCGCATTCTTGAGCCTCAAGAGAAGCTTCAGTTCCGCTCCCATCCTGGTACACCCTGACCCTGACAAGCCATTCACGGTGGAAGTAGATGCATCCGATGCCGGGATTGGTGCAGTTTTGTCCCAAAGGGCTAACAGTAATAATGTGTTGCAACCTTGCGCACTTTTTTCCAGACGCCTAACACCAGCCGAGAGGAACTATGATGCTGGTAACCGAGAACTGTTGGCCGTCCACGAAGCTTTGGTGGAATGGAGACACTGGCTGGAGGGGGCCAAACATCCGTTCCTGTTCCTGACGGATCACCGTAACCTCGTTCACATCCGCTCCGCAAGGAGACTTAACGACAGGCAAGCACGCTGGTCACAGTTTTTTGGTCGGTTCAATTACACTCTCACTTACAGACCGGGGTCACGCAACGGCAAGGCCGACGCCCTTTCACGGATTTTCTCTGAGGAACCTACCAGTAGACCAACCGCGGAGACCATCCTTCCCCCGAACCGCATCTTTGGGATGATAACTTGGGAAATCGAAGGCCTGGTGAAGACAGCCCTTCAGTCCGACCCTGGAACCGGAAACGGACCCCCCAATAGACTTTTCGTTCCACAACCCTTAAGGAGCAAGGTACTCGATTGGGCACATTCTAGTCTGTTTACATGTCATCCCGGAATCCACAGATCACTTGCTTTCATTCGACGCCGCTTCTGGTGGCCTTCCATGGAGGCGGACACCCGCAAATTTATCGCCGCCTGCTGCGTTTGCGCACGGAACAAGGCAGACCACAGCCCTCCTGCTGGACTATTACATCCTCTGCCCATCCCTTGTCGACCGTGGTCTCACATCGCTCTGGACTTTATCACTGGACTTCCCCCCTCTAAAGGTAACACCATGATCCTCACCATTATCGACAGATTTTCCAAGGCAGCCCATTTCATACCCTTACCCAAGCTTCCATCTTTGGCCGAGACCACAGAACTGCTGGTTCAGCATGTGGTAAGAATTCACGGGATTCCCACAGACATTGTGTCTGATCGTGGCTCCCAATTAATTTCCCGGGTCCGGCAAGCCTTCTGCAAGGGGATCGGTGCCACGGTCAGTCTGACTTCCGGCTACCACCCCCAGAGTAATGGACAAGCAGTAAGGGCCAACCTGGGGGTGGAGACCATGCTGCGCTGTATGGCTGCTCAACAGCCCAACTCCTGGTGCACGTACTGTCCATGGGTGGAGTACTCGTTTAATTCCATGACCTGTGTGGCTACTGGCATGTCCCCTTTCGAATGCTGGCAGGGTTTTCAATCTCCCTTGTTTCCCTCCCAGGAGATTGAAGTGGCAGTCCCTTCCACCCGAGCCCACCTGGGAAGATGCCGCAAGGTGTGGAAGTCTGCCCGCGCTGCCCTACTGAAAGCATCGGAGAAGATGTGTCTTAAAGCCAACCGACGGCGCATCCCGGCTCCCAACTATCAACCCGGACAGCAGGTGCTGCTACGGGCCAAAGACCTCCACCTCCCAATATCCTCTCAGAAGCTAGCACCACGTTATGTCGGACCTTATACGGTCAAATCCAGGGTTAACCCTGCGTCAGTTTGCCTGAACCTCCCTCGTTCCATGAGATCCCATCCGGTGTTTCACGTTTCTCAGGTAAAACCAGTAAGAAACAGTTTGCTGTCTCCCCCCACCCCTGCTCCCCCTCCGCCTAGGACCCTCGAGAATGGGGACCGGGTGTGCACCGTGAGGAGGATTCTCAAGGTTCGACGACAGGGAAGAGGATGGGTCTACCTCGTGGACTGGGAGGGTTATGGACCGGAGGATAGATCATGGGTCCCAGCTTCTTACATCGCTGACCCCTCCCTTATTGAAGACTTCTACAGAACTCACCCGGAGGCTCGTCGGGAGTCTCGCATAAGGGGGGGGGGGACAGCAAACTGTTTCTTACTGGTTTTACCTGAGAAACGTGAAACACCGGATGGGATCTCATGGAACGAGGGAGGTTCAGGCAAACTGACGCAGGGTTAACCCTGGATTTGACCGTATAAGGTCCGACATAACGTGGTGCTAGCTTCTGAGAGGATATTGGGAGGTGGAGGTCTTTGGCCCTTCTCGGCTGCGAACGCGCTTCAGCGCGGCTGCAAACGCTCCGCAATCAACCCACCTGACCGTGATGAGCGATCAGCCTTCATAACCCAGCAGAACCTGAGACCTGACGCTAGAACGTAGCTTCTCGTACGTTGTACAGTAAGCCCACACGTCTCCAGCATTCCTGCATGCATTTGCTCTCTCTCTCCCTGTGCTCCTTCCCTGTCGTGCTCATCGTCTCTTGTGTTGTGTCATTCTCCAGCTCCCCGTCGTCATTCCCCGTCGCCAAGTGTGTCTCGTCAACCTAGAAAACCCCGTGGATCTTCCCGTGCCTCCCTGGATATCGACATCACGCCTGTCTACTGACCACGACGCCGCGCTCCTCCCCTTGATCCTCCGCCTGTCCTCCGACGCTCAAGCCTGCCTTGCCCCTGATTGGATACCTCCGCCTGGATCAACACACACCATCAACACCCTCTTATCTCCACGCTCAGATAAGTCACACACTTAGTACATTTCATCTCTTTTGGGTAAGTACACACCGCACTCACATATCTTGTTGTTTATTAAAGCATTGATCGCTCACGACGTCATCATCCTCCTGCCGTCTTCTTCTTCCGCTGTCACGTCACATTAACAGAAAAAATAAGTTGTATTAAGCTGGGAATAGGGTTGGGAATCAAAAACTGGTTCTTGTTCAAAACTGGTTCCCAGTGTATCAATTCCTTGGAATCGCTGGCCAATTTTTCCAAACGGTTCCCTTTACAATTCCTATGGTTGGAAATGAAAACCAGAAACATGGCGCCCAGGCAGCAGAAATGCTCCAGTTTGGCTACATTTTGCAAGAAAAAATTGCAAAAGCGCGACCTGTTATAACTACAAGATTGCCAGCTCAAGGACATACGAGCAATATGCTGATACAATTGAACAAATGCAATAAATGAATGTCGCATTTTTGACATGCTCCGATGTCATCCCAGTCGCAGTCATCGTCATCTGCTGTGAATACAATACAGTTACTGACAGCTATCATGTAAGCACCATTTGCCTAAGCTGCTATTTCCTGTTAAATTGAAATGAATGCCTTCTCATTTATATGAGCATGACAAAAGAATGTGAATGTTGTCTGTCTATCTGTGTTGGCCCTGCGATGAGGTGGCGACTTGTCCAGAGTGTACACCGCTTTCCGCCTGAGAGCAGTTGAGATAAGCTCCAGCACCCGCCACAACCCCAGAAGGGACAAGCGGTAGGAAATGGATGGATGGATGAAAAGAGACAGATGCTGGCTGGCTTCTAGGTGGGCCGTACTTGCTCCAGTTCACGTCTACTGTACCTCTCTCCTATCACCATTGTAGGGAAGAGTAGAAGCCAGCATAGACGAATGTCCCAGAACAGTGACTAAGTTTGTGGTCAAAGTCTTGCACCCATTTGCCGCAGAGATACTCCTGATTTTCGGTATTTGAAGGTTCAGTTATTGTCAGAGAAAAGTTGCATGTTTTCCTCAAACTAGATTTTCACTCAGTCATTAGGATTATACAGGTGGAACTAAAAAACATTGAATATTGTGGAAAAGTCCAGTCATGTCAGGAATTCAACTTCAAATGTGAAACTAATATGTGATATAAACTCATTACATGTAAAGTGAAATGACAAGCCTTTGTTTATCATAATTTTGATGAACATAGCTTCCAGTTTTTAAAAAAACCCATGTTTTCTGCCATTTTCAATTCAATGTTTTCAGAAAACTATAAGCCATAATCATCAATATATATAAATATATCAAAAGAAGGTTTGAAATATCTCAAGTTGTTTTTAGGAGATGACAAATACTTCTTAAAGTTTGGAAAATGTTATATTGTTGTGTAATTTCCACATATAATTTATTTTGTTAAATTATAGAGAAGAATATTGATTTTTGTTATCTGCGTTCTACAAAATTAAACAAATGAATACACATCCTCCTAGTCAGGTGAGGGTATTTTTTTTTTTTTGGTGTTGTGTATAAATGTATACACTTTATATATAAGCATAACAAGATAAAAAATATACATATTGACTATCTCTGGAGAGAAGTCAGCCCACTTTGGAGTCTTCTGGCAGAAAAAAAACCCAATATTAGTGAAAGCTAAATGCAACAGGTGACTAACAAATCAATGTGCACTTTAATGGCTTGAACATAATCGTTAGCATAACAATTCAATAATAATAATAGTAACAACGGCGTGGCGCAGTGGGGAGAGTGGCCGTGCGCAACCCGAGCGTCCCTGGTTCAATTCCCACCTAGTACCAACCTCGTCACGTCCGTTGTGTCCTGAGCAAGACACTTCACCCTTGCTCCTGATGGGTGCTGGTTAGCGCCTTGCATGGCAGCTCCATCCATCAGTGTGTGAATGTGTGTGTGAATGGGTAAATGTGGAAGTAGTGTCAAAAGCGCTTTGAGTACCTTGAAGGTAGAAAAGCGCTATACAAGTACAACCCATTTATTTATTTATTTATTTATAACAATATCAACTATGATAATAGGATATCAGAGCAAGCACACAAAGTGAAAAACCATGCAAATGTGTGTGAGGAACTGGGGACACAAAGCAAGGTCAAGCAGCTTTGAATGGGGCAAATAGGCAGCTTTAGGCAATAAAGGGAGGATTTGGATGGAAGAGTGTTGCTTAAAAAGGAGGCCACTGGTTGTTTTGCACAGAAGGACAAAACACAATGTGGAATATTGTGCTCGGAATCATTTTCAGTCTGTAAAAGGTGGACAAATTGGAAGTGCCACAAAACGTAAGCAGCGTGGGTCAGCTCCTATTTTCTCTCTTCATGTCTGTTTGTGTCAACCTTCGCCGGGCCTTGATTCCGGTCTCAAAGTGCGCCTTTCAAACATTTTCATCAGCTGAAAATGCAAGGTTGAACGCGCACAAAGGTTGCAGTGAGAAATGTTCAATTAGGTGGTGAAAGCGGTAGTAAATATTTTTTTCATTTGAATGGAAATGTGCTAAATAGATTTTATGTCCGTCTTTCAACATCAAATTGAAAAATGGGACGCTGTGGGTCGCAGGAATGCACCTTGTGTGAACGCTGTCAAAACAAGCAGGCTTCACCGAGACGGGCAGGCCGGCTCGAGGCCTCCACGGACTTGTTCCGCCCGCTGAGGTCACCTGGCAATTAACCTTTGACCCTGCTGACAGAACCCCAGCCCCCCTCCCCCCGCATGTCTTCTTTCACGCCTGCAGACTTTTGCAGGTTTGTACTCAGCTCAGTGAGGTCTCCACACAGCAAAATAAACAACTGGACTCTTTCTGTAGAAATTACATGGGAATGCAGGAGAGCTGAAGATGAACAAAAAGTATGGATGAAAAATGTGAAATTACGTGATAATAACGAACTATGAGCATGGGGAGAACGGCGAGCCCGAATGATTTGGTACACAATGATTTGGTTGACAATAGTAGTAGTGAACGCTGAGAGAATTTGTGTTAAAAAATATGTTGAATTTTTTTTAATTTTTAGAGCTAATTGTTTTCACTTTAGAATAGTTTGAGTCAGTTGAGAAATGTGGGAGAATAAAACAATTAAACTAATATTCATAAATATTTTGATATTAATTATAAAAAAGTGGTCCATGTAGAATAACATTGTGTAAGATTGTATGAACATTCAAATGATATTCAGAATAGAGCAAAAAGAAGCCTTAATTTTCATTTTCTTCCATTTTCTCTGCCTCCGCAGTCCAACTAATCCAACCCCTCCCTCTCTGTGGCCTCCAACTACGCGACCCCTGATCCCACGCACCTCTTTGAATGTCACATGACCATGCAGGTGTGGAGGGGTCTCTGGCCCGACTGACCCCCAATTAGTGACCCTAATTAGTGGAGCCCCCCCCGGTGGGCGGCTGAGCTGCTCTGAGAGGATGCAGGGGTTACGGGATGGAGGGCAGGGGGTGGTGGGAGGAATTCCTCAGGGTTGGCGAAGCCTTGAACTCATCGGAACGTGCCACCGGAAGACAAACAGATGCAAAGCGGAGCTAAAAGCTGCACCGCCGACTCACAACAAACAACACTAAATGAAACAGCCACGCCCCCAAAGTACATCAAGTGTGGCAAACAAGAACGACCGCGGCGTATCACGTGGAGCTCATGAACACAAACTTGCAAAGTCTTTACCGCCGCAGTTTGTCACTCTCCCGATGGGCCAAAGCTGCAAAACTGGCCACCCATCTGGTCCCCTTTCTGCAGGCCCGTCCTCGCTCAAATAGAAGTGCCAATCCCTGTAATTGGCACCCTGCCGCTCAATTGTCGTGATGTGGAGAAGTGCCTCATGCTGACGTCTGGGTCTATGATGTGTGTGTGTGTGTGTGTGCGTGTGTGTGTGTGTGTGTGTGTGTGTGTGTGTGTGTGTGTGTGTGTGTGTGTGTGTGTGTGTGTGTGTGTGTGTGTGAGATGGGTTTAGGAGAGAACACCAGTTTTCACCTGTTTTTTTAATCCCATAGATAAACTTTAACATTTAAAAAAATATAGTCAGATAAGAGTTCATTCACTTAAAATGTAGCACGACTATTTGGTGGCTCTTCGGCCTCTTAATCCAATTTTCGCCAATGTTAAACTCCCAGGTTGCTTCAGAAAAGGCCTGATAATTTACACACCAAATCATGAAAGTTATCCGATTTCATGTTTTGTTTCTACCACATTTGCCCAAATAGTGTTAGATGCAGGAGAAAGATGTATCAAAAAGAAGACAGGAGGCAAGTGACATAGACATATATTTATATGAATAAAAATACATTATTGTACAAGATCTTGGCTGATTGTGCCCAGAAAACAGATGTAAGCCTCTTTAAATAAGTGCAAAATGTTAATGAGACAAAGAACTGTAAAGCATATTTACAAAAGTTTTGTTTTTTTTCCTGCTGCAATCACACACAAAATACCATTTTGTATAGAATATTTCTCTTTAAATTAAATACAAAGAGTTAATATGTGTCTCAATTGGCGCACTACCGTACTGACACTTGAGTGCAGAAGTGTGTTCACTTTTAGCACTAGGATGTTGCACTCAAAACACTCAAACTGATGAGTACACAGTGCTTAACACCCTTAATAGCCGCCATCTTGTAGCGGAAGGGCAGGGACTAACTTGAGTGGTTGCAATTTACCATTGAAAAGAGAGAATAATAAATATGGCGATAACTGTAGCGATGACAAGGAATTTGGGACAGCATTATTCTGTCAAAATATACTGCATTTTCTGGGGGATAAAGCGCACTGATATTTACGCCACACCCACCAAGTTTTAGAAGAAAAAAATATTTTTACATAAACAAAGCCGCAGATGTATACCGGTAGGAATGATTTTGCAAATGTTTATTAGCTGTTTCCAAAAGGTGCCTGTAAGACAGTAAAATGGCTGATGAAACAAAACAGAAGTCATCGTCATGGACCCACTAGTTGAGGAAGCTCGCTCTCCATTTAGCTAAACAGACTCAATCGTAGGTATTGAAGTATTCCATTTGAGACACAGCTGTAGTGTGATGTGTACTGCTAGGAGGAGAAGGAATCTCGTGTTTTTACTTTTCCACAAAGCGCATTTGAAGGGAAACACTGCGAGACGAAGCCGACAGAGGAGGAAACTTTGCGCCAGCATGGCGCCACCAATGCAAAGCGAGTCGAAGAACATTCCTTCTTATGTACCACGCTGAAGTGTCCTCGAATGTTTTGGTGACGACACAGCAGGGGCGCCGCTGGACAAAGAAGTCCAGATTCTGTGGACCTCTCAGCTCAATAGTTGCATGAGGAAGGGCGCTTTTGGACAACAGCAATAGCGGTGGGCCAAACACATCCAATCGTGACAATCCTACAGAACTAAAACCATTTTGTTGTGTTTTTTTCTGACCTGCAGCTGTTTTCAACATCTTTCAAAAAAGCCACGTCTTTATGAAGTGTCAGGACCTTTTGAAAAAAAAAAAAAAAAAAGCCTGCGCAGCTTCGGAAAAAAAATCTTTAGAGCTCACAGTGGAAAAGAAGACAAATACGCAGCCGTGAAACGGGTGGAAAAAGTCATGTGACATGTAGCTCAAACTGAGGCCACACTGACGTTTTTCATTCTCGAAGGAAGGCTCGCCATCGCACGCCACGTCTTGGCGTAAGGCTTGTGAAAAGAAACTGCATTCGTAGAGAACTTGGTAACAAAGCTGTCACTCAAAACAGGTTCAGTGGAGGACCAACAAACATAAAGTGCTTTGGAACCACACATTGATTTGGAGGGAAGATTTTCACGTGCGTTCCTTTGCAAGTGCTGAATGGAACGTGTGGCACTATGAATGCAAACCACAGTAAACGCTAGGGGTGGAACGGTACATGTATCTGTAATTAGGGTACATAAACAGGTATCTCTAATCGAGGTACAAGTATCTGTAATGTAGGTACATGTATCTGTAACATAGGTGTAACGGTACATGTATCTGTAATCGAGGTACAGTACATGTGTCTGTAATCTAGGAGTATAAAGGTAAACGGTTCTTTAATTTAGGGGTATAAGGGTACATGTGTCGGTCATCTAAGGGTAGAAGGGTACATGTGTCTGTCATCTAGGAGTAAAAGGGTACATGGTTCTGTAATCTAGGGGTATAAGGGTAGATATGTCTGTCATCCAGGAGTATAAGGGTACATGGTTCTCTAATTTAGGGGTATAAGGGTACATGGTTCTGTAATTTAGGGGTATAAAGGTACATGTGTCTGTAATCTAGGGGTATAAGGGTACATGTGTCTGTAATCTAGGGGTATAAGGGTACATGGTTCTGTAATCTAGGTATATAATGGTACATGTGTCTGTAATCTAGGGGTATAAGGGTACATGGTTCTGTAATCTAGGGGTATAAGGGAACATGTGTCTGTAATCTAGGGGTATAAGGGTACATGGTTCTGTAATCTAGGTATATAATGGTACATGTGACTGTAATCTAGGGGTATAAGGGTACATGTGTCTGTCATCAAGGAGTATAAGGGTACATGGTTCTATAAATTAGGGATATAGGGGTACATGGTTCTGTAATCTAGGGGTATAAGGGTACATGTGTCTGTAATCTAGGGGTATAAGGGTACATGTGTCTGTAATCCGATTTTCACGGATGGAACATTCACGTCGGTACAGAGGCATACCAATTTTACACAGAGTACTTATTAATGCTGAATTCCAATTCTCTCCCATACCCTTTGTCTTACCCCTTTGCACTTGGTTTTGCGGGTTTACATCATGAAAGTGGTGTCCCAATTCTTCTTTAAGTGTAACGGAAAGGCTCAGTGTCAAAGAGAGTTAAATCCTCAAAATGAAATGCGTGGTCCCGACCACACTTTGTAATGAGCCATGAAGTAATTTTAGGCGTTATTGATATTAATAGTAATGACAGTCATATTTTATCATGTATTCAATTCTTTGCTACGCCACAAAAATATTGCCATGTTTTGAATGTTTTTTGTTTTAAAATCACTCATCATACATGCTAGCTAACGCGACTGTAGCTCATAAACTAAGTTGCCAGACTAGCAGTAAACAGACTTTAATATAATTTGCTACATTTCATAAACGATTAGACAACTAATTTACTTTCAGAAATCACATTAGCTATGTTTTGAATGTTGTTATTCATTTTAAAATCGCTCATCATATAAGCTAGCAACCACAGCTGTAGCCATACTTGCCAACCTTGAGACCTCCAATTTCAGGAGGTGGGGGTGGCGTGGTCGGGGGAGGAGCGGGGAGCGTGGTTCGGGGCGTGGTTAAGAGTCAAATATTTACTATATATTAAATATATATATACATTATATATATATATATATATATATATATATATATACACATATATGTAATACTTGACTTTCAATGAATTCTAGCTATATATATATATATATATATATGTATATATATATATATATATTAAAGAAATACTTTAATTTCAGTGTTCATTTATTTACACATATACACACACATAACACTCATCTACTCATTGGCTCAGACTCCCAAAATGTAACATGGAACGACACAGGAGGTCCTTCATACCGACAGCCATCAGACTGTATAATGCATATGTTCCTTGACTGCACTTAAATGTAGAATATATGTAGAATATATTTATATTATTCATATATTATATACTATGTATATAGTATATTATATATATTACATTATTTATTATTATCATTGTTTATTGTGAGCGAACTGTGGTGCTGAATTAAATAAAAGTACATTCTATTCTACATTCTATTCTATTCTATGTACAGTAGATGGCAGTATTGTACTGTTTAAGAGTGACACAAGTTCACAACATTGGAGTTTACGGCAGACGAACTGCTTTACGGTAGACGAAAATGTGACTGCTGTTGTTGTGGGTTTTTACCGGGCTGGGAGGACGTTAATGAAACTGCCTAACAATAAACCCACGTAAGAAACCAAAAACTCGCCCTCGATCATTCTACAGTTATAACGTCATTGGGCAGGCTCGCTCTTTATATTGTGGGAAAGCAGACGTGAAAACAGACTGTCGACGCGTCACTCAGGTCCGCTTAGAGTAGGAGGGTGCGTGGCCTCCAGCTCCGCCTGAATTTCGGGAGATTTTTGGGAGAAAATTTGTCCCGCGAGGTTTTCGGGAGGGCGCTGAATTTCGGGAGTCTCCCAGAAAATCTGGGAGGGTTGGCAAGTATGGCTGTAGCTATGTCAGACAAGCAGAAACTGACTTTACTACAATTAGTACATTTCATGAAAGATAAGATGGCTAATCTACTTTATTAATTTGAATTAACCATGATTAGAATGTTGTTTTCATTTTAAAATCGCTCGACATATGATCTAGCTGCAGCTTGAAAACTAAGTTGTCAGACTTACCATCAATTGATTAACGTGGACACCGACTTAAACAAGTTGGAAAACTTATTAGAGTGTTACCATTTAGTGGTCAATTGTACGGAATATGTACTGTACTGTGCAATCTACTAATAAAAGTTTCAATCAATCAATCAAAACTAGCAGAAAACAGACTTCACTTCAAGTTGATGCATCTCAAACAATTATGCAGCAAATGTAGTTTCAGAATTCACATTTTTGGGCACCATTACGTCTTGGTCCTATGGTTTGAGAGGTGAGGGCTGGGGGTTAGGCAAACGAGAAGTTAATGGAGAGAACTGGGATTCAGTCTAAATGAGGGACAGGAAGTATAACTGCCTATTACTGCCCACGTGTCGACTCAGTAAACAAAAACAGTGCTGTCCAGCCTTTGGTTAGCTAAAGTCATGGCTAGTTATAGTGCCAAGGAGAAGCCAAAGGTTGAAAACCTTTTCCCTCGGTTTAAGTCTTCTATTTCGGAACACTTAGCATTCCCGGCATTATAAGCAATAGGACAAATACAAGTGGATAAGAAGAAAGCAGTGAGCCACCATTGTTCACTAGGAACAAGGCTAGAAGATGGAAAAAATAATTCTGCTATTCAGCCCATAGGAAACTTTCCTCCACTAAAAATAAAATAACCGTTCACATTGTTCAAGCTCTTACTGTTGCAATTTCTTAAAAATAAACTTTGTAAACTATTGGATATATTTTAACAAGTTTAAAAGATTAAAGTCAGATTATTAGGAGAACAAAGTAATTGTTTTACAAAAAAAGATTGCAATGATACAAGATTAATGTTAGAATATACAATAATTGTAAACAAATTACTAGAAAGAATAAAATATTTAAAGCCTTAATAAAATGAGGAAAAAGTTTTACTAAGCTGTACTTCATTGAGAGAAAATGCAATCCCATCAAGAGAAAATTATGCAATGAGGGAAAAAAGTTAGAACACTATCCGAAAAATTATGAATTTTCCAACAGATTATTGTAATTTTACAAGATAAAAGTTGCAATTAATACAAACTCAATTCAGACAAGAATAAGGTGGTAATATTGTGAGAAGCTCTATTAAGTTTGTGGTTTGAAAAATAATGTTTCATTTTGTTCCCTTGGCCTTAAACCTGTAGCTAACCACGACAATGGCGTGTATTCCGTTACACCCCTAGCAGACATTAAACGTGTTCTTCTGTTGTGTGTGGCTCGTTAAAGCAAAGTCGCCATGAAGGAGGAGCTGGCACACTACCAAGTGGACCAGAACTACACTGAGACTATGAGAGCTAGATGGTCCAGGTTCTACCACAATAAGTTAGTCCAAACACAAGACACGAGCAAAGCAAGAAATTACACAATCTACTGCTGGACCACAAACATTTTAAATAACACATTTAAATGCTACTCTTACTTTTTTGTATCCATATTGGGACAGCATCAAAACATTTGATTCTGTCCTGGATTGCATTCTGGTTCTTTTTATCCTGACACACACACACACACACTCACACACACTCACACACATTAAAACACCATCGCGAGTGTGTGAACGTGCCATCAAGTTTGTTTTTTTTTTGTTTGTTTTTTTCATCATCTGACAGTCACACGGTGCCCCGGTCAGCGCTCGGCTGCCATCATCGTGTAGTGTACTTGCCGTAACCCGGAAGTCATTTTAGGAAACAGTTTTCTTGCCGCCCAGATCCGTCTCCTTCCTGTCCATCCTAAGGTACGGCTCAAAGGCCGAAGACCCGCAGCTGTAGGCGGAGGTCAGTTCGTGATGTGCTCCGCCCAGCAGAGGCATGGAGAAGCAGAGGGAATGCGGTGGTGGGACGGCTAGCCGTGGGGAAACCGGGGTGCCGCCCAGCGGGGGCAGCGACAGCCCATAGGCGGCCCCCTGGAGGGAGCTGGAGGGACTGCTTCCGCTGAGGCCGGGGGAATTTGAGGGGCCACCGATGGGACTGCTCAGCAGAACCCCATTGGCCGGGTGTGGCTGGGGCCCTAGGAGCGGGTTAGGGGGCGGAGCCGGGCCCGACAGGAGGCGGCCCTGCTCCAGCAAACGCAGGATGTTGCAGGTGGCCAAAGACTCGGATGAAGAGGAGCAGCGTTTGTCCGAATCCTTGGTGGTGTCCTTCTTCTGCTTGGTCCGACGATTTTGGAACCACACCTTGACCTGCGGCGGCAAGCAGACAAACAAACAGGTCACATGACATGCAGGAAAGATGTGTGCACCTGAACTCTGCCGGACTCCACCACTCCCAATAAGAAACATGGCAGGAACCCTAAAGTGATGCAGAAAGTACAAGAGCTGTCACGCCAGCCAAAGAAAGCTTAGTGAACTGCGTCTGTCCTTGTCGGCCATGTTTAATGCATGCGTCGCAGCGCAGAGCCGACATATAGCGTGTTGTGTGTCGATTGGAGAGTGCGGCACATCAAACGCCCATGAAAAATGAATGTTTAAGAACATTCTCCGAGGCATGCCTGAGCAGCACATCACATGACAAAGCCAGGTACTGCTGTGTGCAGGTGACCAGTCCGGTCCAGCGTTAAAGTATCAGTGCCAAGCGGGGGCGGACTCAACCAGCGGCCTCCAGGAGTGAGCTCATGGAGACAGCTGGCAGCCATGACACGTATAATGGGATCGGGTCGGCATGATGGCCTTCTGTCATACTCACCGCTCATTATCAACACGCCCACGTTCCTTAAAAGGTTTGTACTATGTGTCTAGGTCCCTCCCTTTGTCACCGTACGGGGGTGGGGGTTGGGGGGGCTTGGCCTGTGCGGCGCTACTATCCATGGCACAGGATTTGATTGGATGGGAAAACGATGAGAGGAGAAGAAAGCAAAGCTGCCTTTGGTACATCTACACTACTAGATGTAAATCCTTTTAATGGGATCCAGGGTTCAGCGCTCGGGCACAGATTACCAGAGAGATCTGGATCTGGCGTGACCTGTATTTTCACCCAACCTCGATCTATGCATGCACCCCGCCCTGCCGCCGCACGCGCAAAGAGCAAACCTGAGCAACAAGTGCGACAGGAAGTTCAGTTCTGGAGTTGCCGGGCAAAAACTGTGAAGCACACATGACCGGCTGACCTTCTCTTGGTTTGTTAAATAAATAAATCCATGTAATGATGTGGGGGGTTAAATTCAAGGGCAGCTGTGCATGGTCGTTGGGGTCAGGAGGGGAGGACTCAGTCAAACAAGAAGGAGAGAATCCAAACAGCTGCAAAACATGATTGAGCCAGTTCAAAGGCATACCTTAGATCATCTGCATTCACCAAAATCAAATTTTCAACAACAAAAATCAACATCCAGGCTGTCAAGAAGCACGAGGCCAACCAAGCGCTCGCTTTCATACTTTCAGTGACCCCCCTGATCCTGGTCATGTGACGCCTTGCAGCTACACAATGGACACACTTTAACGAGCCACAACACACAATGTAATAACATGAAGGAACGGTCTGATACAGAAACTGGACTAAACTGGACGATTCTACTAAATACACAAAGCAGTGGCAATTATTGACTTATAATATTTGTTGAATATAAACACAAAACTGTTGTAGTGAGGGTCCAATACAGACAAAGTGAGGATTTGGGTGGGGGCACCATGATACTTTGTCACTTAAAGACGCTAAAATCAATACAATTTACAGTAAAGTGCTTTTACAAAGTATTGATATGTTGCAAAATTTGCAAAAAATATGTTTCTCCTCCTTTTAGGCCCCTAAAGGACAAAAGAAAACCTGTATTTTTTATTGATTGTACAAATGAGACACAAAAATAGTCAGGGAAAAATTAAATTTGAGCTGTTTTGGAATAGGACTGTGACATAACATGTGGAAAACTTGGATATCTGTAAATACTACTCCAGGTGCACTGTAGGTCAAAAGATGCAATCTGAACACAACAACCATATCTTATGCTTTGTGTTATAGCCGACAAAGGACATCAGTGAAATATCTCATAATATACCTCATTAATAATGTATTTATTTCAACAATATACAAAGGGGTTCGAGTGCTGCTGCTAGGTCTACCAAAAAGTGGAAAGGGCATCAAAAATAATCAAAAAAGCGAGGTGCTCTTTGGAATCAGGAAAAAAACTCAACAAAACTGAAAAAAAAACAAGCCTTTTTCTTATTCAGGTAAAATACTTTCAATATTTACGGAAGGTCTCGATGAGCCTTTAACCAGCTCAAATGGTGTTCTGCCTTCACCCGAGGGACAAACATTCAGTGCATCGCCGATTTTAAGTACAGTATACTGTACATTGAGATTTGAGTTCCCATTTAAATGATGTGGGTTTTAGAGTGTACAGAATCTTTTGAGAGCATAAGAATTGTTTATAAGTATGTGTGAAAGCTGTGGGAATGGCTTATGAGGAGTTCAAATGCATATAATGGTCATGAATATTATAGAATAAATGGCATCTCTACTTCGAGGAAAATTACCCTGCAATAATGAGGACGCTGTGCACCAAGTGAGCTTAAAAACAACAGTTCCACCAATCAAAATTGAATAATACACAAAGGAATTGAAAAAAACAAATTAGCTGTGGGCAGAAAATTGCCACCAAGTCGCACTTTTTACACCCCGAGATTAGATAGTAAGCATTCTGATCCAACTGCCTAAAAGGGACCATCTTTTTGGTAGCATGAAAAAAGTCAGTTTTTAAGACCCAAAACAGCACAAAATCTGCACTATTAAAGATGTTTTATGATATCTTTTTAGTTACAGACTCATGGTGACTGAGTTGCTTTCTTTTAATTTTTTCCCTTAGCTTTGGCTGGGCATGAACATTTCAAATCAGGATTATTGTGACCAAAATGATCACGGTTATCATTATGATAAGGATTTTGCTGAATCTTCTCAAAAAGTACTTATACACATGCAACATTCGTATAACCAAATTTAGTTTGAAAAAATAAAAATAAATAAACAGACACACAATCTCTTTTCTTAACCAAAGAAACATTAAATATTTTTCTTGCTTCTTATGGGTCAGGTTTTTTTTTATTAAATGTTTGAATAGGTTTATCATCTTTCATTTTAGTTTGTAAAGATTTTAGTGAAAAAACGGGTGTTGGCGCTTCACTTCTGGTTTATGTGATATTACATGAGTTCACTTCCTGTTGTAGTCATTATATATTCCTCTGTATAGATTGACCACGCTGTTTTATTAAAGCACAGCTTGCGGGTTAAATGTGCACAATTGAATAGCTTAGTTCGTCAGAAAACAATGTGTTGATACAAGTTTAGCTGGTGCATGTCGTTTGTAATGGGGAAAGGCCTAATGTCTCTTGTATTCAAGTTAGCATTTAAGTTAGCTTGTGAGCTTCTCCAGTAAATTAGCAGCGTCACCTGTCTGTGAGTTTATCAAAGTGTAGTTATCAATCACGGTTTTGCGATAATTTTAATTAAAAATGCTGATACCAACCCTTAATACTGTTTATCGTTTAATCCTCATCAGGGACACAATACCAGATCTGGACCTGTTCGACGTAGAAAAGAGGTGTCAAAGTCGTTTTCACTGTGGGCCACATTGCAGTTATGTTTGGCCCCAGGGAGCCAAATTTAACAGTGAACACTACTACTACACAATTCTTTTATGCATTTTATTAGAAGATTTTTTTCAAACTAAAATGGAAAAAAATATGGTAAGTTGCAAAATGTTACTTTAAAATTTAGTGCATATACTGTAAATGGAAAAACAGTACTGCTGTTTTTATGATAAAAAAAAGCAGCTCAGTTGGCAGAATTTTACTGTAAAATGTATCTTTTTTTACTGTAAAAAATAAAAAAAAACATTTTACAATAACATTTTGGCACCTGAGCTGCCAGTTTGTTGTTGGGGTTTTTTTTGTGTTTTTTTTTACCGCAAATCAACAACTGTAGATTTGTCAGTGTATTACTGTAAACGCCAAAATGACACCACAGTTTATTACATTGGAAAAAGTATGTTTTTTTTTAATTTTGAGAAAAATGCTGTAAAAACCAGAGTAAATTTCAAAATGACTAATGATCTATTGCTGACGATGGATTCTGATGCGTCATCTATGTTGCTGCTCCTCGATCTTAGCGCTGCTTTCGATACCGTCGATCATAATATTTTATTAGAACTTATCAAAACACGAATTTGTATGTCAGACTTAGCCCTGTCTTGGTTTAACTCTTATCTTACTGATAGGATGCAGTGTGTCTCCCATAACAATGTGACCTCGGACTACGTTAAGGTAACGTGTGGAGTTCCCCAGGGTTCGGTCCTTGGCCCTGCACTCTTCAGCATCTACATGCTGCCGCTGGGTGACATCATACGCAAATACGGTGTTAGCTTTCACTGTTATGCTGATGACACCCAACTCTACATGCCCCTAAAGATGACCAACACGCCGGATTGTAGTCAGCTGGAGGCGTGTCTTAATGAAATTAAACAATGGATGTCCGCTAACTTTTTGCAACTCAACGCCAAAAAAACGGAAATGCTGATTATCGGTCCTGCTAGACACCGAACTCTATTTAATAATACAACTCTAACATTTGACAACCAAACAATTAAACAAGGCGACACGGTAAAGAATCTGGGTATTATCTTCGACCCAACTCTCTCCTTTGAGGCACACATTAAAAGCGTTACTAAAACGGCCTTCTTTCATCTCCGTAATATCGCTAAAATTCGCTCCATTTTGTCCACTAAAGACGCTAAGATCATTATCCATGCGTTTGTTACGTCTCGCCTCGACTACTGTAACGTATTATTTTCGGGTCTCCCCATGTCTAGCATTAAAAGATTACAGTTGGTACAAAATGCGGCTGCTAGACTTTTGACAAGAACAAGAAAGTTTGATCACATTACGCCTGTACTGGCTCACCTGCACTGGCTTCCTGTGCACTTAAGATGTGACTTTAAGGTTTTACTACTTACGTATAAAATACTACACGGTCTAGCTCCATCCTATCTTGCCGATTGTATTGTACCATATGTCCCGGCAAGAAATCTGCGTTCAAAGGACTCCGGCTTATTGGTGATTCCCAAAGCCCAAAAAAAGTCCGCGGGCTGTAGAGCGTTTTCATTTCGGGCTCCAGTACTCTGGAATGCCCTCCCGGTAACAGTTCGAGATGCCACCTCAGTAGAAGCATTTAAGACTCACCTTAAAACTCATTTGTATACTCTAGCCTTTAAATAGACTCCCTTTTTAGACCAGTTGATCTGCCGTTTCTTTTCTTTTTCTCCTATGTCCCACTCTCCCTTGTGGAGGGGGTCCGGTCCGATCCGGTGGCCATGTACTGCTTGCCTGTGTATCGGCTGGGGACATCTCTGCGCTGCTGATCCGCCTCCGCTTGGGATGTTTTCCTGCTGGCTCCGCTGTGAACGGGACTCTCGCTGCTGTGTTGGATCCGCTTTGGACTGGACTCTCGCGACTGTGTTGGATCCATTATGGATTGAACTTTCACAGTATCATGTTAGACCCGCTCGACATCCATTGCTTTCCTCCTCTCCAAGGTTCTCATAGTCATCCTTGTCACCGATGTCCCACTGGGTCATTATTGTCACCGACGTCCCACTGGGTGTGAGTTTTCCTTGCCCTTATGTGGGCCTACCGAGGATATCGTAGTGGTTTGAGCAGCCCTTCGAGACACTAGTGATTTAGGGCTATATAAGTAAACATTTATTGATTGATTGATTGATGTTACCATGAAATGTATTGCTAGTTTTACATTGCACAATTTGTCGGATATCATGCTTTGAAATCATTATTAGTAAATATGTCTATTTAAAAATGGTTTCAATGTTTGATAATATATTTTTGAATAATTAGACAATATTTAAATTAACGTAATTTGCGGATACATGGAGTAAAAAAAATGTTCCTCCAAAAATAGAAAGAAAGGATACATTTAGTAAGAAAAGTTACAGTACTTTGATTCAAATTATTTCCAGGATTTCGAGGTCCAAATAAAATGAAGTGGCGGGCAACATGTGGCCCCCTGGCCTTGGGTTTGACACCTCTGACTTAGAAGGAAAAATATTTTGTGAACCACTGTGGTGATGCTGTGTTTTCCTCAAATGTGTGGGGGCTCACATGACTCACTTGTCGGTCTCCTGTTTCCCCCCCTCTACATGTTTCCTTTTTGGTTGATACTAAGGAAGATTGCATGGCCTTTTATTCCACAGCTATACAAATAAGTGCCAGATCTACCGAAGTCTAAACAAAACAACAAGACGGATCTTCTCTTACACTCTTATTCAATAGTCTGGATAACATTAAAGCTTGGATGGCTAACAACATCCTCAATTTTAACACAGAGATA